>NC_140831.1:570000-922500 GCF_050613455.1 Vespa mandarinia
TAATTTGGCAACTGCAAAATCGACTGGAAGATACGTTCTGTATGCGCGATACCGCGATTAAAATACGTCCAATATAATACAGTAGCCGAGCTTTTATAATTCGGTCGATCTAAATAAACGTGTCGAATTGGTCGTTGCAACGTAAAACACGAGGCGACCGAGAATGGAAAGGACTGGGCGGAAACTTTACAAATTTTCGAGGATCGAGCTGGTTTTGGTTTTCGAATTTATACTCGATCGTTTTCGCAACGATTAATGCTACTACGTTTTCGTCCATCCATTCGTTCTCTCTTTCGATTCTATTGCTATCTTTGAAAATTATAGACATCGATAGATTCGTGCGAATTCCATTGTCCATTCTTCCCTTTCTCTCTCTCTCTCTCTCTCTCTCTCTCTCTCTCTTTCTATCTTTCTATCTATCTATCTCTTTCTAATTCTGTTTACACAGTGACATCTTTTATTGAGATTATAACGTTCAAGATTTGAGAAGTTATGAGAGATAGCTCGCGATACGATAGTTTGCGTATTACGTGCACCTATCAAAATCGAAATTCCTTTATCATGTTATAGCCACCAAGATTGGTTAAGAACGATTGGTCCTCCTCGATTCGTTTGGTAATTTCACTTTCAAAGAGTCGCGTGTTGTAAACCGATCGCGTGCCTCTAATTGTTCTCTACGATGTACTTCGCTATAAATTATTGTCAGACTGCTCGTCTCTACCGTCTTTCGTAAGGTTGCCTTGAGCTTTCAGTCCGGTATTAACGTCGGAAACTCACAATCGATTCTTATACTTGGAGAGTTTTTGAGAAAGAAAGGAAGAAAGAAGGAAAGAGAGAAAGATCTTCGCGTGTCCGTTCAAATACGATTTGTCGTAACGCTTTAGAATTTATCTTTCGACGAGCTGCGCCTTTTTCTCTCTCTCTCTCTCTCTCTTTCTCTCTCTCTCTGTTCTTCATTGTATTATGTTTTAAAAGCTTGAAAAAAGCTCTTCACAGAAGAAGCGGAGACTCGAATGTGTTCCTAAACGTTTCTTCTCTCTCTCTCTCTCTCTCTCTTTTCCTCTCGTCTACGTTTTTCTTTCTCTATCTATCTCCGTTTCCCCCTCTTCCTCTCTATCGCTCTCTTTCTCGCTGAGGGAACCCTTTGACGCGTCCTTCAAATGGAATGCATAATTTCTCGACAATCTTTTAAATCGTTTAATCCCCCTTTGCTCTGTGAATGTTAAAAACTCTCTTTCTGCGCGGAAAATGGTAATGTGAATGGCGGAGGAAGAAACGTTTCAGAGGAGAAAATTCTACGGGGTTAAAACGTGCGTCTCCTAGACGAGAAGCAGAACTCGCAGCTCCAATTTCCGGAATTATCCACGGAGTGCCGTGCCTCGTGCCGCGAAACCTCGAATTCGTGGCGAAATTTAGGCTGGATACGAGAATTTTGAGAACAATGTTCCTTCCTATTTCTTTTCTTTATTTCTTTTACTCTCTCTTTACGTATCGAAATCGATAATTGAATTGCGTCAATAATGCACCCTCAATGCGTCTTTCGTTCGTATCGTGTTAAAGCCACGATAATTGAATGATAATATCGAGTGAAAAAAAAAAAAGAAAAATAAAAATGTTTCTTTCGTGCTCGCTGTTATTCGCTGCAACGTACGTGAAGTAATAACCACGAGTGTAATATAATATAATTCATCGCTCATCATACCTTGAATAATGAGGTAGCGGATACATTGTGTAAGTAAAGATTAAAGAGAAGTAGAAATAGTATGGACTTTCAATGTTTACAATGCAGTGCGTACGGCTATTTTATAGGCATAATTTTATTTTTCGTGTTTTTTCTTTTATTCTCTCTCTCTCTCTCTCTCTCTCTCTCTCTCTCTCTCTCTCTCTCTCTCTCTCACTCACTCACTCACTCATCTCTATAAGGACTATGCGATGCAATGTATATGGAAGAAAAGAGAAGACGAATATTTAATCGTAGGATGGAAGAGCACGCGTGCGCTCTTGTTTACGCGATTCGTTTTACGATGGATATGAACGTCTCGCATTCCGCACGAACTCTGTGTTCCTCTCATCCTCTCTTTATATTTCTAGTTTTCCATCTCGGCCAACGCTCGACGACGGAGTTTAACTCTACAAATCTCTATTTTCTGTCGGCCGAGATGGAACGAATTTAAACTCGCGTAATATAAAGAGCAGTGAGTGCGTATGTATTTACCTATGTAGCTACGTACGTGTATGTGTACATAAGAACGGGTATACATAGAAAAAGTCGAGCGCGCTCTATTAGCTCCCCTTATCAAAATGCACGACCCGACTAAAACTGCAATTTCTATGGAGCTGACGAAGGTGCGTTGCGATGCCAGGACCAAAGTGCAATGAAAACATTTCTTTCGAGTAGTGAAATTATTTTGGGCTCTCTCTCTTTCTCTTTCTCTCTCTCTTTCTCTATCTCTCTCTATTTCCATCTCTCTCTTGGTATCGTCGGAAACTAAGTTTCCAAAATTCCGTCAATCGCAATATTTGTTCGATCGACAGGAACCTTTCTAGACTATTATTTCCATCCATTCGACGTTCCATTCCTTTTCCAGACATTTTCCAAATAGTACGCTCTGGATGCCATACTCGAACGTTAGTTTTCATAGTTTAGTACGGAAAGGAACGTCGTGGTTGCACTCAAGGCATCTCTACGAGACGTCTCGACGTTCCTATTGAATGTATAATTCAAATTTCGTCGTATGAATAATGTGCAATGATGTACGGGACCGGCAGTGATAGGGGTGAGACGTAGGAACGTTTGCAGGGTGCGCGAAACACAGAGAAAGAGAGGGAGGGAGAGCTTTGCCTTGCCGCGAGTGTAACGCAATAAATAATAGACGCAGGGTCGTCCGTTTCTCTGTCTTCCCTCGGCAACTTCCCAGCGCGTCCCATCGCTGAAATATTCAATGGTAGTAATGGCCTGAAACTCGTTGCTACCCGCAGATCCACCTGTCGTTTGGGCACCAGATTCACGTCGGTTTTCGATTCTATACGTCTCATCCTTTCTCTTCTCTCTGTGTCTCTTTCCCTCCCTCAACATAGTTCGACCGTTATACTCGATTTGGTCATGTCAATCGTCCTGTCACTTTTATCCATCCTATAGGTCTTTCGATATTATTGTTAAATTGTACAAAAGCTATAAGAATCGTTTAGCGAACGAATGCATTTCGTTAAGATGCTTTTAATTTTATTTATTAATTTGAATCAAAGATAAATGCAATCATAGGCCGCCAATCTTTATAAGGAACAAAAAAAAAGGAAAGAGATGAAATACTTTTTTATTCCGCATTGAAGAATAAAGCTGTGAAAGGGACAACGATTAAATGGCTTTAAAATTAATTTATCACCTGATAAATTTGTTGAACTTTGCCTTTTCTATTCCCGAGAAAATCCTCGTCACGCTGGCGAAAAGAAAGCGCAACTCTGTGTGTTTTATCTTTTTTTCTTCCTGACTTAATTGGAGGAAATAATCGAGTTAATATCATTCCAGCGTTCAATGGAGATTGAAAAACTTTGGCTTGGCGCAATTAATTTTGTCGCGAATAATTTGTACGATTTTCAATGCATATGTGTAAATCGAACGAAATAATGATGATAACTGATAAATATCTTACAATTACGGGAGATAGATAAATAGGGAGAGAGAGAGAGAGAGAGAGAGAGAGAGAGAGAGAGAGAGAGAGAGAGAGAGAAAATAAAATTTTCAAACTCTATAAAACATAACGAAGATAGATAATCTTGAAAGAGTAGCTGCAAACATAAGAAAATGAGAAAGAAATAGAATGAAAGGGAGAGGGAAAGATCGATAAGCTTTCTTCGATAGCGTTTGCGTACATACTATAGGACTTTGCAGTTAAAGTTTCTCTTCAGAATCTTTTCTTTTCGGCGTCGAACTTTACGATTACCGCTCTCACTCTGAGAGAACCATGCGACTTTGCCTTTAAATTTCTAGGAAAAAGTCCGCACCTCGAATCGATGGTCACCCAACTTTCGTGCGTTCTCTTCGACATCGGCCTTAATCTCGATGAGTGCACTGTGAAGAAAAAGCAGAGGAAAAGAAGGAAAAAAGAAAGAGAATTACTTGGGAGCAGAGAATTAATCGAGAGTCTTTCAACTAATTCGTTCGCGAGTCACTTAACCTTAGACACTTTTACGAACGATAAAGATATTTGGCCTTGTTTGCGATCTACTTGGCACTAATCTATCCGCGTCAATTTGACGAACATCTCGAAGCATCTTGAATCGATCTCTAAAGAAACGTGTCTGTCACGATCGATCAATTGCTTTCGATGATTTACAAGCGTCTATAACGAAACCGTGACTTATTCGTCGATGATACATCTCTTGGCAAAATTGTTTTATACAATAGATATAGCATATAATCATAGTTATCATCGATAATTATAATTAATCGATTTAACGTTCGAATTGATTGGTCTCGAAAAAAAGAAAGAAATGTAGGTAGATTTCGATGATAAATAAATGCGAAACGTCGTTATAATAGAAAGCAGCAGTTCCCTTCTGTTCGTAGGTGACAGTGATAGAACTGCCTGACCGTGCCACCCTTGTCTCGCTACAAAGGATAGATATAAGCTCGTAAAATATGGCAGGGATCATTAAAGTAGTATTTTCCGGGCAAATCGATTTACGATTACGAAGTCGTCTGTTTTATTCATCCGACGACGAAAAACGATCGTAGGTGGATGGCATGATGGCAAGCACGAAAAAGTGAAATCGACCACTCGTTTTCGAAATAAAACGACGTTATACGACGTTCAAGGAAATACCAGTTTTCCATTCGTCGTAAAAATCGATCATTGCGGGAAAGAAAAAAAGAAAAAAAAAAAAAAATAGAAGATGCCTTTAACACGGATAATTCTAAAAAAAAGTTTGTCCTTTGACGATTTTTCGTTTAATTATAAAGTCCGCTTTAAAAAAGAAAGAAAAGAAAGAAAAAAGAGAAAAAATATTTTAACCTAGTTTCTGCGAACGATGAGGTTCTAAATAGCACGACGGAATCGACTCGATCTTGACCTATTTCGAAACTTTCTTCAAAGTTTAATTTCGATACGTAGCAAAGGGAAAAACAAGGTAAATATTTTCAAAAGTGATATATAAACGAACGATACGTGGATAGGCACAAATTGGTTCCTCATATTTCAATAAATTAGTTTTTATTTGCCTAATGGGTAAATAACATTTTCATTGACATAAATCGACAGTACGGAAATCAATGATTTATCCTTGAAGGTCAATTAGGAATATGTGAAACGATAATGAAATAATACCACCTTGTATAGTAAACAAATATAAAAAGAAACAAGAAAGTTCGTACGTAAAAGTCAAACAGGTGAAAAACATATGCGATCTTTCGCAAAAGTTTAGTTTACAAACGATCATCGTCTAGTACGGAAGGCTCATAGCGGAAGGCAAGACCCACGGCGATGATCGAGCGAAACGAACGAATCAAAGGAACGTAAGTACATAAGTACGTATGTACCAAAGCGTGATTGGCGTACAGCCAGTTGGCCATATAATTGAACATCGCGTTCCCCTTGGCTTGCTCCAGTGTCGTTCGTCGTTTAAGCGAGACTCACACGGCGCATAAATCAGAACAATTACTTTGCCTATTCGTTGTTCGCAGTTGACGACGAAAAGAATTCATAAAGATTCTATAGAACGTATTAACGTTTCACGAGGAGAAAATCAATCTCGAATCCAGCTTTTCCCTTTGAATTCGATCCTTTCGTAATGTTTTTAATTACGATAACTTAATAATGAAGCTCCGTTAATCTTTGAAAAAATTATTGATATTTTCGTTCATCTAGTACAATCGTTTAAGTTAACCACCAACGATAAAGTATCCGACGTGCTTTTATATCCTTTTAAAAGAGCAGTAATAATAATTATGCTGAAACGATAACGACTTGGAGAGGGATAGTTTATGGCTGTACTATTATAGTTTTATAGTTTTACTAGATTAAAAACAAACTGGTGTATTGAGTTGTTGTGCGTTTAATACGAAAGCCTCGGAAAGAATAGTTTCAAGATTTATTTCTTATTATTGTCGTCGATTAAAAGAAAGAAAGAAATAGAAAGAGATGTTTCGAAGAAGTCGATAATCCAAAGTTGTCGAATTGAGCCGATGGAAAACGCATGACGTTGTTATTATTCGAAGGATTGGTCGGGAAAGTGGCTTCGATCGTTCCTTCGAGATTTCGTGGTTTGCAACATTAAATGACCTGTCATACGGTTGGTACGGCAAGCGAAACTGTTATTTGAGGATCTCCACCGAGTTAATCCTCTTCCTCTATCTCGCCCTCGGTCCCAGGGGCATCAAATGAGTTTGCTCGGGATCCGCCGAATGCGCGGACGATGTTGATCGTTTGCTAGACCAGTAGAAATTATCATCACTCGGATGTACTCGGTATATCTAGTCGACCGAGCAAATTCGCCAAACGTTTACCGAAGTAACGCACTTCTACGAGTTAGTAATAAGTGGTAAGTAGTAGTTACGAACTTGGCAACGTTCTAACGTAATACGTTGATTTCCTTTTCGCAAACTTATATTTTCTATATTCTATTCCTTTTTGTTCTATTCGTTTTTTTTTCCAGATCCTTACTCGAATATTCATAAAGCAAAATGGCTTCGACGAAATCGTTTGCCAACTCGGAATAAGAAAATAAACTCATCGTGAATCCAAGAATTCTTTTTAATTTCAAACGATGATTCATAGATTATTTTGTTTTTTTTTTCTTCTTTTTGTTTAATGAGACGGAATCGCCTTTATCTATATTTTTGATATTGAAAGTGTACAATAGAGTTAATTTCAAGGAGTAAGAGAAAGAGAGAAAATGAACGATATTACAGGCCAAATATTTCCGTCGCGATGCCACCGAGCTATGTCGACCTGGTTACGTAATTGGCCGTAGAGATCGTATCTCCGACTGCTGCTGCGATCGCGGCTGCGATCTGCCAATTTCGAGTGACGGATAATCCCGTCAGCGGGAACTAAAGTTAGCTTCTAGCGCGATGGACGCCGTCAAAGTCAGATGGGGAATAAGACTTTTCTGTTTGACTCGACGCTACCGTTCTCTCCTTCTATCTTTTTCCGTCACATTCGATGCTACCGTATCGTTTCCATCACGTAAAACTCCTCGAAGAACGCCCATCTTCTCTCTCTCTCTCTCTCTCTCTCTCTCTCTCTTTCGTACTATATTCTCTGCATTATGCGAAATATTTTTAAAGTATTATTCGAAGACCATCGTATTCTATTTATTTCTTGTATTATTTAAAAAATAAGACCCATACTTTATTACTTATTTATTTTTAGAAATCTATCCGATTTATTTACTATTTTCAAAATAGTCACACGAAGAAAGCAGGCAGTCCATTTGAACGGACTAGGATTTGAAAAAAGAAGAAAGAAAAAAAAAATAAATAGTAACATCAAAGAAACGTATTTAAAAGTAGCTTTCATGTTGCTTTCATGCTTATGAAGTCATTGGCCCGATCGATTAGTCACGAAAAAGATGGCTGGCATAAGGCGCCGAGAACATGGTCAGAATAGAAGCAAAGTGGAAGAAATGTTATTTCCGACGAGATCGATCATATCCGTCGACATCTCGTATGCTCCGAAAAGTCCCATGGTAATCGCGTAGCGTGAGACACAGTCATTAAAAAGCGAAGCTTCTAGCTACTTTCCCAATAGCCTTCTCTTTCTTAGACTTTTCGAAATTAGGAACCAATTCCCCAAGTACTTTTGCTTCGATTTTCACGAAAGGCACCACCAATTCTTGATCCATTTAATTACTTTTCGTGTATCTATGTCCTTTCAATTAAAATTATTCATCATTTATGTTTTCATTTAAGTATCTAATAATTATGATAATTAGTATATATATATATATATATATATATATAAACAAACGAAAAATAAATAATTAATGATAATTATTTCGACAATTTGATTCGAATTGCAATATTTCTTTCGACGTATTTGATAAGAAATTGTTCATTTCTCACTAATTAAATTGGACATCCTTTTTTTCTTTGCCTTTTTTTTTGTCGCAAAAGGACTAATTAGAAGCCAACTATCGTAAGTTAGCATTTTATTGTCCAAGTTGACGAGCGACGAAAGCGCCGATTCCTCGTGACCTAAGCTTATTTCCTGCCGTTGTCGTACGTTCCTTTCGCGAACAATACGAGTTCTCTGCGCGTGCGTTTTTGCATTCATTTAGATGGTAATCACGCACGGCGACATTTTATTGCGGAGGAACACGAAGCCTGTACCGCCCCTACCCATTTGCTTCTTCCACCCTTCACGACGACATTTATATCCCATCCTTTCGTCGTTCAACCTGAAAGGGGTACGTCGACGCCTCGTAAAACTTAATCCAAAAAAGGAATCAACTCTATTTCTAGGAATGGACTCTATTTCTAATCGTTTGTTAATAATTATTTATAATTTATCAACTCAAATTTATAAATTAGTTATTAGTATTAAAGAAACGAAACGCGTGTAGATTATGTTTTTACAAAGTGTGTTATAGACGAAACTAATCGAACGTATGTTATCAAAGTTCCGATCTTATGTGTTCACTCGAATGATCTAGTGAAGAAGATCGTCTATGTAATGGCTATTGGAAAATGGTCGATTCGTTGCGAAAGTGGTCTCGATAGAGGCGAAAGGAAGATTACAACGTGCGGTGCGGTACGTTTTAATAATTGAAATAATAGAGGGGTCAAAGAAAGAGGAGGATGGAAGAGGGATCGAGGAAACTAAGAGCCGAAAGCCAATGGAAAGAGGTCTGGGGTAGAGTGGGAAGAAGGCAATACCGATAGCAGAAGCTCTGGGAAAGCTGCGCTAGGTAGAAGGAAAAGCTTTCTTCGCATCACGGTCGCTTAAGTGGAAAGTAACGAGCGGCGGTTACGTTGTTACCTTCACCACTACCATTACCACCATCATCGGCATCACGAAAGGCATCACCACTACTAGAGGTACCCGGCAGCAGTAGCGTCATCGGTAACACAAGGAACGTACACAGCTATCGACATTTCGTCGTCGTAGCCCGTACCTTAGGTGGCCCCTTGAATGCGTAATCGTTTGTATGCAACGTCTACCAACCAAGTTGAGATCCACGACAGTGGACTCTCGGTGGAGAACAGAAAGGGAAGGATAATCAAATTGAAATTTGTTCGAGTCGTTTCGACGATGGCACCTGTCACCCTTAGCAAGTAGAGCAACGGATAATTTATCCTCGATAGATCGAAAAGGGGTTCCTTCGAAAGGACGCGAAATAATTGAAGGGATGACTTCCAAAACTTCTGTCTATCTCTCGAATTATTCCAAGGAATCCAAATGTCTCGTATCTCTTTTGTCAACAGATAAGAATAGAAATTGCGTCTTTTATTTATCGCGTCGTGTCGTCAAGACTGCATTACGACGAGTCCAAGATGTTTTATTTATTATCTTTTTTGTTTTCTTTTATCCTTCTCTTCTTCCCCCTTTTTCTTTCTTTTTGATAACGATAACGAATGAATTTTTAACTTAGAGGTTAGAACGATGTCCTGTGCCTGATAACACGGAATCACATAAACGTTATAACTAGTGGATATTACCGATATTGGCCGCGGAGATAAAAATATAGTGGATACGTCGAATCCTCTTATCCTTGGCACAAAATTAATATCGCGTAACGTAAGCTTTCTTTGGAAACGGATATCACGAGCACTATGGTCTATTAGCTATTGTATTACCTGTTACGTTGGCTTAGGGAGACCTTATCGCGTCGCAAGAAAATTAACGAAGCCACGAATGGTCGTAATGAGGGCGAAAAATCGAAGACACGATTTGTGCGTGTGCGTACGTGCGTAGAGAGGTACAACGATATTTTTCACCATACTCGATTCTACGTTTCTCGACATTCTCCAGCCTTCAGGAAATTGAACGAATATTCGATTCCCTCCTCCCTTGCCTCCTTGCCCATCAAAATCGTGACTGAATTCGCACCGACGTTATGACGACAAAGGGTGCTCGACGATCCGTTTCATCGTTCTCTCGCGAACGAAAAAGCGATGGTAACGAATTTTCTATGTACGCGGAAGTCGCGTGAAAAAAAAAAAAAAAGTTGCGTACGCGTTATCGAGCGGCACGTCGCATCGCGTCGACGAGTAATTCCTGATGATCTCGATTGCTCGATAACACTCCCGTGTTCACGCTTAGCGGACCGATCACGTTCGCGTTCACGTGCATGCATGCACGCACGCACACGCGCGTTTGTAGGTATGCGATACGGTTACTCGTTAACGGCATATGGTGTACAGAATGTGCTCTTCGAAGTGATAAGATAACAGTTGGTGCATATTAGGTCTTATCGGACTTGGATATGTTCAGATAAAACATCTCAATTTTTTCCTCTCCTTTCTTCTTCTCTCTTTTATTATACAGATCGATTGCGTTCTTAAATAAGATATTCACGCTTTCATTTAACTAATTTCATTAAGAAAAACGACAACAAAATTTCTCTTTAACCTTTCAATCTTTTGGCAGAAAAAAAAAGAAAAAAAGGATAAAAAAAGATTTAAAAAAAAAAAAAAAAAAAAAAAAAAAAAAAAAAAAAAAGAAAAAAAAAAAAAAAATACGAGAGGCCGAATAAAAGTTAGCAAATTATTTTACCATTTTTTACTGTCAGAATTTTGAAGATTTTCCAGAAATCTCTGATGACAGGTTTTGATTTTAGATTGAAACTTTTTTCTAGAGAATTAAATTGACGTGCACGGAAAAATTGTACGATCACAAAGCGGATTACTCGTTATTTCTTTTTATTTTATATATACGTATATATATATTTTTTTCTCCCATCATGCAAATTTACAGGCAGAATGAAAAAAAAGAAGTAGCATAAATCGTCGCAAGGAATTCCGATGAAAAGAAATCAGAACGATTCGAAAGATGCATTGTTGCGTAAAATATTATAAAGTACATGGTAGGAAAGCCGGCGAAACGTTATGATTCAATGAGCTCAAGAGCGTTTGACGTTAAAGGGTTGAAATAGACCGTGTACCAATTCGTTTGGGCGCACACCCTCTCGCTGCCATCAATGTAAATTTGCGGGTAATAAGCAGCAGGACGCGTTCGAGCACATTGGACAAGCGTCATTTTACGAAAGTACGATTGCCTCGAGCTACGTCATCTTTTCATCGATATCTCGCAGATTCCAAGTAGATGCTCGAATTCATCCATAAAATACGATCGTTCGATAAACTTTGATAAAGATAAATAGACAGTTTTATTAATGCAACGACATTTTCTCAAGGTTTTAAGTCGTATCATGCGATAGATAAGATTTGTTGTTTGTTAAAAATATAACGATATATTATTTTATCTCTGAACAAATTGAAATAGTTCATGAAAAAAAAAAAAAAGAAAGAAAAGAAAAAAGAACAAATAGAATTGATTTTTGTTCGGACTTAGCCAAGAGTTTATATCGCTATTAAAATCGATGAAATATTTGATGTTTTACTTTTTTTTTTTTTTGTTTCTTTTTCTACATATTTTTTCAATCATCGTTCTAAAGAGATTACAAAAAAAAAAAAAGAAAAAAAACATCGTCGCTACATAAATCACATATGTATTTACGTATACTTTTTCAAAAGCCTCTTTTCTCCTCTTTCTCAGTCAAGCATACGAAATACTTTGATAACATTGTCGTCTTGTTCGGAATTTTTCGCTCGATCGCAAAGCCGAAGCGCTGCCGAGGCCGGGGGGCAAACGGGAATCCCATTACCACCGAATAAAGAACCGAAATTCTAGACGTTATAACGCGCGAAGGTATGTAGCTTTACCGCGGAACACCGCGGAATGAAGCTGTGCGGAGAGCTCGCGCGTTTTCTTCGACGGTTCCCAAGGGAGCTCTAACGATGTTGCAGCGCGAAGAAATTCAAACGGTTTCGTCGCAACACCCCTTCCCCCTCTCCTGCCTTTGGTCGCACCGATATATACTTGTACACCCATGTGTGCCTTGTAAACGCGTGTATATATATATATATATATATATATATATATATATGTTTTTCTCTGTACACAAGCAACGTCTCGAACGAATACCGACGCAAATATGCTTTTAAGAACGCAGCTGGTCTTGCATAGCGAAGGTATTCTTAACTCGCCTTTGTGGGTTCCTGTATTCCCTCTCTTCTCTCCTCATCTCTCCATTTCTTACTAGCTCGCACTAGCAACTCCGTGCTAGTAGTTTCTTCCAAGCATGAAGAGCTTCTTTTACCAAGAAGATGCATCGTTTTGCAAGCATGGAAGATCGATCGTCGAGTCTCGCGCTCGCGCATCCATCCGTTGTACCTTAGCGCATTCGCATCGTCTTACTATGATTACTACGCCGAAACATGATATCCTTTTTCTCCGATACACGAAACTTTCATCTGCTATGTATGTACTATCTTCATACGATCATATAAGACGTATTGCTTAAATAATAATCTTAACTCGACGTGTAATCACCTTCCAACTCTTGCACAATATTACCTTATCGTGGGTAGCGATAACTTTTTGTTAGTTCGCGATTGCCGAGGAATTTTCCAGGCCTTCGTTATCACCGATCAAACAACGATAAGCTCTGTTCTTCACGATTCACCGACTAACGTGAGAATTTCAATCTCGGTTTACACAATGAACGAACGAACGATCGAAAATAATAAAGAGGGAATATATTTTTGTAGTCACGTTACGCTTTTACCCCGCTTTAAAGTCCTTCCATTTCGTTTCTCTTTTCTTTTTTTTCTTTTTTGACGCTAAATCGTAGAAATCCGTGATACATTCTTAAGACGATATTGAAACCGTAAATCTACCAAAACACACACAGATCAATAGCCACGCGTATGAGAGACCGAGGTCTTAATTTCGGCTACTGCCAAATACAAAAGCGCTCGTGGAAGTGCCTCGAAGCGATAAAACTGAGGGTGTAGAAAGCGATAAGGGAGGGTCACGTAAAAGACAAGGGACCCTTAGACGGTTGACGTGAAAACGATCAGGTAAAAGAAGAACGTGGCGCTTCGTTTTTTCCCTTATCTTCCTTTTTTCCGACACGCTTCTTGGATTTGAGTTTCTCTTTCATCCTTCGCGAAAGTTCTTCATTTTCTTTACGCGCCTTTATCTTTATTTAAAGCCGAGGAAAAAAAAGAGAGAAAGATTCTCAAAGCAAGTATTCCTTGATAGGTTTATTGAGGAATATATATATTTGCTTGTTAAATAAATGAAATCGAGGTAAAGTTAATGAAATATCGCAATGTTACAACGTCGCTCGTTGACTATGCACTTAAAAATATTTCAGCGAAGTAACTTTACAGACTTCTACGAAGAGCCGTAGTTTCAATATTATCGTTCGAAAACAAGTTCTTTCCGTGTACGTATACGAAGAGTAGTAACGAGTCGGCAACGCTCTCATGAAAATAGAATCCTTTAAAATATCGCAAATCCTAGCGCGAATGGTAAATTAATTTCATCGGCCGGAGTGGCAGGATCTTTCGTCGCGAGATGGTAGTAAACTTTGAAAACTTACATAATAAGGAATTCCTGACGCGCGTCGGAAGTGGCATCTATATTTACATCAAAGCAACTCGCTTTCGACACGCGTCCGTGCAACTTCGTTTTCTTGAGACGTTGCTACGTCGAAACGGACTGGTTAAATTTAACGTCGCTCTCACTGTAATCAAAGTCGATTACGCATCGGTTTTCTCTCTCGAATCGTCTTTACTACGTCGATCAAATCAATGTTTTATCTGTAAACGATAAAAGCGATCGTTTGCAAAGAGACATTAAAATGGTCGTTTCTATTTAGATACCAAATAACCTTATAGTATTATCTCGTATAATCGATTGACTCCTTTCTTCGTTCCGTGTTATTTGTATTTGTCTATCGTCGATAGGATGAGTCCAATTGCGAATACCGTCGATCGATCGATCGGTCGGAATATCGTGAGCGTTCGATCGTAAAGGGAAGTGAAGAAAAAAGAAAAAGAAGTTTGGAGTCGGAATCGAGCCTCGTCGTAAATCGTGGCCGAGCTTCCTGGAGGAACGTACGACGTTCGTACGAGAGCTACGATATTCCACAATGACCATTCTCCACAGCTTGGCACGGAGCCAGCTAACACAAGGAAACACGTGTTCAAGATTAGCTGGGCACGACAGGTGCCACTGCTCGCAAGCCTTCGACCAAGTTTGCATACGAGAGCCCCGTATAACGTTCCTATGCTTACGTTGCCAAAGACCCAACAATCTCGAAGACACTTTTTCGAGAACGAAGCGACGATTGAAAATCGCCAACTTAACGAAACTTGGTAGAAAGGAAAAAAATAAAAAAAAGAAAAAAGAAAAAAGAAAAAGAAAAAAGAAAGAAAAAAAAACAAGATGAGAACTATCCTTTTTAGATATTTTCCAGGATCTTTGGATTTTTCTAGATTCATGCGATAAACTTAACAACTAACATGTTTATTTATAAAGTAAAGCTTTAATCATTCATAGACTATATTTCTATTGACGTTTACAAAATAATCGATTCTTTTTGCAATAGATTGTAATTATTTAACGAGACAGCCGGAAGTGCAGAAATAAAAAAAAATGTATAAAAATGTACATTGGCTATTTTGCGACTTTCGATAATATGCTTTATTATATTAATAAGAAAAATGTCATCGGGAAGTCTCTCTTATGTGGACACACTCATTCGTATTAAATATATGTATTCTTGATTATTGCTTTTGAAATTGTATTGACGTAAAACTCACGATCAAATACGGAAGATATATTTGAAAAGAGAGAGAGAGAGAGAGAGAGAGAGAGAGAGAGAGAGAAACGATTGGTCAGTAACATATTCGAAGCTTATGTTATCGTTCGTTTCTGTTTATACCTGGTCTATTCTTCGTGGTACGCAAACTCGTTCGAGTAATGTTGTGCGAAATCGATAAACGTTATATCGTAGAACCGCTGACGTGGACGACGATCGTTGGTTCATTGCTGCTGGCACTGTCGCCTCAGTTCGCATTTTCATCGTAGCATATAACACAACTGTTTAGGAGAGTTCACGGCCACACCTGTGCCACGATTGCTTTTGATAGAGTCGCCGGACGTATAGCCACCTACGTGGTTAAACTTCTCTACACTTCTCTCTGTTACATTCTATCTGTATTTTATATTTATGACATTTGTATCGCTTTTTGTCATTTCCTTTTATTTACCATCAGAAGTTGATAAAAATATAAGAAAAACTTTGTAATCTGATATTTAAATTGATGAGAGTATCTTCATAGAATTGCAATAATCAAAATCATTATCATAAGTACCTACTTCGAACTTTCTAATCTTTTGATCTTATTGTTTGTTCTAAGAGGACTCAAGGAAAAGACTTTTGCCAATTAGTATGAGAACTACGAGTGAGGAATCGTCTTAAGGTTAATATACTGTCGGTGTATTTAGTCAGTCGGTAAGTTCTATATCATGAGGTATTTGGTCGAATCGTACGAAGCTGAGAATATCGCGGATTCAAACTGCATTGCGGAACCCATTGTACAATAGAATGCAAGAGACTCGGTGTTCGCGGTGGATTCGTTTGCTAGAAAGAGCCGAGCCTTTCTCGTATGTCTTACGTAGTTCGTAGTACGTAAAGCGTAGAGGGATAACCAGCCGTCTGCCACGCAGGAGGTAGGAAGATAGATACGTCAGTGTCTCGCAGCACGCTGGTCGCGTTAATTACATCCCTTGCTTCCTCTCTCTCTCTCTCTCTCTCTCTCTCTCTCTCTCTCTCTCTCTTCGTCTCTCTATCTCTAACTCTTACATACACAGATACACGCGCACACACATTCATTCTCGTCTCATCCTCCCTTTGCATCGTTCTTGTTTATACGTGTGCATGTATGTGTTCTTGCGCGCATGATGCACCATACGAAGGTGCTCGACATCTTAGGGGCCACTGAAACGTTGCCAGCCTGGTGACCCCATGGTAATTGGAAACCGCAAGGTGTATACGTAAACGATGCAATGGCGTCAAACCACCGACGCGAGAATTCTAATCTTACGAGAGAGACGGTACTCTTGAAATACTACTGAGAACTTTGGAATCAACAAAGTACTCGAATATTCCATTTTATGTAGGATACGAGGAACACATCGTGGACCTCGTCTCTTGAAAGATCGCACGACCAATCGATGTTTCTGCCATTTCGCAAAGTTACTTTAATCATATCTAAATGTATCGGCGAACAAGTTTTTAGAAACTCTTGTCACTTTGTAGAAGAATACTTTCTTCTTTTTATTTTCGTCTTCTTAAAGTAACCTTGAAAGCTGTACAAATATCTAATAGTAAGACGAGTTTCTTTTTTGCGCTCGACTCGATATTTATTTTGACGTGCAACTCAGTATTTATTTTGACGCGCGTATCCAGTTATGTTTTGCCAAAGAGCACGGTTGTTGTACCCTAACTTGTGTGTACGTTTTACTATTGTTTAGTCGATCGTGGATGAAAAAAAAAATGCATGCGTCATTTCGATGAAGAAGGATGGTTGAAAACGTCGAGCGTAACGCAAACAAACGGAAATATCATTTCTTGCTGAGATAATCACGGGCAAAGGAAGCCGCACGTTTCCCTCGCGTGAGAGCTACACTCGTGTTACTTAAAATATCAAACATTAGCATATTCCACCCAGGCAAGTGCAGACGTTAGTATCAGCAGAACGCGATTGAACTTGCACGTAACCCGATTCAATCCTATAAAATGTCCCTTGACGATGATCCGAGCAGACGCAATGTTTCCAAATAACTAATAACAATAACGACAGTAGTAATAACAACGAGTCAATTATTCGGGTCAATTAATAATCATCCCCTGAGTCTACTTGGACTTGTTGAACTCATCGACGCATCGTAAAATAAAGAAAAAGAAAAAGACAAATTGTTATAAAAAGAAATTATCATGAATCTCTTCCGTTTCTCGATCTATCGAAAATTTAGCGAGGCTATAAATTCTCGAGCAATGGTCGTATTCGACGTCGAAGAGAGGAGGATAGAAGAGGAGGATAGGAATGGAAGGAGAAAGGGAAGAGGAGATATTGGAGTTAGGGGAGAGGATGATCGGAACGTTCGTAGTTAGAATAATGATATTTCTGGGAGCGAGCGAGTCGGTCCACACCGTTTTGAGCCGGTACTGGGGCTGTGTTGCCGGGGTAATAAAGGAAAGCCCGTGGCACGGTAATGGCGCGCGGCTCGTGTAATTACCAGTTATGCGCCGATGGTATATGAGCCGGGCGTACTAACGGGCCTATACGGGGCCAAAGCGAGTGTAATGTGTCACTGTCGTCGGTCTACAGTATCCGAATGGTTATCACGGACGTGCTCGGGGGGTGGTGCCAGCGTCGTCGCTCGACGGACCGACCAGCTGACCGGTGGTTGGCTGACCGGTGGGGGGGGGTGAGGGGGAGGGGAACGAGAGGAAAGCTTGGGGGAATACTAGTGTCGTTGCTGGAGAAGGAGCAACGCGAGTAGGGGTGGAACGTGGTCTGCAGAGCCTACAGTTAATAACAGGACTGAAATGTCGTTGGCAACTCGACGCTTCGCCGCATCGCCAGAATTCACGATTTTAACTCTACGTAATCGTTATTATGATACCGTCGCGCTCTTTTTCCTTTTCTCTCTCTCTCTTTACCGAGGGAACAGTCGCGGGAGAAAAATGAGCCGTTTTTCTATCTGCCTTTCGCATTCTCTCTTGGTTCGTGGAAAACGTCACGAATGAGCTCTGCGCGAGTGATTAATTAAACGCTTCCATTACCACTCGCGATCCCGCTCGTTACACCGTAATGACGCGCGAGCGTTCTTTACGATCGTGTAAAAAAGAACTTAATTATTGTAATTATCGCAGGCCGAAGGCTTGCTCCTCGTTATGAGACCAAACTGGTCAGTTGCCTTATTCGCTAAATTATTTCTATATTCCCTATGGTAGTTTTATCACTGAATATAAAAAGATTCTCGAAATCGATACTATCGCGAAGAGACCCACTGATCGATGAATGAAACTATCTTGGAAGAAGTTGGAAATGAGAACAGCAAGGTGTGCGTGTTCCTTTGGATTTATAGACGAATCGATTGAACGTTACCCCTCTTCTCTTTTTTCTCTACGCCACGTCATACTTACGCTCTAACGAACAACTCTTCCGTAATACCCATTTTTTTTTGTCTTCCTGAACAGAAGGTGCATCTTTTCGCCCTCTCTCTCTCTCTCTCTCTCTTTTTTAATCTTTTCCTTTGTTCCTTTCTCAGATCATCTTCGTTCGATGTCGAACTTCGATTTCCCAGCGAACGCTATTGCAATTGTTAATCTCCGTTTTTCATTCCCCCTCCTTCCTCTTTTCTTTCCACTATCATCTATCGATGTAACCATTAGAAAATAATTTTTGCCGATCTCGGAAAATCGGCTATTGGAACTCTAGACATCGTGCCTTATAGCTCATCAAATCTTGATTTATCGACCAACCAACAGTACGTAGTTATGCGTGCGAATAAAAAGGGTCGATCGTCTTGTCATGAATTTCGATATGGTGTATTTTATCCTTCTTTCCTCCCTTCTTCGTTCCCTAACTTTCGTATTACATGCCTACTGCATTACGATTTCATTGTAGTCCCTAAACCGACAATGAGTATTTCCTTCTTGCTGTACTAATAAATAGAAAATACGATAGGTAAAGGAGAGAAAGGGGGCGAAGGAAGATGGGTAAAAGCGTTCTCTAATTGGCATCGTGGAGATGTGCTGAGAGGGCGGTTGGATCATATTTTCTCATTAAAAGCGTTTACCAGAATGGAAGAAAGTTCTTTTATCCCTTCGAAAACGCTTCGAAAGTTCTTCCTTAAGGTATCTCCGACTCTTATTCTCCTCTCCCTCTCTCCCTCCTCTTTCTCTCTCACTTTTATGTTTATACGCGTACATATTTTATACACTAATACACGAATGAAATTTTGCAGTAAAGTTTGCGTAGACTCAACCGGTGGATGTAAACGTTGAATAGCCGGTTATAAATAGCCCTCGGCCGTACAGTACCGAGCAATAGAAAGGCAAACTTAAAATCGAGTACGATAACTTTAAAACGAGCCCGACGAAAGGTCCACAGTTATCACCGATAACGTCAACGTCGCTTAGTAATAACCGTAGGCTAGTAGTCTTTCACGAAAAGGATTTAAGATAAATTCAAAGTAAAAATGAACGATCCGAAGATAGAATGACTATCGAATGCACGAATATTCTTTTCTATTGAATTATATTTTTCACAATGTCAAATTATTTTCTGTTACCGTCATTACTTTTAGTTCCAATATCGACATATAGTTCTAATTTTTTGACATAATCATAAGGAGACGATTTAATTTATTCCCAACATAAATGACACGTTGACCCACTTTATTTAGATTAAAATAAGTTTATTACCTATAACTCCTTTAGTTTTCCCTCGTCTCGTTAATCAACATAAATGTTAATATAAATACACTAGACATCAGAATTCATACTCGGTAAATAATGCATGCTCGATGATTTCTCACAGTTTCGTTTGTTTCTGACATTTATAGAAGCCCGAGGCAGATTCTGCTGGCGTAACGAAGGAATTTACGGTGAGAGATACGTTGCAAAGAGAAAAATAAATAGAAACATTTTTATTATATAATCCTATTATTATATAGTCCTAAATATATCTATCTTTGCATATACAAAATAATATTAATATATATCAATGTACCATAGTCTTATATAATAATAAGAAGAGAAAAAGAGAAAGACGAACGGAGCTTTCGAAATATCATGACAAAACGTGGTTTACCAGTTTATATTAATCATTGCATTCTAACGAACATTCTCTTTCTCATTCCTTCTCTCTACTTAGAAAGTCGAAGGAAGTGTGCTTCGTCTCGCGTATGCTCGCATTGAGTTTAGCAAATATATGCGGAAAGCCGCGAAGATATATAAGTAAACTGTCAGAAGCGCGAGCGCGCGTAGGCGAGTAGATATTTATGAGGAGCACGCTCGGAGAACGTAGAAACGCGCGTGTCTCGCTACATGTCAAATCTCTTCTCTCTCTCACTCGTTCCTTCTACCCTTCTTCTTCCTTCCCTATATCAATCTGCTTTGCTGAGAGAGCGCCGACTCTTGCTGATCGAGTGCGAACAGGAAGACGTACTTTAAGTATACGCAAAATCAAATATTAAAATACTTTGAAAGTTCCCAAGAAGTGATAGGAAGTAACTAGAGGGAGATCTTACGTTGCTGATAAGGTTTAGTGTGTCTTATCGATCGATGAATTCAATAATTAAAAAGTATTATGAACTTTGCTATATAAAATGATTAATAAAATAATATAAAATGGAACAGCTATTTTATATAAATATGACATTAAAATTCTATCCTAATTTGCTATCGATGTATACATATCTGTATATCGTTATATTTCCTGAATCATGGGACAATCATTCTTCTAGAGCGCGAATGAAACCGGACGGTATAAAATGATGCTCATTTATAAATTTGGTCCTAGTACGACCCTTATTTGGGTCAACGCATTTATATCCTTATGAAAGGTATTTTCTTCGAAAGCCCAAATGATAAATATCAAATAATGGAAATATAACTCAAGCGTTCCCATGGATTATTATTGAATTGCAAGATAAATCGAAACTGGAATCGTTATCGACAAATGAAGACTGTACCCCTTACTCGGACTGATTCTATGCACGTGAAATTTGTACGCGCTTTGTCAACAATAAACTTTATTTAATTAAAATTCTTAACAATGAAAAGTGTTTTATGCATAGAGAGTATCTCGTATTCTATTTATTAAACAATATTATCCATGAAGGGAATTTATTGTTCTAAGGTTCAACGTCTGAAGATACACAAAACAATCTGAATGCAGGCAGAACGTAGCTATGGAATAACGAACTTATACGAAAGAAAGATATTCTTAACGAAGAAGTATAGAATCGTATTTGAGAAGATACTCCAAATGAACTGAATAATTTTTTTTTTTTTATAAAAGTATGTCTTTCACATAATTATCGTGAAAGGAATAGTATCACGGATAGTAACGCGTCAAAATATTCTAATTGAGAACGTTCAAGGATACTTTTCGAAAGCGATGAGGCATCTCGAGAAGTTCGGTTCTTGGCTCGTACGCATGCATGAAAGCCACTATGATTTAGCCGTAAACTTAGCCGAACACACGAGCCAAAGGTAGGAGAAAATTTACGCGACGTGTTCGCGAGCAGAAAACGACGAATTCCAGGATGGAGCATGTACGTATATTCTCTCTCTCTCTCTCTCTCTCTCTCTCTCTCTCTCTCTCTCTCTCTCTCTCTCATACATACACATACGTTACTTCTCTGCAGGAAGTTGAACATCGTCGTCCTTCTCACACTCCCTCTTTCTCTATCTATCTTTCCCTCTATCTTTGCCTCTCACTTTCTCTCGTCTCATCGTCGTCTGTATTCACACGAGAGTCAACCGAATCAGAACTTTCCGGACGACGAACGACGTAACGTTAGCTCGACGTGAATGGACCGTATCCGTGTTGGGAATGTAAGGGAAGCGTTAGAAAGAGCCGACGTCGTCGGAATACACATTCGACTCAACGGCGACTTCGAGAAGGCGTACGAAAAAAAAGGGATGAAAAGCACCGACTGGATGTTGGATGGAGAGAGAGGAGATATACACTCATTGCCGTGCAACAAGTGTCGCGCTGCGTACGTTCTCTCGTTAAATTCTTTGTTAATTCCTATGATCATATCTTAGTTATGAAGTTCGAAAATGTTTCTTGAAGAATCTTATAAAAAGAAATAAATTCGGTGGAAAATTTGCTAAGGTTTTTTCTTACTTTCTTTTTTTTAGTTTCTCTCTTTTTTCTTTCTTGCTCTTTTCTCGCAAATCACTAACAATGTTGCTTGAGAAAGAAAAAATATACCTTCTCTGTCCGAGTAAAAATATTCTCAACAATAGCGGCCAGTAGCTTTTTACGATCTGCAATTCTGTACAAATTATGTCGCGGAACAACATGCAAGGAATTTAATAAAGGCCAGGGACGGTTGTTGTATGCTCTCGACGACCCCATTCTGTTCTAGACACTCCACGTCCTTGTCCCGTAGCTCTGCAAAAGAAAATTCTGATTTCCGCGCGTCTCTCTCTCTCTCTCTCTTTTTCTTTTTCTTTTATACGTACACACAAACCTTTACACTATATTGATATTACCTTTCTCTTTCTCTTTCTCAACATCTTTTGGCGCACGCGTAAAAGCACAGACTATATACTCGCGTATTATACGTAGGTATGTACGCGTCTAGATAGATGTGTGGCGGGGAGAGTAAAAGACTGCTAAACTAGCTGCAAGTGACAGTCGCCTCGAGCGTTCAAACTCGTGGCGATTCAATTCCTCATGGCGGACGTCGACTTCTGCTCGACTACCTGCAGAAGTCCCTTTCATCCTCTTCCTCGTTTCTATACGCTGACAAGATAGAGAGACCGAGTACTCGCGATAAATATTCACGGAAAGCCACACAATTCTTAACTCACCTTCATTCTCGTACCTTTTCGTCAAAAACTTTGACTTTCGTTACTGTATCTCGTTACTATTTCTATTTTGCAATTTTCTTTTTGCAGAATTATATCTCTATCGTGACGGCACGATAACGAAACTGACATTTGTATATATATATATATTCTTTTTTTCGACAAAATATATTTGTTATATAGTTTCTCTTTCGAATCGAGACATTTCATTTTCCGTACGAGGAAAAATGTATCAAGAGTGTCAAATATCTTGCTAGATACTTATTTCCTTGACTAGAATCATGAAACATTCGTTCGATATAACGCGCAACACAGTTACAAATTAATTTAATGGCTCAACGTATTTCGAGTTACACAGATAGAGTTCATACTGTCTCGCATGCGTGTTCTTCGATTATTCGCACGATTCCCCGTTACCACGACATTTTAATTGGACATTAATTATCTAGTCTAATTAGTACGATAGTAATCAGGATAGAATCGAAAATAGCCGTTAACGATCGAACGATTTATTAGGATAGATCAAATCGACGAGGGAGATTGTCGTCAAGCTTGCGCCTAGTTATAAATATTTTCTGCACATATGACCGAATTTGCATATATGATCGAAACGTCGCTTGTAAATTCGTCGCAAACGTGTCTAATCGAAATGATAGAAAGAAAAGAAAAAAATCAAACGATTCATTGCGAAATAATTGTTTTCCATTGTTAGAAAATAATTCGATCTCGTTACAGAGTTTGTCCGTAATATCACAATCGAAGAAAAAAAAGAAAAAAAAAAGGAGAAAGAGGAAAAACATCAAGTATCATTTCGATGGATGCCTTTGAATCTTCTTAAATCTTGATTCATTGAACGCGTCATTATCGGCGAGAAAACGTAACGGCAATTGATTGGGACTCCCGTCGATGGGCTACAAAATACGCTTGAAAATCCAAAGTTAGGAAAGCATCTATTCTTGTTCGGCACACAAAGGGGCGCGCGAAGAAAGCGAAGAAAGTAATTTCGGAGCGTATGTAGGTCGGACACATTGGCTCGTGCTTTTAGCGTCTAGCACGAGTTTTTCGTTCGAGAACGATCTCCTTTGCCGTCCGTAAAAGCGTCGTCCTCGATCACTTCGCGCTGACACCTGAATTCTTTGAGCGTACGTCGAGCGATCTTAAAGTTTTGCGGCCCACTAACTCGCCTTCCACTACTTTCGAAGATTAATATGTATAAGAGAAACTTCTTTCTCTTCATATTTCTCCATCTTTTTCTATCTTTCTTTTTTCTTTATTTTTTTTTTCTTTCACGCTTCAGTCTTCTTTTCATTTTCTCGTGTAAGGATTTACAGACTCGTGTAAGGATTTATTGACGTAAATAATTATTTATCATCAAAATTGGATGGACTTGTAAATCGTACAGTTCCCTTCGTAATTTATCGTCAGATTAAAGAATAATGAGGAAAATTCATCGTCTCTTTCTGAAATTATTGTTGCTAAAAAATAGCAAATATGATTTAAAAAATATTCTCGATATCTATAAAAAAAAAAAAAAAACTGTCTATTCTATCAAACGAAAATAGTAAGGATAATGAAATCAACGTTTCCTCATGAATGAACGTCGAGTCCGAATTTGTGAATGAATCATGAAAATCGGAGAGCCAGTAATAATCGCTAAAGTTCGTGACGAAAAGCAACGCTTTTCTTTTTCGTAGAAACGTCGTAGAAATTATTGATCGTTCCTTCGTTGAATTTCGTTCACAAAATCCAATTATACTTGACGCGTTGGCTCGACTATTTCTCGTTTAACAACCGACGATATTACACGTTGATTGATTCAAGAAAAAAGAAAGAGTCGAAAATAAGAAAGAGATTGAAGGGTTTCAACAAAACAAAAAAAAAAAAAAAAAAAAAACAAAAAAAAAATAAAGAAAAAAGGAGAAAAGCTCGGAGGAGTATAAAAGACTTATCGAAAATAATCGAAACGCGACACGCATCGAGGTGGTAAGAGGGGGCGCATAATAAGATCAGGAAACACAAAGGAGCGAGAAACAGAGTCTCGCGCCCTTTTTCGTCCTTTCAAAGGGGCTAACGTAGGCATTCCATTCGAAATCTCCTTTATATCTCCTTTCGATTATACCTCGAACTTGCTGAAACCTTCCTAAGGGCAAATGTTATCTGGGTTCGCATCTCTCGGCACCCAGAGATTCGCCGGCGGTCTCATCCTATCCGCAACAAAAAGGGGTCGTTGCGGCCTACGATAGGTCGATATAATATAAGGAAGGAGAAGAGGTAGAAGAGGTAAATGGCGTAGGAGACGCGCATAAGGAGGAATGTATTTTTCGTGAGCCATGTGGAGGAGGAAAAGGGGAAAGGAAAGTTAGGGGAAATAAGAAGGTGGAGAGAATCCGAGGAACTGTACACATCGCCGAATCACATATTTCCAATTCAATCTGCCTTCGGTTGCCTGGCGGACGAACGAAACGATCGAACGAAAAACCATTATTCTCTCCCGCGAGGAAAGAAAGAAAGAAAGAAAGCGGCACGCGCGTAGAGGTAAAGGAAGAAAGAGAAAAAGACGACGAAGGAGGGTTGGAGAGTCGATGGTGGTAGGAACGGAGACAGGGAAGACTTCGGGGATGCCGACGAAGAAGGAGAATACAGTGGGAGAGAAACGAATCGGATCGAAAATAGAAGAACGTCTGCTGGCCTTACGGAAAATGGTGCCGCGATAGCATTGTCGGTGTAGCCCCGACCACGAAATATTACCGGTTATACCTAAACCCCTCTTACCCTCTTACTCCGTGTGGTTAGAAGGGTGCAGCCATCCACCGATAATCGTACCGGATATGTCGTAGATCTTACTGGTAATATTTACGATCTCTTCGTATCCTCTATTTGCTCTCTCTCTCTCTCTCTCTCTCTCTCGATTTACTTTTTATTTTGCTTGTTCTTGTTCATCGGCATTTCATGATTTACACTTGGTTCTTTCTTCGAAAGTTCGGAACAGATCTATACGTTGCGTTATAAAACTATCGTTGTCAAACTGAAAAAGCTATTGTTATAAGCGAACAAGAATTCGACGATTCGAATCTAATCGCAAGGAATTCGAATCAAAGTTATTTTGGAGTCACAAGAAAGTAACAGTGGTAATAGAAAAGAATATGATTGAAGTTTGGCTTGGTCTTGATTCCAGCTAAGCTTTACTCTCTCTCTCTCTCTCTCTCTCTCTTCTTCTCTATTCTGTCGCTAGCGAAGAAAATAAAATATCCCTCATAGATGGTGTCCGTTTCATATAAGCGGATCAAAGGGTACCCGTACTCACGACGTACCCGGTTGCATGTGTTTGTAAGCACGGCGAATCTACGAGAGTACGGTCATCTGAATTTTTTTTTCGATTATCGAAACGTATCGTTTTTACTGATTCCTCTTTTCTCTTGACTCTCGTTCGTTTTGAAACAGCTCATTC
Source organism: Vespa mandarinia (assembly GCF_050613455.1). Taxonomy (NCBI): domain Eukaryota; kingdom Metazoa; phylum Arthropoda; class Insecta; order Hymenoptera; family Vespidae; genus Vespa; species Vespa mandarinia. Next base: position 596,087 of record NC_140831.1, read on the forward strand.
CATCGTTATCCGACCTAGTTTCCATCACAACGTATTTTCACCCTCGAAAATTATTTTCCAGTGTCTCTGAATACCACGACTATTATCCTTTATCACTCTCTCTTTCTTTCTCCCATTCCATCTCTTCAATTCTCTTCGCAAGCACTCCGATTGATTTATTCATTCATATACCTGCCAACTTTTTGCTCATGGAAAAATGAAAAGAGAGATACAATGGATTTCGTTCGGACTGCAAGCCAAACTTTTAATGACTGACATGAATGACAGAAAATGAGTCAACGTTCGTCCGTTATATAAAAAATGTATCTTTTCTAATGTGCTCGCATATGTCAGTATCGATATTTCATTTATCTTACTTCGTTGTTCTACAATTCTTTATAATCATTTTTATTTACCTTATTTTTTAGAATAATTTAATATCCTGTAATTTATAATGTACTTATAAATTCACGTTACGGATTTTATTGTTTTTTCTTCTTGAATGTTTTGTTACAACGTTTGTATTAATATTATTTCGTAGAAGGTAAGAAAAGCTATCTCTAAACGTAAAGGAAGCTTAGATATATATATTTTTCAATTTTACTATCGCCTGTCGATATCTTGATCGCACCCACGTAAACTATAATGGCCCGTCGATAAACGTTAGGCTTTAGATTATCACACCGATATTCTTTCCGTTTCTCTCCCTCTTTTACCGCACACGACGATTTCTCTTCGACGTTCGTCTACGTGCTTCAGGTCTTCTCCCCATTTTTCCGAATCGCTTTCGTTTCCTCTTTTTTTCCCTTATATCTCATTTTTGCGCGGTCCGTATTGTTCGCCACCGAAACAGCCTTCAATAACCCATTCCATTATTCTTTCCTCGTCCGAACTTGATCGAGGTCCCTTCCCAGACATTTCTTTCCTTGCCAACCACCTTGAATTCTATCACGGTGAGACCTAAAATTCATTTCATTCTTTCTTCAATTGAAAAGTCGCTTTTGTGAATTCAGTTAAATGCTTTGGACTTGGTCGAATCGATGAAGAAAAAAATTTTGCATTGATATAGATATCATTTATAGATCGGTGGATAGAAAGGTACAAAAGAAAGAAAAAAGAAGAAGAAGAATAAAAAGATTATAATACGAAATGTGTGTCCTACCATTGAATCGATTATTCCAAATAAAAACGTGTTTCATCTGCGGTCATGTTAAAAGCACGGAAAAATAAAGAAGCATAAAATAAAAAGAATTGCGGAGGAAAGTACGGAAACTTTCTTTCTTCTTTTTTTTTTTTCTTTTTTCTTTTTTTTATTTTTTTTTTAACGATAAATGCAAAAGTATTATTAGTTCTCTTAAATTTCAGCGCATACACACAAAGATATTTTATCGAAGTAAGCTCTCTCTCTTTTCTCCCTCCCTATACGTTTTCACAGAGAAATTATTCGGCGGACAAGTACCTCTGATAATCAGCATTATTCCGTTGGTATTTCCCACCCTCTCTCTCTTTCTCCCTCATTCGACCCTTTTCTATCTATCTCTCATTCCCTCAACCCATCTCTATTTCTCGGTTATCCGACTATCCATTTTTTCGCGTTCGACCTCGATCCTCTGCCTCGCGAATGTGTTCTCTCAGAAATTTTATCGTGGTCGAACTTTCTCTCTCTCTCTCTCATTTCTCTATGTGACTACGCTATTCGATATGTATACATACATACGTACATAATACATAGAAACACATATATAATCCATAGAAATATGTTTTCGTACACTTCCAGTCCAAATCTCTCACTCAGCCTGGCAACACTACCCTGGCAAGGGAAGCTCTCTCTTCCCAATCCGATCCTATACCGGGTGTTCTCTCGCACCAATATCGACTGAATTCAACGCGTTCCGCCAGAGTTTCGCATAGCCGCCCTCCACGGCAGTAAATAAATAAGTAGGATTAGGCGCGACAGGTTTATTCTCGAACGCGCTCTCGAAGCTCCAGTAGCACCTCCTTCTACTCCTCGTTCGAGCCCAACCAGGGAAGCTTCGTGTACCGATGCGAATTTCCGTTCTTGTTTTCGCACTACACTCCCTGGATATTTCGTTCGACTATCGTTTCTCTTCCCGCCCCCCCCCTCTCTCTCTCTCTCTCTCTCTCGCTCTCTCTCTGTTTCCATGGTTTCTTTCATAAAAAACGGGAATACAACGGGACGCCAGTGAAATTTCTTCCTCTTTCTCTCTTTCTCCTCTTTATCCATACTTCGCTCTTTATGTCTCTCTCTCTCTCTCTTTCTCCTCTCCCCCTCCCTTTCTCGATGTCCTACGATAGCAACAGGGTGTACGATACGGACGGAGCGAATTTAACACCGGTTTCCTCTCTATTTCCTCGCTAACGCCTTTGTTTTCTGCTGGTATTAATTTTCAGTCGACCGTTCGGTCGGTTTCGCTTTTCCTATTCTTCGAGCATTCAACGTTACTTTTATACTCTACAATGACCGTCTATGTCTACGTTGAAATTCAGCATGTATATCAATTTCCTTTATTTGAAGGAAAGATAATAGATCGGTTACTTGAAAATTGGATATGATAGACAAATTTTTATTTATCGTCGTCTATATTACGAAAACAAGTTATGCTTTTTCTCCATGGAAAAATGGTTTGTTTCTTTTTAAAGGGAGCAATGGGTTTTGACGAAGCGACGCTTTAAGCCAGTGACCGGTTGGTTGGATCGACGACAAACCGTTTTTAACGATCGCTGACGAGCATAAAATAGTGTGTGCCGGATATACGATACGTTAACGAGCATCGTTGGCATGCGTGGATTATTGATTTACGATATTACGAATGAAAGTTAAAACCATCATCGAAACGGACGCTTTTTCTACTCTCCGCGTCGAGATACGCCCGAAATTATTTGCGATGTAACGTGCAAACGGTAAAAAATCAACGAGCTGCTATTATTTGTTTAACGGGATGTTCGCTTTATGTAATTCAATATACGTGTATGTGTGTGTGTGTATATGCGCGCGCGTATATAAATATATATTTGGCCGAAATATATGCAGGTATATATGAAAGAGACTTTTCAGTCGTTTTGTCGTTTCTAAATATAACCACAGAGTTCCTTATGCAATCACTATCGCTAAAAGGGTTGCCTCGCTATAACTTTTCATAGAAATAGAGTTTTTCAATTCTGTTTGATGTACTGCACGAATCATAACGTTTTATAAATGTGTGTACGTCTGCGAATAAACTTTTTTTGACTAGATCAAAAAATTGGCTAAAGTAAATATAACAAAATTGCACGGACAATTTCTATGCCATTACAAAAATTGCTACTTATATTTTCAGATTGATCGTTTGAAAATATAAACAAAATGACGTTTATTTAATTATAACCACTTTTATAGTTAAAAATAAATTGAAACGGCCAAATCATGTTCGTTAAGATCTTCACGTAATACTTTTCTAAGATGTGAAGATTTTTTTTGTGTAAAAACGACGTCTATTTCAGTATAAACGTTTTGATGTTGGCATACGGAAAATAGCACGATCGTGCCTAATGCAAAGAGAAAAAAGAAACGAGTCTAGCCATTACTACGATATAAACTTTAGTAAAAGTAAAATGATAGCTTTTTTTTTATCAAATCGAATGTCGAAACAACAGTAGTAGCAAACGTAGCACGTGATCTGCATTTATTTTTTAATAAATGTATTTGATAAAAATACATAGGGATAAGGCGATCTGTATAAATCGATCTTTGGTGATATTTGAAGGCAGTTAAGAGTCAGAGTTCAATGACTTTAGCCATGACACAAACGATCTCGGCTCAATGCGAAAGCACTGAGAATTCTAACCGTGGCTCTTTTCCTCTCTTTCACAAGCTATCGTTTCCCCCCCCCCTCTCTCTCTTTCTCTCTTCTCTTCTCTTCTCTTCCGTTGTCTCACCCCTTCTCATACTTCCCACCGATGTTGTTCCATCCAAGTTTATAGCCGTGAGATAACCTCGGCCAGCGACCCTTCCATTCTTATCGAGGTTTCACTATGCGCTTTCCCAAGTGCTAACTAACGAGTTGGCTCCGACGTTCCAGGCTGTTTGGTCCAGCTCCTCCTAAAAGACATTACTACCTTTCTCTCTGCGATATTCTCGGTTCTGGTCTATTCTCCTTAAAAATTCTCTACGAAAGAAAAGGAAGAAGCGATAAAACGAAAAAGATCGAAAAACAATTGCCTACACTTACATTTCATCGTGAGAAATTTCGGAATAACTTTTTTCTTCCTTCCTTTCTTTCTTTCTTTCTTTTTTTCTTTCTTCCGATTGAGTTAATCATCCATGGAAAATTCGTCGTTCTCGCGTCGAAACTAACTCGAGAGAAATGTATAGCGTGTATTCACAGTACGTTACGTGACACGAATGTAACAACGAATATCTATCCTAAAGAAGATCCACGATATCGTGCTTTAATTTTAAATCATTGCGACCCTCATGAAATATCGATGATGGACTTCGACGATGGATGTCAACTCTGTTGGATGTCTTCTCATCCTCGGCGAATAATTTACAGCCCATCGAAAGTGTCTACGTCTTCCCCGTTACACGTTACTACGTAACACGGTACGTATGCTCTCATCCTTCTAAGATCAAACTTGGAGAGTAAATCCCGAACTAATCGTATCGCATTAGTCGACTTGGACGGCGGATGGAAGCGTTAGCATCATCTTGCAGACTCGACGAGTTTGCTCGTGAAGCCTTCAGTGAGCTAGCTATAACTGTTTCATAAAAGGGATTAAAATGAGGTTGCGACTGTGATTTAGCGCGATAATATGTTAAACGAAAGTTTCTTAAGCACGGCTCTCTCCAAGACGAGTTGGAACAACCGTGGATCCACTGAATTATTAGACGCGAGAAATCTGATACGTTACAACGTTTAATCGTAAACTCGCGGCAGATACTGTCTATACGTCATATCGCGTTTGAAGTAGTACATGTATTCATAATTTTTGTTTCGAATGTATTTACCAAACAACTCATTCGTACTGAATTTGTAAACATTGATGAAACGCTGTATCGCGAACGATATAGCTGGTCGATGAGTATACACGTTATCAGGTAACGCCGCAGATCGTTTCTGTGTCTCTTTTAGCGCTTTCAAACATTCGCGTTATATATTACATTCACGGATCGGATTATCCTGATATTTTTTGATCAGCGCATTCATTATAATAATTCGATTGATAAAAAAGAAAATATTGGATTTGATCGTAATGATTCATATTCCCTTTTAAATCAACGTGGAAAGACTTGATACATGATATATCGTGATGTATCAGAAAAATTGACTTTAAGTTGGAGCTTGTAATTTTTACGAGGAAACGTTTAACTTCTTTCGAGGAAGCTTCATCCTCGTTCGTGACGGGAATTCGATCGATTTGGTTCCTTTCGTTCCGTTGAAAACAATGAACAGCGTAAATCGATCCACGTATATAGATACGTATGTTGTATACGTTTCTATATTGTTGCCCTTCGCATGATTCATAGACGGCGATAAGCATCGTCGTAATGGCCGAGTGCACTGGTATACATCGAGGAGCTCGTTCGTGCTCGTTCGTGTTCTAATTTTAGAGAGTCTTCCATTTTCAAAGGAATCGCTTATCGTCAAGAAACTGTTCGTTGTGGATCGTACTACGTAATGATGACGTCAAAAGCGAAAGGAATTTCCGCGAAACCGAATTTGTAACTTTTTCGTACGAAACCAATAAAATATTTACACAATGCAGAATATCGAGGAAAAATTTATATTTTCTGAAAGTACGTAAAAAAATGAAGCGTAAGTATTATTAATAATTTTTGCAGTATCGTAATACATGGAAATATTTATAATATCGGTAATACATTTAGACGTACGTCTTTGAAAATTCTTTCTATCTCGTGGAATTCTTTCGAACGTAGAGGCAATTTACCGTCGTTAAATATCTATAATTTTATAATTCTCTTTATGTCCTGGAGAATTAACAATTAAAGGTAGAAAGGAAGGAAAGAAATACTATATAAAGATAATCTTCAAAAAGGGTGGGAAAAGTGAAGTCCGTTATCTGTTTTTCTATTAGAAAACATCTTCGTAAATCCCGAAGGATAACTTGTTTCCTTTTCTCTTTATTGTTTTTTTTTTTTTTTTTTTTTTTTTTTTTTTTTTTTTTTTATTTTTTCACATTCGTTCGCTCGGAACACGAATCTCCTTCCTGTTTATTTCTCTCTCATTGAATGTCAACCGCGTTACATTCGTGGTATCGCAATCCTCTGTTGCCTTTAGCGTGCTAAATGCTCGCAAAAAACAAAGTCTGCTTCATAAAATTCGAGAATGCTCGGTACCGCGTACCACTGGAAATCCATGACGATGAAAAATATTTATATTTGAGCTTCCACACCGGATCAACGAACCCGGAGCTTTAACGCAAATCCTATTGCGTTTCGTAGAGCCACTATACACTACCGCGCCATCCTGACGCATCGCGGAGGATTTATCGTGTCCAAGTAGTTTAAAAACGGTTTCGCTCGTTAAAATCGAGAATTTCCTGAACGTCTCTCGATACGCTTATTCGCGTATTTAGTTTTTCTTTTAGCTCGTTTGCCAAAGGAAAAAGAAAAAAAAACAAACAAACGAACAAAAAAAAATTTCCTGACTCGAGTTTTCCAATGATATTTAATAACATTTAATTATAAATAAAATTTAATTATTAAACAGGTGTAAGAATTATTACGCTGCTTGTATATCTTCGAATCTTAAAAAATAAAATCATCTAGTTTCAAAAAGGCTTTTATAAGGTAGAAAATTATAGAACAAAGAGTATCAAATGAACGGAAATTGTGCGTGTTCGAGCTATTCGAAAGGACATTTATTCAAACGATTCTATGTCAATCGGGATTCACGAGAGAAACAACGCTATGTGTGTATCTTGATCCTGCGTAATGACAAGGCACATAGACAGCGAAATTTACGCGTTCCACACGTCGTAATAAACAGCGCATAATCGCTCGATTCGGAGATACACGCGATCCTAAATGCGCCATCCTAATATCGTTAATTCCGTATGAATTCCGGATTATTCCAAAAGCAGGAATAATAATAACCGTTTGATTCGAGAGCTCTCTCTCGAATGTTACGATCGTCTGGAATACCTCAGAATTACTGTGTTCTTGCAAATAGGAAGATATTTAAGTAGGATGTAAACTAATCAATTCATTTTCGAATTATGCGATATAAATAATATTTCCACGAAATCGATATCGTTGGTCAGAGAAAATATATAATTTCATATAAGTGTATATTTCTCAAGCGTTATTTACAAAAAAAAAGAGTTCCGATAGCTTTGCAAAAAAGAGAGAGAAAGAGAGTGAAGAAAAAGCCACAACCGATTGGTCAGTGCGACGACGAAAGAAACGAAGGCCCGTGGAATGAATCGTAACGCTAGAAAGGTTGCTTTTTCCTTCGGTGCTTTGGGATTTGGGATTAAACGACATTATTCCAACCCTCCGACTTTCGCCTCGTAAATACGTAATTCGAGCGCGTACGAAATCTCAGCGGTCCCACAGGTGGCGGCGCCGTCGTTCTATCGTTTGTAACATCGACCGGCGTTAAAACTCTTTTTGGATTAGAAACATGTACTGGTTCGTAGAATTTCGAATCAGGCCTTTAAGCTTTCACAATCTTCCTGACAGTTTCTTGCTTCTCTTCTCGTATTTGATGATAAATTAAGAAGTGGTACGTAATTTTATTAAAAATTCAATTTTATAATGATTCTTATCAAATGATACAATCAAAATAGATGTTAGAAACGTTTGATTGTCTTATTAGATTTCTATAATTTCGTTATTTTACCATTACGTTATAATCTCAAACGTGAACGATTAAAATGAGACGAATAGACGAAGAGAAAATTACTAAAATTGTAATTCATCCGATTCGTTCCTAACCCATCGGTTCGCATTAATGCCTGATTAATCAATTCATATTTTCCGGGAATATTATTTCGAACGTATTGCAGCGATAACATTAGTTTCTACATTATTATCGCATCTGATTTTACGAGCATGCGAGCATCATCCGGTATTTCGCGTATAAAGGCGACGAGGAGCTATTGGCATCTCTCGCGTTATACATATCTATGTTCGAATTACAGGCACTCTGAGGCATTGTTTTCAAAAGCGGTCACTTGGTGCGAGACTGCCAACATATGTAGATTCATATAAGTGCCAAGTATCGTCGGTAAAGCGAGAAACGCACGGTTTGAGTCGCGTTTCTCGTTCGTACCACGTGCTACGTCTGTGGTACGATGCTCCCTAATTTACGATCGTCCTACATTCGACGTAGACGTTTGTAACGATAACACCGGTTAATTGGTATCACGATTAATATAACCGGTGTCGCGTATCTCTCGTGTTGCTTCCTTCTATTAGAACGTTGACGTTTCCGTTAATATTCGGACGTTAGAGGCATGTTTTAATACATGATACTAAATCTTAAAGCGTAAATTAATAATGTGGAAAAAGAGAATTGAATAAACGTTTAACGAAAGACACCATGATTTTGCTATTTATTTGTTATGAATCGATGGAAACGAATCGAGTTATATGAATGAAAGTATAAAATAAGAGCTAGATATAAAGATATAAAATAATATTCGTACGAATATTAATATAATATAATGGCGAATATAATCCAACATATTAATTATTCGCTTCTATTTCTATTAAGAAAAAGGGGCGTATCATAGTGCAAAATTTTCTCTTCGACACGACGCGACGTGGCTATAAAGTCCACAGATAGAAGGCTATTATTTCGAGATGTTCTTGTCGCATGATTTATAATCTGCAAACATTTGAACTCATAGACGAAAGTTCAAGTTAGAATTTTACATCTAAATGTCACTGGATATATTTACGTACAGAGTAGTTGACATGATTTAAGTATATTGCACTTCCTGATTTGATAAACATTTCGATCTTCTTAAAATAGATTATTACTTCTTAGACGATTCAAAGTAATTCGAATATGTCAACGCAACCCAGATAAAAATTTTTCTCGTCATCAAAGTGCTCAACAAAAATACATCCTTCGACGTTCATTGTTTGTCAAGTGCAGGCAGTAAGCGAGAGAGAATCGAAAATTTAACAGTAAGCTCGACTTCTCCGTAAAGCGGGTCACCGGTCGCTGAGCTTGCGGTTATTTATGACGTACCTCGCGTGCTTTTTTGTTCGCTACGAGTACCTACGATAAAGCTCTATTTCTCTCTCTCTCTCTCTCTCTCTCTCTCTCTCTCTCTCTCTCTCTCTCTCGGGCGCAGCAGCAACAGCAGAGTAGCAATGACATCGAACTTTGAAAATCCCTGGACGAGCGGAAACCACCGCCATTCCTGGCGTCCGCCCACGATAACCCATCTCGACGAATACATCGACCCTTAGATTAAAACATCGACCGGCACACCACTCGAAACTCTTTCCCTCGCCACCCTTTCACTACATCCCTTTCGCCTCTCTTCTCCATCCGTTCACCCATCCCATACCCTTATTTCTAGAGCGACGGCTCTTGGCAGATTAAAACGCGAACGCGATCGCTATCGAGCGAGAGCTCGAAATCAAGGCCGGTGCGAGAGGACAAGAAGTTCGAAGGGCCTATTCCACAGTATTGCATGAGCCTCTTCCCACCCACCAAATCGAAATTTCTCGCTCGTCGTTCGTCATCTCGAATTTCGCTTACACGTTAGGTACTTGGAAAATTGGATCTTTGCATGGTCCTTCATATGCGATTTTACTCGAGTTCGTTACGTCACGGGTACTATAATTACTTATCGATCTTGACATTATTATTTTTCCTAAATTATAACCGAGCATCTTTTCGATGATGTAAAGCGATTGTTAAACAATATTATTTTAGTCCAAATAAAAAAATATATTCTCCGATCTTTATCAGCAAAATACTTTGGATATATATGTGCATCGAAATATATATATATATATATATATATATATATATATCTCGATTGGTGAAAGTCTTAACGATGTAACACGACATACATACGTATGTGTAAAGTCAAAAGGGAAGTAATTCCAAGATAATTCAAGACAGAACTGCTTGGATCATAGGGGGATGTACGCGACGAAGGGGTAGAGAATCCCTTTTGACGTGAAAAGCTCAGTCGAATGTGTGCCGTTCGTTGATAACGGGTTTGGCGACAGTTCGGCCGTGTTTCGCAAAATCCAGAAATCCGACTTTTCAATTTCAGGCAAAAGTCTCCTCTTGTCGAGGGAAAAAAATTAACGCTACCTTCTATTCGAATCTAATTCGAATCACTACCAACAATTGATCCTCAACGCGATATCGCGTATCTTTTGTATTTTAACTGTCGTCGTACGAACAATACTTATATTAATTATACACTTTTAGAGATATTAAAAAATCTTTTCGTACAGCACCGAAGAAATCGATTAATAGCAGATATATTCACTCTTTGCATTCGGAGTCTCAATTTATTTTTTACAAACAAATTATTTTATTAAAGGATAAAAAAGAAATCATAAAACAACAATATTCTTTGATTTCTGAATGAGTTCTTTCGAATTAATGCAACAGGAAAATAAGAGGAATCTAATCAGAGAGTACACAAAGGATCTCGTGTTGAATCGATCATTCTCCATCGGAATAAATATCGGGCCGTAAATAGAGACTCGGAGAGAGGGTGAAAATTCAAGGAGCGAGCATCGAGATCGTAATCCATTGGGCGTCCGTTCAACAGAAAGGTAGACATGCTCTAAGGTTCCGGAGTCGACCTTCCGGTATGTCCGGTTAGCGCGCCTCTAGACACAAGAGTTGGTATGCGAAGAGATGGCGAGGGAACGGTTATAGCGTAGTGTTTGAGGAGAATGTCGATAGATCGTATGGCTTCCAGACTGATCTATTTGCTCTACATGCTATTGAGATACCTTAGCAATCGTCGATGTTTCTTTCCAGAGAGGAACTAAAATCGACAAAGTCAACCTTCGTCGTTGTACCTTTCTACTACGTGATCTTTTGGATTCGTTATCGAAACTCGTTCGACGACACTCGACGAAGCTCGTCTCTTTGTGACGATGCCAGGAGCGAAGCCTTTTGTATTTTTCACTCAATGGACAGGGCTTACCTGCTTTTCCGACGTGGACGTGACTTTCGCGCGATGTCCACGCGATACTAACCTCGAAGATTCCCTTTGAAACGTGAACGGAGTTGCGGAAAGGGACTTGGTTGCCTTAGTTATCGATCGTAACAAGAGCAAAATATGAGTTGCGCTCGTTGTTACTTTACATTTTCTTTTTTTTTTTTTTTTTATCCTTTCACCATTCATTCAGAGTCTTTCATTAATTCGATGTTGATTTATTCGAGAGAAAACACCGAATGGCATACTTATTACTATATGACTACATTGCTATTTTTTTCATTATTATCTGCTACTTTTTAATTATCATCAAAATGAACTCTCCCAATCATTATATTTCCAGTTTGATCTCGTTTAGAATTCTTCACGTATTACGAGCGAGATTCGTTCGTTATCTTCGACGTTAGCGATAGCGCGTAGGAAAAGTGTGATCGATCGTTAATTCTACAGAAGATTCGTAGCGCGTAATAAAGTTGTCTTAGAGGAGACCAGAGTGCTCGAGAAACTCGGCACGTCGTGGATGGTGACAGAAGAGGGGTTGAGAGAGAAAGAGAGAGAAAGAGAGGGAGGGAGGGAAGGAGGAAAAGGAGGAAAAGGGTGAGATAGGAGGTAAGGTAGCTCGGATACGTGTGCAGAGTTTCGCAACGCGAAGGTCCGTTGGAGACAGATGGGGTAATTACCGCGAGGTGTGCCGATAGCATGGTCCAACGAATTCGTTCGACTTCATGCTTGTCAAGAGTTTAGAGAGAATCGAGTCTCTCCCAGTCTTTCGTTTTCTTTTTTATTCGATCGAAACAACTGATACTTTAAATAGAATGAAAAAGGAAGTTTCTATTTTTAAACATAAACTACGATTATAATCATTGCACCAACATCAGTACTTTAACATAATTGGATTTTTAAAGTTAACACAAATAAACATATCGATTTCATTTAGATCGAAGGAATGATCGATAGTTTATATGAATTCACAAAATTTTTCTGTATTTCATTTTCCTTCTTCTTTTACTCATATACAGTATAGAGAACAGGCATCGAATATCATCCATTTCCATTTCCCACGTTGACAGCTAGCTTCGAATGAGTTATCCACAGCATTCCAACGTGTCACTCTAAAGACACGAAACTCCCAGAGGTGACGTACACGCGGCACGAATTATTAAGGAGCCTTGCAATTAGTGGCTACTCTACTAGTTGGTTGATCGCAATATGCGGTGAGTACTTCTGGGGATTGAATTTTGGCATGGTTAAAGGACTGCGAAGGTATAACGTTTGCCTATTGAAACTCCGCTTCCTACCTTTGACTATGAATTTGGAATAGGATGTACGAAAACCCTTGCGTTATTTCCTAACTTTCTTTATAGACGAGAATAAATTATATTTGGGGACATGTGGACTATGGTTTTTATTTTTCTTTTTTTATTTTTTTTTAAATCTTCCTTGAAGGGGTCAAAGATTTCCTAAGATGCTTTTATTTGCAAGTCGAATTGCAATGAAACGAAACAATCGATTTCCTATGCTTTTCGATAAGTATAATTTTTCTTTTTAGATTCTATAATAGAAAAAAGCATAAAATCGAAATTCCTTCTCGATATTCCAAAAGATTCCATTCGAATACTAGAATCTGTGAAACAAACGTACTACCAAAGTCGCCTCGGTCGTTCTGAGAAGAGATTGTTCTCTCTCTCTCACTCTCTCTCTCTCTGTTCCGATCTTTTGGAAGTAGCACAGGCAGGCCGATATAACCGTTGGAATCTGAATTTACGATCACCGTGTCCGTATAAACGCGGACGGTAATCGTATTCATAAGTATGCTTATGGAAAGCCGACAGTGTGGTAATAAGTAGAAGCGATGCCTGTGGTAGTAGTTGTTGGAAGTACAGCAAGGAGGCAGGTGTCTTCGATCTCACGACTGGTGTTGGCTGCTTAAAGGACTAAGAGAACGTAGGACGATATCTAAGAGAAAGAGAGAAGGGAAAGACGGAGAGATGGGAAAATGTCTCCAGTATGTACTCCCTACCAGTCCCTACCGTGTATGTATATAGACTTAAACGTAGAGAAGAGAAAGGTATAGAGAGAAGGTATAGGCAAAGAGAGAAAGCAAGTTGAAACCGTTTGCAGCAAGTTAGCAAATGCACGCGGTGCTAAGTCGCGTATGTATGTACGTGTATACGTACAAAGGACAAAAGCAAGGCTGGCGCGCGACCCTTGATCACCGCATAAATTAACCTCTGTTTAGTTGTAAACGGACCGTCTCCGTTGTTTGTTACGAATGAACGCACGTTACCCTTTCTCTCTCAAACGCATACGCACATCATTTCTGCGTGATATCACTTTTCTCGATCTATTACACGCATTTAGCTTTGTTGCATATCTCCAAACGATCTAGCCTGCGGGTATCATTATAATTATTGCGAGATTGTTATAAAGGAAATATATCCGTTTTTATACGCGTAGAAATATAAAAGCGAAAGTAACCGATAATCCATCATTTGGATCGATCGGTAGGCGTCATCGATTCGGCCTAAAAACCTTGTCCACGTAAAAACAGTGGTGAAAAGTCGTGAAAACAATTTTGCTTCTCTCTATTACGGGAGAATCGAGCTTGCCAAGTGGTCTCTCTATCATCGTTTGATATGTAATATATGCACATGCGGGGGTGGTCCAAGAGGGTTCGCTGAGAGACGAGGTGGAAGTTGGAGCGTACCAACCGTACCATGGACAATGTACCTGGCAGTCGGCCAGCCTTACCAACCCAACAAACCTGGCCATTGTCCGAATTACGTCCACCCACTCTCTATATCAAGACCCCACGGCGTATGAGCTTACAGACCGGAAGAGTCTCGATCCTGAAATTTCGAGTTAGACGCTCGCACGCACCGCGATTTACGCGCTCTCCTGATTTATTCGACCAGATCTCATTTTGAAATTCATTTGTTCTGATAAACGTTTATTTCATTTTCCTATTTCTTTTCATTATTTTCTTTTTATATTTCTGTCTGTTTTAGTATTAAAAACCATTACACATCTATCATACGTTATTCTTTCAATACCGACTTTTCCAGCGAGAAAAAGCTTTTTACACGAGTACCGTCGATGATACATTAACAGGCACAATTAGGTAACCGAACGCGTCCATTGAAATGAAATTTTAATTCTCTTTTCCCTTCTCTCTTTATATCTATCTATTCAACTCTCTCTCTCTCTCTCTCTCCCTTCCCCCTCTCTCTCTCTTCGTCGATGTGAGTACCGCTTGATAATGACTCTATGTTAATTTCCCGATGACGAGGAATCTCGGTCAACGGTCGATGACAACGGAATCGAAGTGGTAGGGAGCGAGAGAGAGAGAGAGAGAGAGAGAGAGAGAGAGAGAGAGAGAGAGAGAGAGAGAGAGAGAGAGAGAGAGAGAAAGGGTGAACGTGGTAACAGTGGTGGCGTGTTGGTGGATGACGAGAAGGGAGAAAGGGCGAACAATCGTGCGGCTTTTTGCGAAACGGTCCGTGGGGATCATTTTGTACGGCTAATGGCCTTTCACCGACCGTAACTTTATTCGAGCGTTTTTACAACTATCAGCAAGAGAGTTCGTTAATTAAAATTTTGTACATGCGAGCGTTGCCAATCGAATTTCGAAAATGAATAAGCCTGGGGACCGAAATCACGTGTCGATGGAATCGTTTTTGTATCGGCACACATGTACATACATAAACATATATATATATATATATATATATATATATATATATATATATATATATCCACATTGATCTTGTTTGAAAGAGGCAAAGTTCGAAAGTTTGAATTTTCGAAGTAAGAGGACCAAGTCCGATAATGAGGCCAAAGATAAAATATAGAAAATCTATGTAGAACAATGGCGTCCACGGTTTTTTTTATCTTTTCTAGGTCAGAACTCGAACGAGTTTGATCCATTAGCAAGGAGAAAGACGGAGAGAGAAAAAAGAGAGAGAAAAAGAGAGAAAGAGAGAGAGAAAATACCATTAGATTCGTAGCCTTCAATTACATCGACGTTCGAATAATCGTGTCGCACGTTGAACGTCGCAAGTTGTACCTTGCAGACAGAGAATTAACGAGTCGACACGGTAAAATTCTCGTCGAGAATTGTGATGTACGATGTATGTACGCTCGTTCCTGTGCAATGACGCGAACGAATGAGCCCTTTTATGAACGCACATTGCGTGAGAAGAAGGGTTGCATAGCAAGAAAGAGAGAAATATAGAAGGGTTGCATTAGTTTGAGAAACATGACGCGATTGGGTACGCGCGATGTTACCGGCAGTCAGCTCACGTCGAGAAGCTATTCGAATCGAAGCTGACAAGTAAATTAAAAATCGAAGCGAGAATAGCGCCGAATCTGCTAGCGACAATACCTTTTTATATCGAAAATCAATCGACTCTTTTATTTCGCGGAAATCAAATGTAAAGGAATCACTTCGAAGATCGAAATATCTTTCTTTCTTTTTTGTCATTCAAAGATTTTCTAATCCGATATTCGTGGCACCGTTTTAATCGTTTTTCCAAAACCATAATTTACATACTTACATACGCTTGGAAAGGCAAAACGATTAAATCAGTGTGACACGTGCATTCTCTTATCCTTCCAACAGCTTCTTGCTTCCTTTTCATGAGACATCCTTCTAACGGCATATACAGTTTTTCTAAGAAGAAACTTTTGCGGTAGTTCGCCAAACTATATCCGTATTATCCGCTACACCATAAAAGTAGAAAGTCGTTTCGAAAAGTGTAACTTGGGTCACTGGTGAACGACTTTATCTCGTTTTCCCACCCGTTCCAACTTTCAAAAGTATAAGGTGTCGTCTTCTTCAGTCTGGCCAGAACACGACGGTTTAACGAATTTTAATTAATTAATTAAGTAATGAACTTACTTGGAAATTATCAGATAGCGCTAAGGTTTCTCTTACTCGCTTCCTAGAAACTTGACAGACATCAAGCCTGCAAATATATCGATTTAGTTTAGCGATATAAACTCATGCTTATCCTCCATTACCTCTAAATTCGCTGAATAGAATCCACATGATTTTGTCGTTGTTATTCCATTATCCACTCATTTCTGTTGATACCAATAAATATGTAATCTTGTATCGTTTAATTGCAACAACAGCATTTCAATATAAAATTTGGATTCGAGCGAACAAAGTCAATTTACGATGTCAATACTTTTTTCTTCAAATGAAGTTCTCTCCTTAATAATTAATATTTATATCGACAAAACTTTCTTCTTCTAATAATTAATTTTTTGTTTTTTTTTTGTTTCAGGTAAGTATCTTTTATCTCGCTGAGAAAGAAAATGTTCCTCTAGGTAAATATTACTGAACGTAAGTGCAACTTTAATGATTCACTATACACCTTATATCCTCTATAAAAACAAACATATTTACATTTATGTGTTTACCTACACTCGAAGAGTAGATACCATTTCGTATAATTAATATAGCTACCTCTAGTAAAACAGTATTCCCATAATAAGAGTACGATTTATCAAACACCGAATGGACGTATGAGAGAACGAACGATGTTTGGATAAATGAAGTTCTGCCATAGCTTTACCGCATATGTAAAATCTGCTAAGCTTCCCAAGTACTAAACGCTTATGTATTATTACAAGCACTCTACGACTAATTCGATATCAGAGAAAATTTCGTTATGACGATGTCGAGAGACCAAACGTCGTAACAGCATCATCAACGATGCTCGCAATTCACATGATACTGAAAAATAATGGACCTTAAAGAAAAAGAGAGAGAGAGAGAGAGAGAGAGAGAGATACAAAGAGGAAAAAATTATAAGACCAAACATTAAAAGTCATCCAAAAGAAAATGTCATTTTCATGATATTTGACGATAGGGAAATAAAAAAAAGAGGAAAAGAAAGAAAGAAAGAAAGAGGAAGCTCGCGTTGCGTCTAAAAACGTGGCGAACGTTAAAGTAATGAATTTTTACGCTGTGACACGGTAATATTATTCGGTAACGCACTTCCCTTGCCACATGCCATTTTACGAGCTCGCTTTGCAGCACGTTACGCGGACGCCTTGAAAAATGGATTTCATCGTTCGCCCATGGCGATACTTATGTATACAGTCAAGCTCAAAAGTATTCGCGAGTATACTATATTCTCGAGAATCGAGTAGCCTTATAACCCCGATCGACCTTATAAAGTACGACGATACGTAACGTGGAATATGTCTTTAATGATTTTTGTTTTATTTGCGATAAATCAGACATGATATATACGTTTCCACATATACACAAAACGCACGCACGCATATAGAAGCATATGAACTTTTCTAAAAATTCATTCTCGTTATCTGACATCATTTTTATATATTGTAATATCAAATTTTATTTAATGTTGTCAGTTATATATCTTTTTTATCATTTACGAAGGTTTAAAGATTTTATCAATTGTCATACTGTATATTTTTAAATAGAATATCCTAATCGTTCGATCTTATCAATATTTCTTTTTTACAATAGGAAAATCTTTCACGCGTTATTTGCAATTGGACTGAATTAATTGAATTTTTGAAGGGAACTGTATAAACTGTATACATAGAAATACGTATTGTTTGTGGAAAGTAACAGTGTACAGGCTCCTAAAGCTCGAGGCCATAATCCGTATAGAGTTAAGGGTGAGCATAACGACGTTAGCGTATCCACGGAATACGCTTCGGTTGTACGGTGTGAGAGCGCTTTAACTATCCATTAAATCGTCGCGTTCTTACTCGACTCGATTTTATACGCGTTTAGATCACAAATCTTATTGGCGAACGACGTAGTCGTTTAAAAAGCGATTCAAAGGAGAAATTTGTCCTATAACTCGGACTTGGATCACAGCTTTATGCAAAGGATAAAAAATTGGACGAATTTTTTTGGCTAGAAACAACTGCAATCGATTTCTAGTAAACTGTGTACTGAGTTTACAGAGAATACACGAAGATTCCTTTCTCTCTCTCTCTCTCTCTCTCTGTCTCTCTCTTTCTCTCTCTTTCTTTCTTTTTCTTTTGCTTTTCCTGTCTTTCTTTGTTGAACGCTTGCGTACGTCGAACGACGAGTTTTATTAAATTCCAATGGCGCCTCATGGAATGAGAGAAAAGGCTTTTGTATGTCCTGCGTTCCGTTTGATTCCGAGGAGACGTCATAAAAATGAAAGGGCCCTCTCAGTTTCCACAGAATTGTGTGCATACGCGCAAAGAAAATTAATTCAAAGGTGCAATAGATATAAAAATGCTGAAGGAATATTACAAAAACTCGTAGAATTGACATCCGGTTGTGACAAGCGAAACTAAACAATACGTTTATCATTTTTCATTTACCTTTTATCAGTATTTCATTATCATTCATTAGTTTTTACATTTCTTATCGTATAGTCCTTTATTTTCCTATTACTAAGAAAATTTCTTATCGTATAGTCTTTTATTTTCCTATTATTAAGAAAATGCATCGAAGAGTTGCTGTCAGCGTTAATATTTTTACACGATCATAATAAAATATTACACAAATGCATACTCGTTTCATTATCATAAAAATTTAATCTTAACGCATCAAAGAGAACTTTGAGTCGAAGTAATACTTGGTAAAGATAATTAAAAAAAAAGAAGTGATGTTGGGTCAAAGGGTGAAGCAATTTATAATAGGTTACGATGCTGCCAGACTTCTTTTCCTTTTCCCCTAACATCTCTCTCTCTCTCTCTCTCTCTCTTTCTCTCTCTCTCTCTCTCTCTCTCTCTCTCTCTCTCTCTCTCTCTCTTCGCTCATTCGCTGCTGTTCTCTTTTATTACGGAAACAAACGCGATGTCATTCACCGAGGGAAATGACCGCGTTGCAGTCCAAGCTGGCATTTTTCTTCGAAGGTAGCACCCGTTAGAGGGTGACTTGGGTGGAGTTGAACGGGGGTGGTAAGGACCGTAGGAAGTAGCGGCCAGAAATACCATAATCAAGAAGAAACTTGCTTGCTCGACTATACTTATTTCCTCGGCGAAGAAGTAACGGTGCCACTTAGCTGGCTGACTTTAATGTTTACGCGTAAGAACTTTGGGAAAGGCTCAAGTTTTAAATGTTTCCTTCGTTAATGTCCCAACTAAAACGTTCATAACTTCTCTCTTCGTACAACGAATCGTGGTCAACCACGATTTTATCTTTTTTTCTCTTTCCATTTACCGTCACCCACCGTCAGGCTTTCATGATAAAGCCAACGAAAATATTTTCCTCTTCCGTATGTCATAAATTGCAATTACGTCGCAGCACCGGATCTTCTTAAAAGAAACGAATGCTTCATCCTCGTGCTTCTTCAAATTTAATACTTCAATGATATTTTCCATCTAATATATCTCGCGAAAACACCAACCGAATCAGTCGCTTTCGAACATATCAGCGATCCCATTAATCATAATCATTAAAAACAATTCCTGCATACTTGAGATCCAACCGAGAGGAAACAATTGCTTTATCCTCGTTAATCACAATCATTGGAGATGAATTAAAAAAAAAAAAAAGGAAAAATTGAGAAGATCCTTCAATGCGAGGTACCATGTCGTTTGATTAATTTCGATCTCTACGAATCGTCCAACCTCGCGTCTACAAAATTTATAGAGAAATTCTCTCCGTGAAACGTTCAACCGTTCCTCTTCGTCCTGACACCACCAACGACATTATTGAAGCTCAACTTGCGCATTGCACACGAGTACATTCATAGAAACCATTTAAGAGAGGTAAAATGCATTTAATCGTCCGTGCTGGAATGGTACACGTATACCGTGGAAAATGATTAGTCTTTGGCGGCAGTATGTATATTCTACGTGGAGAATACGTATGTGCATATGCATGAGAAAGAGAGAAAGAGAGAGAGAGAGAGAGAGAGAGAGAGAGAGAGAGAAAGGATAAGGTCGGTACAATTTAAAGTAATTAGGTCGAGCTCTCGTTGTCGCAGGATTGGCAATGCTCTCGGTAGGTGGTTGCTAGTAGGCAGCCAGGTAGATAGTAATTTGCCCTGCCAACGAATAAGTGAGAGAGCAGTGATCTGAGCCAACCTGGAAGTAAACCTTTCACAGAAGTCTAATAGAGTTACAGTCCAGGGGTCCGAGGATTACTGGAAAATACGCGAGGGGCGAGGCAAGGGCCACACCGCTGCATTGCGGTACGTTCCCCGATACATTCGTACGCACACACAAACGCGTAATTCTCTTCGGCGAAAGAGAGAGAGAGAGAGAGAGAGAAAGGAGAAGATAGAAATGCTCGATTGTACGTGTATGTGTGTTTCGTTATCTCCGTCTCTCTCTTTCTCCTCTCTCGGCGACCGAAGGGTTTTATCGGCGGATTAGCATTACTTTACATAGTTTCGAACGGGTTTGCATAGGTTTCAGAGCTTCCTGCGTACCACATGGCGAACGCGTGGCCAGTGTAAAGCGAGTTGCGTCGCGCTACGTTGGTACGTCGCGTTATACGCGCACGTTATATGCTGCCGCAAACTCGACGAATCTGCAAACCGATGTTCCCTCGGATCTCCTACCAATCTTCTATAATCTCACTATCGAACTCCGCTCGGGCTCTCGTCGATCTACCTCTTAATTGCGTTCGAAGTATCAAATGCTCGATGTATCAAACGTGATACATATGTACTTTTCGATCGTACTTTCGATCGTTTTTTCTTTTTCTTCATTCTTGTTTTTTTTTCTTTTCTTTTTTTCCTTTTTTCTCTTCTTCAATATTCAAATGAGTTTTCTTTATAAATTTGCTCGATAATCGATCCTTTTATAAAAATAAAAGGAGAACGGTAACACCGATCTAAAGACACTTTTCCATTATAACGATAAACCGTAATTGATCGACCGTAATTGATATTAATTAGTGTATTTTAATAAAGGAACAATTAAGAAAGTGGGACGAAAGCGCGAGTCAAATGGTAGATATACAGATAACGAGGAGGTGGACGAATGGATGGCGAAGACATAAGAAGTGGTGGCCAAGATTTATATCATGAAGGAGGAGACGCGTGGAGGGTCGAGTGTAAAATGTGGAAGAGAGGGGTGATGGGTGAATAAGGGGAAATGGCTATGCGCACCGGAGTTTTACACCGCGGCACCTATTATGCTGTCTTCCGAAGCATAATAGACGCTCCACTAATTAGAATGTCCCGTACTGTGCTTTTGTCTTCGCTAGAGGGTAGAAGAAGAAGGATAGAAATGGGAGAAAGGAGGAAGAGAAACGGAAGCCCGAGAGAATCTAAGTTGAAAGGAGAGAAGGGATTATTGGACGATCTTTTGAAAAAGACAATTTTTATCTTCTATCATAACGTATTTTTTCAGTAACTCTATTTTCTATCTCTCTTATAAGTTGTAAATGGTAGAAAAAAAAATAGATGACTGGAATAGATGAACGGATTATCAGATTATTTTTCGGATTCACAAAAATTACGAAGATCATTTAGGAAGATTGATCTTATTTTTGGCTATTAAAGTTTAATTTCTTTATTGTTCTAAAAAGTTTGTGACCAGAAAAAGATTAAAGAAGTTATTCGAAGGAATGTTGATTCCTTTCGAACTGAAAATTTCTAGGTCTTTGGAACGGAATTATTATCCTAATAAGATTCGGCCAGGCGTGTTTAAAAGATTTCAACATCTCTCGTTACTTTCTCTCGCCGAATTTTATTTCTCGTCCTCGAGCACGACGACGCCTACCCCCACGGAAGTTTTTCGCGTTTAATTCTGGACATTTCCTTGCGCCTTCGTTGTTTATCTCGCGCACAACAAGATAGTCGGACTTAATTTAACTTCGAGGCTCTTTGTGCCGGCAGAAGGCATAAATTTTAAAGTTTACCACCCCCGAGGCCATTTTCAAGCTGCTCGACCGCTTATAATTCGAGGCACCTCCTTCTATTCCATCTGGATGCTTGAGAATTAACTACGAAAATAAATCTCGTTTTATTACGGAAGTAAGAGCGTCGGTCTCGCGTCATTGTCGGTCTCGCGTCATATCACGTATCTGTATATTTTCGAAATATATAAATATGTGTATATATATATATATATATATATATATATTTATTTATTTATTTATTTATTAATATCTGTATACACGTTTATATATATATATATATATATGTGTGTGTACTCGAAATATGTATGTTCAAACGTTATGCTGGCAAGCGTATTTTCATTAATGGAAACGTATTAAACTATCGAGAATAACGACCACTGGTATATACGAGAGTTGGCATTAATAATGATACTTGATTTTCAAGCATTCCGTACGTCAGCCGCATAAACGAGAAAAGTAGTAGCGAGCGAGCTAGCTATTTCGTTTATCGTTAGATACGATTTATCACTGAGATTCGTGAAACCAGCTTAGCTACGTACTCGACACGATACCCGCTAAATCTACGTATGCCTGTCTCGAATGTAATTCCGTAACGAACGTCTGAAAAAGGTGTTGAAAATTCGCGGACTGGAAAGACGTAAATGGCATAAAAAGAGAAATAAGAAGAGAAAGGGAATAGAACTGAGTAGTAAGAAGGGAAAGAGTATAAGCAAGATGAAGAAGAAGAGTAGAAAGAATGGAAGCAGAATTATGCAGATGTCGGATATCCGATGTAGGAGCTGGGTAGTCGGGTATTCTTCTTCGAACGGTCTTTTAGCCAATAGACATCTGGGATTTCCTGAATTGAATGTAAATTACCCTTTGCTCTGTTCGTGAAACGGATCTATCGTTAAGCCCCTGCAAATAAGATCTTTTTTGTCCTTCTTTTTCCCACTTCACCGAAGTGCGCGCGAAATTCCTAAGGGGTAACGTACACTCAAGAAAAGGCACGAAGAGGTAAGAATGAAGTAGGAAAGACATTCGGGAAAGGCGCCAACATTCGTTTGTCCACTTATCTGTCTGTTTCTTTTTTAATTTTCTTTTTAAACGAAAACAAGACGATTGAAAATAATTATTCTTACAATATTCTTTAATCGATTATGCTTTATTTCTTTAATGATTTATACCAGAAAAAAGATAAATAGATATTTATGTGTGACGTTTTACAGATCTTTTCAAAATTGTAAACATCTTTAATAAATATCATTTAATATTTCACATAAAATCGCTCGTACATCGTGTACTTGCAACGTGAAATTTCGTTCGTCGCGTTACGCATCGTATTTCATGCGTTAATTGCGAATATTAGTCGACTTAGATATCGAAACGAGAGAAAAAGAGAAGCTTGGAGAAAGAAAGGGACATAAGATAGACAAACAAAGAGAGAGGGAAGGAGAGAGAGAAAATAGAATGGCATTGTGAAAGAGCTGGGACGGCGCATACAGGACAAATTAATTGGTACAACCCGAATGTGCACATTACGGCGTATTTACAGAAGCGAGGCGACCAGGTCTGCATCAATTTCGTTATTACTTGAGTGCTCATTGTGCTCTCCCCTTTTCGTCTCTCTCCCCTTTACCATCTCTTTGGAAAGACCAGCGTTCAGACGAGCGTTAGTAATGTGTACGAGAGCGATGAAACGCAAACAGCCGCCGATATTATTCATCCTATTCGGTCTTGCTTTACGCCATCCTTCTGTGTCCCATCCTCTCTAGTGCGTGGGACGATTGGCCAAAGTGAGTTCTGTGCCAGAAGCCATATTTGAATTACCTTTTGGTAGTCTGTTTTAACTGGACTTACATATCAAGATGAACAAGAAAAGAAAAAAAATTCATCTTCGATACGTTCGAAGTAAATCACGTTCAATATGTGTATATACATGTATAAGTAAGTTTTTATTAGGAGATCGATTAAGACAATGTTTTCTTTTTATCTCTCTGATATTAAAGAATATATACGTACTGACCATAAATTTTATTTCCTCGTGAAGAATGTCTAAAAAGAAATAGTTCGACAAGCATATGACTCTCTCTCACTCTCTCTCTTTTTTTTTCTCTCTCGTTCTGATCTTTCGAGCGATAACGGCTGCTCGCTTTTCCTTTTGTGGACACGGACTTCGCGTTCGTAAAACTTTTTCCTGATGCTCGAGAGCCAATTTAATCTTCGCCCTTTGGCGGCAGGCTGCCGTTTGTGATAAGTTGGCGCGCAACGAGCGAACGAGCGAGAACCGAAAAGAAAGTGAAAAGAGGAGGGAAAGAGAGAGAGAAAGAGACGGAGAGAGAGAGACAGAGAGAGAGAGAGAGAGAGAGAGAGAGAGAGAGAAGAAAGGGAAGAGGAAAAGGACATCGAGGAAGCAAAGTTCGAATCCAAAGTTACTTCGGTCAATGCGATGGAGGAACCCTCACAGTCAAGGGTTTCCCAAACGAAGTCCTTCTAAACATCGTCTGGAGAGAGAACGAGAGAGATAGAGAGAAAAAGAGAGAGAGAGAGAAATAGAGAAATAGAGAGGACAGTTACGCTACGACGTTTTCTTGTCGGCGCTATGTATCTTTTCGATCCCTTCCCTTTTATCACTTTACCTTCTTCTTTAGTTTTCATTTAAAACACTTTGAAACTAATAACGAATAAAATTTTGATCGATCATAAAGCGTGTAATCTCTTTGAGCGAAGGATCTCACGATCACCTTGAAAGGCTGTCAAGTCAAATTTTCTCTTTTCTTTCACGTTAATTGTCTAGCAGATGGTAGTCACGTGATCTCGTAAACTTTTTTAATATACTACAGGAAGGCAAAGAGATAGAAAAAAAAAGAGAGGAAGAGAGAGAGAGAAAGAGAGTGAATGAATTAGTGAATAAATGAGAGAAAGAAAGGAAAGAAAATATCATAAGAAAAAGATATTAATTTCAATTTATTCCTATAATTAACACGATAGAAACAACGATCTCAAGTGAATTTCATAGCAGCACGGTTGGCACGCTGCCCTCATCTTTCATCTTCGTCTTCTCCTTTATAAATGTTTCCCCGTATCTATCCGTGTCTATCCCATCTATTTACCATTCACATTCCTCGCATTTTCCACATTCGCTACGACATATAGAGCAGAAAATAACTTTCTCGCTCGTTCTTTCTATGGTAACGGTACAATAACGCATCTTTTTATAATACTTAAGAATGAAGTTTAGTGATTTACGTTGATCAAAAAAGAGTAGTTGTATACTCGCTTCTCAACTTTGGCACGAAACCTCTTTGTGAATAAAAGAATAACGAAGACAAAGAGTTCTTTCTTCTTCTTTATGCCTACTATCGATCTTTTTTTCTTCGCACCAACGAAATTCTTAGATACCGTATGTTCGATGGATATAAGTATATTCTATCAATCGTCTTACATGAAATTATCATTCCGTTTTAGAACACTTGTTGGCAATAATTAAAAACGATTTCCAAAATACTCGGTAATAGGAAAGAAAAAGTATAGCTCCACTTTAAAAGAATGCCTCCTCAAAGAATAAATTAAATAGAAACAGCTGATCTATTGTTATATCTCAATGTTCGCTCATACGTCAATGATAAGCCCACCTGTATACACATGTTCGCTTTAGAATCACCGTACCCTACGTACGAGTACGCGTATGCCCCCATTACCCATCATATGTTCTAGCTGTATCATTCCATAGCTGTTCATTTTTTTTTTTTTCATTTGTTTATTAATCCGAGCTACGTGTATTTGCGCAGGATATTTAATGTCTTCCGTAATCATTTCCTTGCGTCAACGAGTATAATGGATATGTAGAGAGAGAAACAGAAAGAGTGATAGAACGGGTGAGAGAGAAAAGGAGGAGGAAGAGAAGGGACCTACAGCCTTCGACGAATAAAAAAGAAAAACAAAAAAAAAAAACAAAAAAAGAAAAACAAAAAATGGTCGACATCAGATAAAAATTACACGAACGAGGGTCAATGTATGCCAACGTATAAGGTTATCGCTGTCCGTGTGTTTTAAAATAAATGAAGTATTAAATTCATTCTCGTTGTTCGTTACCTCACTGCATATTAAAACTTCCATATCGCGAGAGGTAGAAGAAGAGAAAGATAGAGGCATTCGTTGATACGCCGAGCGGAAAGGTCGAAGAGGGTGAAAGAGGTAAAGAGAAAGGGGGAAGAACTCGTACATTTTTTGCCTACACTTATTCTCTCATCAAAGTAATTAAACTCCGCCAACGAGGATCTACTCTCCTCTTTCTACTCTGTCTCCTTCACTTCCTCTCTCTCTCTCTCATTCTCTTTCTCTTTTTCTCTCTCTCTCTCTCTCTCTCTCTCTCTCTCTCTCTCTTTCTCTTTCTCTCTCTGTCTCGTCGATGTAAAAGACAAAATCAAAATTCGCCTCTCGACTCTGCGAGCAAACGAGAAATACGAAAACAAGCGAAAAAAGAGAAGGGAAAAGAGAAAGAGAGAAGAAGCATCTTTAAGGACAATATTTTCGAACTATGACTTTGTACCTTGTTATTTTTCGATTTGCACACATTTTACATAGCTCATCTGATCAGATAAAATTGTTAATTAAGTTTTATGCAATATAGATACAACGTCATAGACATTGGTGGAATTATCGTAGATATATATATATATATATACCTGCTGATCGTTTAACTATTTGGTTAATGAACGATATGAAAAAAAAAAATTATATATATCGACAGAAATCGATAATTTAGCGATTTAAACTTTTCACGATTAACTGTGTATTTTTGTGTAGACGCACAGCAACGTTCAAAAACTCATCCCAGTCAAGTGCAATGAGTGTCCGTCCATTAGTAGGCAAAGGCTCGTTAATATTTGCAAACGAAATTCTATGTTGTATCTATCCTACGAACACGCTCAACGATATAATGCACAATGTGTTTACGATATGCGAAAGGAAAATGAAATTTCAAAATGATCCTGCAGTCGTAAATGCCAGTCGCATAAAAATTTGATTTTTATCACATTCAGATTATTCCGACGAGTTACGTAATCGAAATTGCAATTCTCCCGTTCTCCCGAATGGCGGGGGAACAATTTAAAACGTTTTTTAACTGAGCATACATTACACGGGAAAACTTCGATTAATTTATAATGTACTATATGTATAGATACCTACATAGATACAAAGATACATACAATATATCTCTTTCTCTCTCTCTCTCTTTCTATATATATATATATATATATATATATATATATATTATATGTATATATAGTGTGTGTGTGTGTGTATGTACATATGTAAACGTTCGATCGGCTAAAGTCAGCAGTAATATTCCATCTATAAATTTATCGTCGAGTTTCTATCTTTTCGAATGGATAATATTCTCTTCACGGGATACCGTGTAAGAAATAAAAGAGAAATTTATCTTCGTACGCCTAAGAAAACAAAACAATCTCGTCTCTTACACATATTTACAGGCATTGTCACATGGATTAAGCGAGAAAAGAAAATTACAGCGAAGGACGTTGTCGTAAATATGTAGATATACATACATATATACATACACGTATAAACCGTACTTTGTTTACAATTATTAGGATCAGGACAAAAGGTCTTAAAATTTCCCCTACCACTTTGCCAGAGATAGCAAGACTTCTTCAGTTCTTCTCACACGTTCGAACGATTCGTCAAGCTTTCATTCGCTCCTTTGTTCGTTACCTCGGTGCTCCATTCGCATCGAGATAAACTTTCGTTCCGGTCAATTATCGTGCTTGCGGCTTCTCGTAGTTGCATTTTTCTTTTGTTAAACTCGCTTTTCGAATTTTCTCTTTACCGAGTTCGGTACTCTTTCACTTCCTCCAATTGTGCTCGTCGATGTATCATCTACTTCATTTTTTGGGTAAGCTGTGTATGAACTTTAACAGAAAAAATGTGAGAGAGAGAGAGAGAGAGAGAGAGAGAGAGAAAGAGAGAGAAAGAGGGGGGAGGGAGAGAGAGACTGTGTTTACTTGGATAAACGTTCGTTGGAATATTCCAGAAAACCACGAGGTTCGTTGAAATACGTTACCGCTTCCTCTGCATTCGACTAACACAGAGTCCCCACTCTCTTTCTTTCTCACTCTCTCTCTATTTCTATCTCTAACTCCATCTCTCTCTCTTTCTCTTTTTCATCTTTCTCTTCCTTTTTTGTCGGCATTCCGTGATTTGATTCATTAAATACGCGTGCTTGCAACGAATAAGGTACAAAAACGCGAAGATAACTCGGCTAGAATTTAATATTATTATACGGACCGTCCGAGAAGTTTTTAACTTGCCCCGGCACGGAACACGTTCCTTGAAATTTGCCGTTTCTGGTTTACGGAGAATTAATTCGAGCATTGATAACAAAGTGTTATAGCTATCTACGAAAACTTGTCGAAAGTTTTCGAAAATATTCTAAATTTGATGTATTTATTACAGCAAATCGTTGAGAGCTTTTACAAAGGATCACGAAGGAAAAAGCTTGAAAGTGCGTGAGCAACGATAACTATACAGTTGCTTATAATATATAAGTACGACTGATAATTCATTAGAAGGTGTGATGTTGCAGCAACATAAATTGATCCTTGATTATAAATTATTGAACAATATGTCAATGCACGTAGACGAGAATAAAAATAACATCGAGCAATTCGACTGGTAAGAGAAACATATTTTTTTCTTTTTTCACTTCTTACTGTTACTAACATTTAATTTTCAATCGTACGAACTTTCTTTATTCTAAATATAACGATAACAAGTAAGAGGCTTGCTCGTTCGTTTTTCGGACGAAAAAATGTTTATGAAATGTTGTTATGTACAATGAAACGCTGAAGAGAGGTCACCGTCGAGTCATTAGAAGAATTAGACGACTCGAACTATCTGTATTTTATATTATACAAAAGAAAATATCTATTTTGGTAAAATATAATGTTACGTAATATTGATCGACAATCTTCTTAGAAAGTCACCGATTTCTCGTTAATTCGATTCTTCGTATAATTTATTATTTTTATGAAAATATGAAGGCATTTCGTGAGTGGAATGGTAAGTCGAAAAATAAATTTTCTCTAAAACACAGCTACCAACGATTATGCATACAACATCGGTTGGCGTTAAGTGTTTCTTTCTATTATCTTTTCCGGACTCTCTATGCTAGTCTACAATCACTTTTTTCCTTTTCTTTCTCTCGCTTTGCCAGTACTCTCACGGAAAAAGGAAAGGAAAGAAAGAAAAAAAAAAAAAAAAAAAAAAAAAAAAAAAAAAGAAAGGAAAAAAAACTAGAGAAGTCAGAAGGCAGAGTCATTAAAGAGTTTCGCGCCACCGAGCTTCGAATTTTCCTTCCGCTTGCCTTTATTTCTTTCCTTTCTCTTAGATATCTCCTTTCCTCCCCCCTCCCTTTTTCTCTCTCTCTTTCTCTGAATCCCGCTAACGAAGCAGCTGCATTCTTATCGATTCCTTTATCGTTTTGATTAAACACCAATCGAGAAAGCAAACCTATAGAGGATTTCTCTCGACAACGGGATTAAAATATTGCAAGGAATGAGAAATATAAGTGAGAAATAATATATACGTATATCTAGATATCGAAATTCATGAAATAATTCATAACAATTCATGTTTATTTTAAAATGATATTAGAAGGTTCGCATAATTTTTAATTACGAAATAAACGTTTACCTATATGGCGGCATATAAATGAATTATTATTTTTTTTATCTCGAACGTCGTATGCGTAATTCAATAAGATAAAGCAGTCGTTAAATGTAAACGATTTTTCGCTACGATAACTTCTTTCTAATTCTTATAAAACGTTAACAAGTAGAGGGGAGACTGTAGCACGAATATGAGTATGAAAGAGAAATAATTCTACGAGTTTATTATATGACCAATGTAATGTTACAATGAAATACGAAGAATAATGTTGAAAGAGGAGGGAAAAAAAATTATTTCATTCGGTAAACCTATGATGCATGCATATATATTGTACAAGATAAATCTCTACATGATAGAAAGAAATAATATCGATGAAAAAGCAAAACTTTTCCCTCTTGTATTTTCGTCACTGATGACAACTCACGTAAACGAATATTTACGTCTCTCGTCTAACATGTACTCACTCGAACCTGTTTCGCATTTTAAAATACTCCGTTGTATATACTCAACGAAGTTTCCCTTTGCGCAAATTTTCTTCTGCTATTTACTTTTTTACCATCTATTTCGTTAATTGACGCTCTATGCAAAAACATCCGAAAGAATAAGCGTGCATTTTCTTTCTTTCATGTAGCCGAATGTAGTCGACATGGATTTTATGACTTTTTCCAAACTTTCAGCGAGAAAAAGTCGAAATAAAGATAAAGAAAATCGAAAGAAAAAGAAATTGAGAGAGAGAGAGAGAGAGAGAAAGAGAAAGAGAAAGAGAGAGAATCACATGACTTAACAAAGTTGTCGACGGGGAACTCGGGAGCGGGTTGATAACTATAATATCAGTTTGGTTATCTTCTGTTTAACACCATTGTGTCTCGGCGGACGAAGGGTGATAACGAATCAGCATCTACCTCGGTGATGGCATGGGTGCGAACGGGTAGAGGGTGGTTGGCAAAACGAGACAATGGTGCTCCAGGCACTGTGAAGATCCCGTAATTGAATTACACTCCGATAACCGCTTATCGCGAGCTACCTCTCTTTCTCTTTCTCTCTCTCTCTCTCTCTCTCTCTCTCTCTCTCTCTCTCTCTCTTTCTTTTCCTCCCTTCCCCACTCCGTTGGCTTCGAAAGCACGGACCCGCACTGCAGGAAAATAACTTTCGCTTATTGCACGAAATGGAAAGAGAAAGAGAAGGAGAGAAAATAGGAGGGATGGCCGTGCAGCCAGAGTGGAAGCTTTTTTCCATTGATTCATTCATTTCATCTTTCACCATCCCCAGCCAATGCCAACGAAATAATTAGTTCCCTTACCGATTCCCTCGGCTGTACTCGGTGCGCCGGATAGACGGAGGAAATTAAATTCGTGCTCTACGAACGATCCGCGAGCATGCCGATCCGATTCGTTCCTTTGATTCGACGAGTACTCTTCCTCTTACCCTTCATTCCCTGTTTCAGTCTCTCGCCCTTTCTCTTTCACTCTTTCTCCTCTCTCTTTCTCTCTCTCTCTCTCTCTCTCTCTGTCTCTCTCTGTCTCTGACTCTCTGTCTCTCTCTCTCTCTCCCTTTCACTGTCATTAATTATCCACTCTAAACAGACGAGAAGGAACTTTATTGTGGCCCTTTTAATACATTATTGCCTCGCATCAAAGGAAATATTTCTCTTTTCTTTTAGATTTTTCCCATCCGTTCGGTCGTAGTTGTTAAATTATAATCGCAATCAAATCAGTTATCTTTGAAGCATGGAAATAGCTACGTTACGTCGATTATAATAAGAAAATAAAATTTTCTTTTTTTAGTTATCTGTCTCGTCTGTCAATTTTCGTATTTCAGAAGACGAACTTTCCGTGAATTGACGGATACACCACAATGCGAAAGGTGGATCTCGCAAGTTCGTCCAACCAGATGCTGAGAATGGGATGCCACGCGCTGAAATCACCCCAAAGCGTACTGTATACGCTCCGTTACGCGTGCTTCGAGGGGTATAAATTCGAGGGTCGCGAAACGGCTGATTCGGGAGTAATTTTCGGCTATCTCGCATAGGCACTCGCACGACGTTGCATATTTTTCAAGCTTTCCAAACTTTCCCACGTTTTCATGTATTAATTGGAAAATAATTACAACGCTCGTTCCCATCGCTCGTTTAGCTCATAATGGCGGAATCTTTATCGCAGTCACATAAAAATAATTTTCAAAAATTACTGTATTACTCTCTGCCAAGAAAACAAAGCAGAGCTATTTATTAACGTTTCGAAAAATTAAGAATGGCCGAAGTTCGATATAATAAAAAAAAAAAAAAAAAAAAAAAAAAAAAGAAAGAGAGATATATAGTCCATTCGTTTCGAGGCAGATGAAATCGCTAAGTGGAAAACACACGATAGGTTAGGCACTTACAACGAAGTAAAAGAAAAAAAGAGGAGCAAAAGAAATAAAAAGAAAGAAATATCCACAAGATAAGAGAGTACGATCTCGTGCTATGAAAGCAGGTATAATCGCTTTAATTAACAAGGAAGCAATGGCTACTGACCGCAGCGGCTGAAGCGAGAGCGAGAATGAGCGTGGGAGTGCGAGGAGGAGGACGGACAAAAGCGAGAGAGCGCAAATTTGAGCTCAGCAGAAATTCTGCCCCAATTACCGATCAGTAATTGGACGCCGCGAGGCGTATCGCAGTCGTGGACGATCTCGGTACGATTATCGAATCTTCGATCACGCCGACTGAAACTCGTAGGCGCTAGTGGCATCTCTCTCTCTCTGTCTCTCTCTCTCTCTCTCTCTCTTTCTCGATCGCTAGTATCGAATTGTTTCACTGAGTGTTCCATGATTTTTTGCGGAGTATTTTTAAGCTACGCTCAAATTGACCGAGTTCGGACAAACGAAAAGTACTTTCCCATTTTTTTCTTTTTTCTTTTTTTTTAATTCAAAATTTTTTCTTTTCTTTTTTTATTTAAGGAGATCCTAACAGCACGATTTATTTTTAGAAATGAAACTTAAATATTTATTAATTCTTCTGATTTTTCTTATTCTCTTTTATGAGAATTTCGTTAGATCTTTTTACCTCTTTACCATCTCTTAATTCTCTATCTTTCCTTGTCGCAATCAATATAACGCCAATCCCCATCCATTCTGACAATTAGTAAGATCTTTAAGATGGATCATTTGCAGGGTCTTATTTAGTCGCGTTAATTCAGCTCGCTTCGGTCGCTTCGGCAACGAGAAACGAATATCTAAAAGAGACGAAGATGGGAAAAAGCGCTGAAAGAGAGAACAGGGATGAACTAACGGACTGACAGATCTAAAGAGATAAAGAAAGGAGTAAATCGGTGTGAGTGAGAGAGAGAGAGAGAGACAGAGACGGACAGGATGATTCGATAGAGATAGATAGGGTCAGAATGGTGAAAGTCGACGAGAATTTTCAGTAATTTCGCAGAAACCATCGCAGTTGCTGAATCTGCTGCTTTCTAAGCATTTTTTCTTCTTTTATCGGTGTTCTCCTCTTATCCGTCCTTTTTGTAACGAACGTTTTCCGCTGATCGCGAATTATTTTTTTCGATGATCGATTATCGTCGATTTCTTTCTTTTTTTCTTTTTTTTGTTTGTTTTATTCGATCATAATGACATAATAATAAGCGATTAATTACAGGAGAAAGGAGAAAGAAAGAAAGAAACAAAACATTTCCTATGAAATTCTCGAGAAATTAGATGAGTGAAGGTTTTCAATCAAAAAAAAAGAAAAAAAAAAAAGAAGAAAAAAGAAAAGAAAAAAGGAAAAAAAAAGAAAAAAACAGGAAGTATCTATGAAGGATAGCTCTTAAAATCGAATAAATCATTCTCGGAGTTAAGAGATGTGAGAGGTTGAAGGGGTCGTAGAACGTATGTCGGTATGAAATTGAGAGAAAGGGATCAAGAACGCGTATGGGAAAAAAAGAAAGAAAGAAAATGAAAAAGATGAAAGAGAGAATGGTAAGAGAGAAATAAGAAAAGGGTATAACAAAGGAGTCGAACGTTTCTTCTCTTTAAAATGTTGTTTGCAAGAGGATACTGTGTACGTGTCTCTATCTCTCGTTGCTCAGGGACCTTCTTGTTTCTCGTCGAGCTGACTGGGTGGCAGTATGCGTTCACGGATGTAGGGATTGGGATATAGGGACATCACGTTGGTGATGGTGACGTATACACTCTCAGTGCGCGAGCTCTACTCGAGAGGGCGAGGAAGAGATATATGGTGGGCTAAGAGCCGAGAAGAGAAAAGGGGTGAAAAAGTTTTGTATGCGGCTTTCGTATCAGCGGACACTACACGTGACTGGCGTATCTAGTAGAGAGTTTAAAACGTGGATGGTCACCCTTCTATCCTTGTTCTCTTCCTCCTTGTTCTCTTCCTTCTCTTCCTCGTCCTCCTTCTCTTCCTCATCCACCTTCTCATGCGTCGTATCGTACCGACGTAGGAGGACGCAAAATCGATAGACATTTTCGATTTTGCACGTCCTACTACGCGCCCGCGGCTCCAATACGCTATCCGTGATTTGCTCGAAGATTAGTCCTTCGTGGTATCCGTTCGAAATTACCTATCGCCCTTCGCACACGATCGTCCAGCGTGCCCTTTCGCTCTTCTCTCTCATCTCTATCAATCTCTATCTCTCTTGCCAGCATCGGCCTACGGTCACACCAGTCGCGACTACTGTGATAACGTGGAATTTCATTTCCTTCACAGTAAATACGATTTCCAGCTCGCTCGCTCGTCATTCCACGCACAGTAGTCTGCAGTAAAAATCAAACGCAAAACAATGTGACTCAAAGCATTCAATAGAACATTTATTGGAAGTACTTATTACTTATGTTATTCGAGAGAGAGAGAGAGAGAGAGAGAGAGAAAGAGAGAGAGAGAGCTTTGTAAAAAACGTTTTCTTCCGCCATTGTTCATCCTTGCCAATGCTCAAAGTATGTAATAATTGTAATATTCGTTTATCTCTCGATAATCGCTCGTTATAAGTTATAAATTACTAGAGAGATATATCGTTGTGGTAGAGTAAGTTAGAACGCGTACAGATTGAAATGCGCGCGCGTGTATGTAATTGCAGTGTTTCGAAAGGTTCGCGTTCGATGGCGTTCATTACAAAATTAATTATAAATAATTATGTCTCGCACTATCGTTAATAAATCATTAAAAAGCTGACGGGTCGGAAGAACAGACTGGCGAGTAAAAGCAAGCAAACGAGAGCGAGAGAGAGGGAGGGAGAAAAACAAGAGAGGGCTCGGAAACGGTGGGATGAAGTGAGGAGTGGCAATGAGGTGAGGAGGAGAAAGAGGAGAAAAAGCGGAGGAGGAATATCGGTGGTTACCGTATCGCTCTGCACGGCCGGCACGCCGAGGACGTATTTTTCTTCATTAGCGCAAGGCGCCCTGGTAAACTGAAAACAATTATGCAAATTCTCCTCCCTTGCGTCGCAGTCCCTTCCCATGTACCCACCATTCCGCAACCATCCCCCCCCTTTCGAGTCAAAGTCGCCCTCTACCTCGTCCGCATCACCACCCACCACGTCTCCACTTTTCCTCCCTTTTTCTCTCTTTCTCTCTTTGCGTTCGCGCTTCAGGGCAATACGGAGCTCTCTTGTCGCCTCGCAAATGAAGGGGGCGGTCGTGTGGCAGTGATGCAAAAGAGGGTGACTGAAATGTGAAGCTGCCAGAGCTAGCGTTATAGAGAGGGAGCGAGATAGAGAAAAAGAGAAAAGGAGAAAGAGAAATAGTTGAAATAATGGGAAGAAAGAGCGAAGGAGATTTCGCTTTCTGATTAAAAACTTTTCATAACAAGTGCACGTAACGTAATAACGAAGAACAGACTTTCGAATATTTTCGATTTCGTATAAAAAGAAAATACATTTCACGACTTTATTGTAGTAAGAGCGAAAGACCGATGGAAAGGCAAAGCCTGCGTCGGAATTAACGTTTAAATCGATTTTCAACTTGGACGTCATTAGGCGGCGGTTGCACCGATGCGAAATTAATTCCTCGTAATCTGACTTGATAATTAAGATTTAAAAGTGTAATGCACGTCGCGCGTACTTCCTCCACTTTTGGCTCTCAGCGTATATCGGCCTTCGTATATTTGAATTTTTCCGATCTCGATACGCTCTACATAAGTAATATCGTCTTCGCAACGAGTTGGGAGCAATTATTCGTAAAATAATTGCTATCGGGTGAATGACCTCGCTCGAGTAGCTCCGATGTCGAGTTCGTATTTTAATTCGAACCAAAATATATATCGACATTTGACTTTGCATTTTTATTACCATAATTACTATCAGACCATCGTCGTCGTTAATAAATCGTATAAGTTATAAAGAAGAGCATTTTGAACTGAATAAAAAAAAAAAGGAAGGAAGGAAGAAAAAAAAGAATGATAGGCTTGTTTCGTTTACATCATGGAGCGATGCAAATGTGTAGGTCGATTTTCGAGATTCAATGGCAGTACTTCGTACGAATCAACACCCAACTATTCAAGCCCCGACCGTCATGGAATAACGCTTTCAAGAGTACTCCAGGGAATGAAAGGAGATAGACTACGGCGGACCTTGGTTAATTTCCTGTGGCTAATGAAAGACCATACGCATACACTGCCAAAATCTGTCCCTTCGCTCTTCGCACCCTCTGCAAATTATATCGGTTTCTAATGTGAGCTTTGAGTTTATGATTCTTCGTCGATATCAAATAAAAATTTTCAATACTTTTTACAAAAGTAATTGAATCGATCATAGAAAGAGTAATATAAAATATAGGAAAAACAGGACCGAACAAATAAGAAAATGACTATAAGATTTTTTTTTTTTTTACTTTTTAATACCGAACACGTTAAAGTCGTAGGTACCAAATGCATTGCATTTTGAAAATAGTCCAAATACAAGATTTACAGAGATAGGTCGATGCAAAGTTTTCAATTGGGTTTCGGTAGACAGACCGTGGCGAATTCCCTCCTGAGAAAGAGGGATAGAGAGAGAGAGAGAGAGAGAGAGAGAGAGAGAGAGAGAGAGAATGAGAATTCGAAATACGGTGAGCAAGGCGAATCTCAAAGTGACAGATCTCGATGGAGTATCATTGGCTTTTCGAAACAAAGATACGATTCGCGTCGTATGTATTTACGTTCTCTTTATATCTACGATCCATAGAATCGATCGTCATTTCTTGAATTTGAAATTATTACCATGACTAACGTGTATACGTATGCCAATGCCAATTATAACAAAAAGCTTCGAAATTATAGAGCTACTGCTATATTATTTCTATGTATTTTTAATTAATAACGAACGCGAGCGTACTCTCAATACATTATATGATACTCGTCGAATGCGATTTAGTTTAATTAAAGGATCATTGACAATAACTTTGTATAGAAAAGCGTGTATTATCTTGAAGTATAAGCGTAACATGTATATATATATATGTATATACACACACATACATATATGTACGTATGTTGCGTATTGTC
This sequence comes from Vespa mandarinia, assembly GCF_050613455.1. Taxonomy (NCBI): domain Eukaryota; kingdom Metazoa; phylum Arthropoda; class Insecta; order Hymenoptera; family Vespidae; genus Vespa; species Vespa mandarinia. The sequence goes on from NC_140831.1 coordinate 633,220, forward strand.
TACGGGAAGAAAGGTTCTCGACGATAATCAGATACCCGAGATAGACCCGACTAATTTGCTTTTGCTCGGCTCTTCGTTTGTTATAACGAGCCTGGACATCGCCCGAAGTTACGGTCCAACTCACTCGTGTACAAGGAGAGCAGCTAGTATTCGACTAGCGAGTATTTAACGATTGTTACCGTTAGATAACCTAATAAGATGCAGAGATTCTCGTTGCACCAGCTGCAATTTGGAAGTTGTGCGGTTAAGCTCTACAAGTCTCGTAAAATAGTCGAGTAATATGGGAAACGGTAAAACGTATCAGCAATGCTTATGTTACATACGTATGTATATACGTAATGTATGTGTGTGTATATAGAATCGAGGGCATTAATGGCACATAACGAGAGTATCCTCTTCAGTTTCTCGAGTTTCCTTTTTCGTATATCTTCTATATCCGCAAGTTGAAGGGAATACATTCACTATAGACCATTAATACTTTCGATATTACCTGCATATTGTTCGAAAAAAAAAGAAGCTATATTATAGATGATTGATATTACGACAATGTAATTTATAATTTATTCATCTAAGGGCATAAGGGTTTGGTAACGTAAATGTTATATTACTTTTCTTTTGTAAATCTCGAGGCGATCGTAGGAAGATCATTTCCGAGGATGTTCGAGAATTCGCAGCTACCAAGCATCCCGCTAACGTGTCAACGCACGTGCCAGAAGGGCTTTGAGGCTAACATAACGTAGCCTTCTGGGATTACGGGCATTCGGAATATCCTTCGTGCCTCGTCCAACTATCACGGTCAATGGCTACGTCGACAATGACAACGATGCTTTAGTTCTAATTATATTACCGATAGGTATCCGTTGAATATTTCCCCTTCTTTCCTTATATTTTTATATAGAATTTAGAAACGATACAACTCAAATAAAGCGATATAACTCGAAACGACTCGTTAGCAAAGGTAATATGTCGTAATTAACTCTTTCGTTGTCTCGAGTACACACTCGTACGCGATTAAAACCGAGTATGCGTTCACGGTATGCAGTCTATGCAGCATTATCGACTCACGATCAGTGCCAGGAACGCGTGTCTCCGTGCACATCTTAGTTTGTGTTTGTTACGCGTTACCGATTACATGTTACCGCCACGATAGTTTCAAACTCAATTATAAAGTGAAATGGAGCCGGCGCGTCTTTACCGGGGTGCGTAATGAAAGAGTCTGGGAATGTAATTAAGTCATTTTTACAATTAAATTGGGGAAAAAAATTTAAAGTAAACAAGAGCATTCATGATCGCGATGGCATTCTGTTTCTTCCATCTCCTTTTTCTAATATATTTTTTATTACTTACTCATTTCCGCCTTGAATAATCAACTTGTACAGGAGAATTTTGTGCGAATATTTGTGCGAAAAGAAAGGAAGAAAGAAAGAAAAGGGGAAAAAAAAAAGAAAGAAAAAATAACGAACCCCGATTGCTTCGCGAAATGAGTCAGCCGGCTTTTTATTCTTACGTAGAAAGATTTTTGCTTTTAACGTGCCGGATCAAAGGACAAGGAAAAATGCATATCGTCCCTGCGAACTGACGTTACCTTTAAGAAATTGCGGACGTTGAAGATGGCTCGAAGTTGAAACAACGGGTCACAAAGCGGCAGAGATGGCTCAGTGGGCGTGAACCTTTCGGTGGTGGAAAAAAAGGAAAGAGGTAAAAAAGAAAAGATAGACAAAGTAAGAAGGAAAGAAGAAGATTCGGGCCATGTGAAGCATTTTGCGAAGGAAACGCGAGGAAGCTCTCGAGGAACGAATAGAAAAATCAGAAGAATGCAGACCGACCCTTTTTCTTCTTCTTCGTCGTCTTATATTTTTTCTTTGCTCATCAGAGCATCGCCTATGCGAAGAGAGCATATGAGAAAGAAGAAACGAAAAAAGATGGGAAAAAAATTAAAAGAAAGGAGGGTGGGATTGCAAGTGACTAGGTGGAAATCATGCCCAGCAGGATCTTTATCCTTGACGATCCTCGTAATATTAAGCTCTTTTATTAATGGCTCGTTGCCGCGGTATCGTTTAATGGCCGCCCAATCGATTAATCGAAATTCGATAGCGCGTTAGCACGCATGGAAGCTACATGCACGTCGCCATCCAACAAATAATGCGCAAGTACGATGCCACCGATACGTTCTCGAATCGTCTCTCGTCAAACGGATTCTATTTCTCTCTCTCTTTCTCTCTCTCTCTCTCTCTCTCTCTCTCTCTATTTTCTCTCTATTTCTCTCTATTTCTATTTTCTTCTTTCTCTTTCGCGGTACTATTGTATCGATAAAATAAAAATGCGCGATATTCGCATCGATCGAGAGTTAATCCGCAAGAGCGTACGAAAAGTAAAATGAAAAGGAAAGAAAAAAAGACAAACAAAGAAAGGAAATAATCGAGTACGATGATACGAGTAGGTAGATTTTCGATTTTTTCTTTTAATCCGTGAAAGGAATTGTACGAGTGGAAAGTAAAGAGTCGATATTCGAGGTTCGCACGTGAAATTCACTTTTTGACGCGATTAATGTGCGAAAGTACCGACCTCGAGAAGAAAGATGAAAATATACAGTGGTTGCATAACAAAAAGTGCCTACTCCAATAATCTTCTCGCTTAATCCTCTTAAAACGTAGATCACGGAAGCTGAGAGTATGAGCGAGAGAGAGAGAGAGAGAGAGAGATCACTCGTTCTTTACGTTATGGACTTAGACCTTTGAATTGATAACCGTGGTACGTCAACTCTATCACCGACGACTGAAATTTTTTGCATTTGGAATTTACGTTCAACTGACTCGTGGTAGCAGCAGGGGAGAAGACACCCCTTCGCGAAAGAGAAAAGCCGAGTTGTGTTAACGTTCACCATCGTAAAATTCTTTGCCACGTTCGTTTCAACCCTCTCGCGAAACAAATTTTTGTTGCTTCCGTCGAGGGATTCATTAAATTCTTCGCGTTTATTAACAGAGAATATACGGTGTATATCTACCTGCGGAGAACAAAATTGGATGCACGAGAACGAGGCAAAATAAAGCGAGAGGAGTGATTTATAAACAATAGAATATTTTATTATGATAGTATATTTAAAGTTCATTATTTAGGAAAAAGGGAAAAGAAAAAGAGAGAAAGAGAGAAAAAAAATGTGACGATTGTAAATTTCATTCGTGAAAAGATCGTGAGAAATGGAATTGCAAAATCGTTCTCCTTTCGTTAATCCGACCGCATCGGGAAAGGCAGATTGCTCTCTTTCTCCTATGCTGTTACAAGAATTCTCATCCCCGTCAGATTCCGACGTTGACTCGGGTCATAGGATTAATGGTAGAAACTAAGCGTGCAGTAGCGTGTTCGACGTCGAAAAAGGATAAAAGAAGGAAGATAGCTACGAAGGTATAGCTGAAACATCGGACTGGATTTCGCGTAAACCCGCTTCTTATTTGTTGGTACGATAACTGCGGAAAAGTCGCGACAAATTCAAAGGAAAAAGTCGAAAACGTTTTCAAGAGAGCTCTTTGTCGGTCGAATTTCTTTTGCTCGTTATCTAAGTGATTGCATACCTTTTGAACTCGACTTGAAGAGTGGAAACGTTGAGAAATCAACCGGGAAGATTAAAATCTTCGATGTAAAAAGAAATTTGCAAAGTTCGTCGCGGTACGAGAAATTTACGATTTTGTTTAGCTTCGTATATATGTTTTATTTTTTATTGGTAATACGCATTAATAACGCGTAAACAACAATGACATAGAGAGAGAATAAAGAGGAAGGTACGGAGGAGAAAGGGTAGAAGCGGGCTTTTCAAAGAGTAAACGGCGCGTCCAGATTTAAAATCTGCAGCTCGGCGCGTTCTAGTCCGGTGAAACTTCGCCGACGGTAGAAAGTTAGACCCTATTCGAATTATCGTGAAATTACCTTAGTTTACCATACCACCGGTTGAGGTACGCTCTAGTCTCTACGATATAGTAGTTGTACGGCGAAAAAGCGTATACTTGTGTCCACGCGAACGTATATATACACACCAGTGAAACCCAAAGGTAAGGTACACGCTCTCGCGGAAGTGCCCTGAGCGTTGGAGCAATTTCCTCCTATGGGGTGGATCGGGACTACCACGCGTGCCGTTATACTCACGCGCGCATACGCTAGCATGTACATAGACATGCCTACGAGTAAAGCGATGCATATATGCGCTCGTCTTATATACATTATAATGATAATAATCGACGTTACTACGACCACTACTACCAGTGTACCCCTTAATACACGACCAACGATATAGATTACGCTTGGATTTGCGAGCGAGCTCTTTGCGAATTAAATATCCTTACGGATTAAATTAAAGCCCGGACGTAATGTATGCGCAACGTAATAGTGTCTAGTGCTAATAGTAATAATAAAAAGTACATAGGTCGCGAAATATTAATCTCGTGAAAATAAGAAGGAAAAAACGGAGCAAAAGAAATAAATAAAAAAGCGCCAGGCCGGGATACGACAAAAGGTAGGTAAAAGTTGCGAGCGGACGGCGATACGTCTTCGACAATTACCGTGGCAACGAGCAAAATTCCTGGAAAAGTTTCCTCGTAAACTCGAAATATTTTTATGCGCGAAACTTCCCGCGAAGATGGCTGCTCTCTCATCCACGCGATCCATAATATCTGTGTAAGAGGGCCGTACCGTTCCGGCAAGAGGCTCTCCTCGATTTACGAGCGACCCTCGACTCTTCGCTTCGCTTGGACCTTCCAACCCCCGATTTACTCCGCGTTTTACCCGACCCTCCTATCCACTGAGATGCTCGAGCAGGTGGCCGTCCTTTTCGAAAAAGCTCCTCTCTGACGTGCTAGCCTCTTTAACTCGTCGGCTTTTCTTCTTTGGATTGACACGTTTCCAGCGAACCATTCGAGTTCTTTTCGAGCGTAACGAAACATGCCCTGTATCGATTATACTCGACTTCAATTACGCTTTTTTCTTTTAAAAGACTTTTTCATGTTCTTTTTTTCTCCCCCTTTTTTTTTTTATTTCTTTTTAAGACCGCTACATAGATGAGTTCCACGAAGAGTGCAAGTCATTAAAATTTATCTTTTAAACGAAAGTTGCTTACGACTTGAATCTTCTCTTTCTCTCTCTCTCTCTCTCTCTCTCTTTAATTTTTAAAAATATGAATAAAAGTGTAGAAGGGAAAGAAAGATCGAGAAATCCCTACGAGAAAGAAAATATTCATTTATGGAAAGTGAGAATGAAAAAAAATTTCTCTCCACGAAATTATATATCTACGCAAAATTTAAAAAAAATACTCGCGTCATGTATCGTTATTTATGATTTAAAACAGCTGGACATTTTGTTCTTCTTCAATTGATATCAATTTCTTGTTCGTTTTAGACTTACTAACTCGTTCGATCGTGTCGACGAAGCGTTTAGAGACAAGGTCAGGTGCAGAGCCGAAGAAAAAAGAAAGAAAGACGATGACGAGCTTATCTTAACCCCTTTTTTCTTCTCACTTAGTCTGCTTTCTCCCTCGTTCGGCCTTGATATCCTGCAAAGTACAAAAGCGAGGGGGACTTCGTCCACGAAAGAGGAAGTAGATATAATCGAGGAAGAAAGCAGACGGCTCTGTTGCCTGTTTGATCGGCGGATCTTCTATTAAATCGGGTAGAAGGTCTAAGTCAGCAGGAAATTGCATAAAATTGAAAGGACCAAGCACTTTTCCTTTCTGTCTTCTATTTTACTCATGGTCTTTTCTTTTTTTTTTCTTTTTTTTTTTTTTGTTACTTTTTCGTTCTACGTGTCCCTCTTTTTCTCCTTCCAAGAAAAAGCGAACGGACGAGTTAAGGCAACGTTGATTAGATCTTTCACGGTTCGAATAAGACTATGCCAGTAATTAGAAAAATGACTTGAGTGAAAATCCAGGATAAACTGAACTTTTATATTACACACATACATATATATATATATACATATATATATATATATATACATATATATATATATGTATATATAAAAAGAAACAAGAAGAGAAAGAAAAGAAGATAATAAAAGAACGTAATAGCCTAAAAATGACAAATATATGATTCAATTCGAAGACAATAACGAATTTATTATTTCGACGATATAGACCTGATAAAAACGATGTGACGATTATATAGCATTTGTTAAATCTTTTCTCTCTTATAAATCTTGCTTTTTTTCTCACGGACGAAGTTCGAGACGAGGAAAAATAAAGAAAGTAGCACGAAGAAAAATGAAATGAAAAGTGCATCGAGCGTTCCCATCGGCCAACGAAGTTAGCAGTTTAACGCTAACTAGAGTCACTGGATGGAGACTCGTTTAGAATATCAAGGGGTCGGCTTATTTGTATGTAAATGTCGAGCTACCGGTTCATATCGGCCAAGAGCGTACGGTCCACCATGAACTTCTCCGCGTACAAGTTCGACTTTCTCCGACTTCGTTTATAACGCAATCGCATAAATTTATTCTCGTTACCATTCGCAGCTCCTCCGGTTATATCGCTTGGAAGGATAATCGCTGGCTTCTCTTTCTTTTTTTTCACGAGGTAACTATAAAACGATTTTCTTGATAATTTTTCCTTTCTTTTCTAATTTTTCGATGAAACGCAAACGATATCGTATCCAGTATGAAAATGCAGTCTTTGAAAATCGATCGTTCGAAACGAACGGTTGGGATTATTTGCATTCTTAAAAAAAAAGAAAAAAAAAAGAAAAACAAAGGAAAAAGGACAAGAAGAAATAATCATAGGATTTTATATCAGGATCGTATTATAAGATCGATTTCACCTATCGCCATGGAAAACAATAGGAGAGGATATTCGATGCACGAATTGGCAGGAAGTCGATCGCCGAGGGGCGCAAGTAGAATTGTAAAAGTTTTGCGCTACGTTAACTCTGATCGAGCGAGCAAGAAATGCCAATTTCGAATCTGTGTTTAACTTTTCAACTACGAGGCGCGGTTGCCGGCAAAAGCTTTGGCGATGGGATAAAGGCAGAAAGAAAGAAACAAAGAGAAAAGGAGAGAGGGAGTAGAAGAAAAAGTCAAAAAGTATAGGAAACGTCAAGGATGTTCTAGAAGGGAAGACGAAGTATGCGAACGTTCGTCCAGTTTTCTCTGTATATATAAAACTTGCACGGTCCGTAGGAAAAGCGAGAAAGATACAAAAAAAAAAAAAAAAAAAAGAAAAAAAAAAGAACGAACTCAAAGTTTTCTTTTCTTCTTCTAAGCTCGACCTTTGTTTCTCACCAATATAGAATGTGGTCAATGCGACATTGAGTAATCATCTAATGCAACGACCCTTATGTGACAGCCAAGTGGTATTATATTCGATAGAACACTTGTCTTTTTCTTACTTTTCTATAGAGAGGATTGATCAGACGCATCGAACGATTAGAATTCAATTTATGGAAACTTTTTATTTGACTTTTTGACAAATCTAACATCGATTATCTGATCGAAAAATGACTTTTTTTTTTATTTTTGTTCATTTTTTTTCATCCTTATATGATCTTCACTTAAAATTTGTTACAATTTTGATATGATCCCTTAATAAAAATCAACTTTGAAAAGTGTATGCTCTTTCGGTCAGGGCGACGTAAATACATCAAATTTACCTATATAGTTCATAGCGACAAATCAAATGTCCACGTTGGCTTGCCAGATATATATGTACTGTCGCGGCATACCATATTTATGTGTTTTGCGAAGGATTTCTAAGAGGATGCAAAGAATATCGTAAAACAGGGAGGTAGAACATTATTGCGACTTGCACGGCCTATGGATAGCTAAACGCATAAATTCTGCCCTCGCTGTTCTGCGTAGGTGGACGTAAACGGTATAACGAATATCACTTGGCACGTTAGCCCAAAACTTACTCCATATTATTTCTCAGTAATACAATAACTATATTAATAGATGCAAGATTGTTAAAAGTTATTTTATATTACGATGAAATATTAAATTTTATTTCAATTGCAATTAAATCGGAGATTCGCAATACGATCCATTTGAGAATCGTTTTATGAAAATTCAATCGAGATCTCACAATGGATAATGCGTGACCCAATTATTCACGTTTGATCATTGATTATTCTTCACCGAACTACAAAGTAATAACTCTTTATCAGCAAACATTTTTCTGGATTATCGCGATTGGCCAATGGTTGAACGAACCATCGTGATCCTTCACGCTTACTTGCAAGCCTGCGATTTGCTTGCCCGAGGAAACGTTGCCGATAATGTAACTTATCCACGATGGAGTATACGTAAGCTCCAAGAATCTCGCTAACTCAATTTCAACCCGGCCGGCCGTTCGACGATGGCGTCCATACATATTACGAAATCCTCTTATCGATATGGCCTGCAGTCTCGCCGCAATTCACGGAAACGTGCTTTATCTTCTCGAGTAGTGTTTCTCAGCTAGCAAGAACTTCGATCATGCGATCACCGCCACTCTCTCGTATTCGAGTTTACGAGTTTTCCAAAATAATTGTGCCACTTGTAAAATTCTTCTCAACGAGACGAATTATATAATCGATCGAGGAGAAAGAAATTATACTAATATTTTTTTACGAGATTCATTAGATTATATGCAATATTTTTAATTTTGCGTTTGCATCGGGAATAAGAGACGACCGTGTCACTTGATAAGAAAGAAATAAAATGAACAAGTGTAAAAAAAAAACTAAAAGAGTAGCATCTACTTGAGTTTGTAATTAAGCGTGTTGCGCGATTTCCAATGGGAATAAAGAGCGATAGAAAATTTTCTACATTGCCACGTTTAACGCTTTCACCCGGAGAATTTCGTTTCACGATGTTTCACGGACTATCCGAGTGTGCCTAAATGGCATTTTTGTTCCGTTGGGAAATCACGCATTCGATAAAGCGCGTTTCGTATGCCATCGTTAATTCCATTTGTACCTCTTTGCTCGGTTTTTCTCCAACATTGGCGATCGTGTATACCTTCTTCCACATCCTCTCTCTCTCTCTCGTTTTCCTATCTCCCTCCCTCCCTCCCTCCCTATTTCCTTCTATCTCCTCTCTAATTCTGTTCCTCGACTTCATTCGTACCGCCACCCTTCGTTACATCGACCCCAACCACCGAATATATTACAAAGAGAGAAGAGGAATTTAAATTGCCGCGAAAGTATTAATTGTCTCCCCTTCGTGCTTTACAGTAACCATTCGCCGTATCTCTCCATCTCTCTTCTCATTCTTCTTTTTACTCTTCTTCTTCTTCTTCTTCTTCTTCTTCTTTTCCTTTCAACTCGTTTTCTTTCAATCATCTAGTTTCCATTCTCGAAATCTCGATGGAAAGTAACAACCGGAATATATTACTGATATCCGTGTATCTCACGCGATAATCGTTGATTATTTTTAATATCCCATTTATTCGTGTATGGCAAAGCATTCGTTAATTTCATTTGTATAGTTATTTGTGCTCGCGAGATTCGAGCTCGTGACGATAGCCGTTATCGTTAACTCCGTCGACTCTTTTACGTTTCTCATTCTTTTCCCCTCTTCTCTTCCTTCTTCTTTCGAGCGCAATTCTTCCTTCTGCCCCCCCTCCCTCCTCCCATCCCTCTTTCACCACCTTTTCTCTCCATTCCGATTCGACAACGAACGAGTAACTGCATCCGGACCACTCGAACGCGTAGGAAAAGTATTGCTGGGAAGAAGCTATCCTATTCCCGCGTCTCCTTTCTTCTGTTTTCATTAGACTCCATTCGGATCTTTCGAGTAAACACCCGAGCCAGCTCAGGCGAGGATATAAAACCACTTTCCTTCGAGATTATTGACATATCGGTCGAAGGAAATTGAGGTGTCTGCCGTGGCGAACGATTTGGCCAGGCGTTAGAGTTCGTATTGAGAAAAAGCAAGAGAAGAGTAAGAAAGATAGAAAAGGAAAAAAAAAGAAGAAAGGCAGTGGAAAAGTAAGAGAAAGGGGAACGGTGAAGGGGGAGGGAAAAGAAAAAGGTAAGACTACTGTTACACCTATTGATTAGCCGTAGAGAAAAGGATACAACGCCTACGTTTCACGAAGCGAACACATCGAATTAGAAAAGAAAATGTATTTCTTAAGACGATCGACGTTGCTGTTGTTGTTGTTAAGTTATAAATCGACAAGATAAGACGTATAAGCCAAACTCAAACAGGGAAACAAGGTCCGCCAAAGAGGTAGTACATTCTTACCGTAGGACTGTAACTTTCTCCCTCCTGTTCGAAAGTTCGAATTACTTTCGTCGCTCTTTGGAATCACTTATTGTTAGTTCCCTGCGTGGAAGTTGGAAGGTCGGAGGCTTTAACAGCGTTGAAGTTCGGCACTGTGAAAAATGTTGGAAAGGAAGGAACGTGCGACGATTTCGAAAATTCGAAGCACTCGAAAAAGATGATGGAGAGATCGGGAGGGATGGGGGGAGGGGGGCTATGTTCTGTAGAACTTTTGTCGTCGTTGTCATCGTCGTCCTTGAGATTCAAGAGACGAAGGACGCGAGTCGGAAATTTCGTCGGAAAATCTTCATTCGTCGTCGTTAAGGGGTAGGGAGGAAGGAGTGAACCGATCGATCCGTCGTCGAGTAAAACGGGGAACGAGAAGAGAAGAGAAGAGAAGAGAAGAGAAGAGAAGAGAAGAGGAGAGGAGAGAAGAGAAGAGGAGAGGAGAGGAGAAGAGAAGAGAAGAGGAATGGATAGAAAGCCGTTCGGTGAAAGGAAAATCGAGTAGTTGTAGCAGTAGGAGTAGTAGTAATAGCAGTAGCAGTGTTGGTGGTATAACGGACAATTAATTATGTCGCGACTGTAACTAATCCTGCGGGACAATAGGGAGACGACGCATCTTTGCGTCGTCCTTCGACTACAATGCATATTGAATTCGTAAGCATCGCGGAGATGGTGAGAAGGACGAGCGTTGAAGAACCGGCCGACGAACAATGACGTGCCAGCCGCAGGTCGCGAGGGTTTCTAGCCCTCCCCTTTTGTAGTTTCCTCGATTTCCTCGTTTTGCAAGGTTTCCTCGAGTGGTACGCGCACAACCGACCCAGAGCAGCACTCCGCGTTCCGGGGTTACATCAGCAGAGTGCATCGAGGCGTGCTGTGCCGTTGTGTTGCTGCTGCTGTTGCTATTGCTGCTACCGCTACTGCTACTGCCACTGCTACCGCGCTACTACGTTCGGTGGTGCTTCATACTTCTCGCTAGCAATTCCACAGCCCTTTCTCTGTTTCCAAGCGTAGCTCTATCCGCTACTACTCTGCTACATCCTACCCATGTCAACTCGACGAGTTCGCCGGCTTCGAATTTACGCTCACGTCCTAGCAACGCATACAATTCTAGAACTATAGCATTAAACGAACCTAAACGTTCTCGATCCTTTTCGAAGAAATTGAAATATCTATCTTCTTATCAAGATTATTACGAATGATCATTTACAATTTTAGAGCCAAGACAATTAATTAATCCTTTAACTTCATTCTCAGATATAACTTTTTTTTTTATTAATAATCTATTTCACTGTCGCAATAATTCGAGATATGAAATATTTCACTTATTTATTTTCTTGCGATTAGATCCAGTCAAATATCGGCACGAACTCGAATATCTTGTTGATGAGAGATGAGTTAATATTTCCTATACAGGCGGCTGGCTTTCGAAATTGAACCCATAAAGCTAATTAAGCGATGATACAGAGATGAGTAATCTGTTGACGGCCTGCGCGTGTTCGGGAAAACTCGAAAGAGAGAATAGATGGAGAGGACGGAGATGGAACCAAAAATGAGAGCAAAGAAAATTACGGTAATTACGTTTTTGTAAAAAAGAAAAAAAGAAAAAAAAGAAAAAAGAATAAGCCCGAATTTATAGGGATTCCTGTTTGTTGCTCGATCATAGAAAACAAAAATACTTACGGCCTTCGCCCGTTGGTTCGAGATTAAAGACATAAAATTAATTGATGCGCGATACAGCGCGTTGGTGCATAAATCAAAATTACCGCTCATAAAGTAGAAAGAAAAAAGAAAGAGAGGCGGAGTGAGAGAACGGCGAAGAGAAATGAGGTAATGAAAAGAACCGCAATTTTCCGATCCTGTTTGCTTGCGCGCAGTTATATTTTTTTACCATGATTTAGAAAAGTATTGGAAACGAACGAACACAAATATGGACATATATGCGTTTAAAATAAATAAAAGAAGCTGGAGTTTTCTTTCGCAAACTCATTTCAAGTTAATTAAAGTGGAGTTTTTAATCATGAAATTGTCATAAAAGTCATAGTCGTCGTAATTTCACTCATCGTCTTTTTTGATATATCCTATTTTCTTCGTGATATTATGACGTCGAATATATATATATACAAAATCGTGTGTGTATACACATATTTAATTAGTTTCTCGTGTCTTTTTAAAACTCAAGAATATTGATTTTAATTTTGAATCAATCGAGTACGAACGAACCATTCATTCATCAATAAGTAAGGCGGATTGTATGAGATAATATAATACATAAGTTAAAGAAAAGGTAGAGCAAGATTGAACATGGCAGCAACGACGTCAGTTTAACACCGATATTCTTATCGCAAATACGTATCGATGAGTCTACTTGAAGCAAATCTACTTCCCTCACCCGACCGCCTGCCAGTTCTCCCCACTACCACATCAATCCCCCAACTTCCCGTCTGTTTGTCGAAGGATATCATCGGGATCGCGCCATCGAAGTGACGGACACGATGAGTCACGTTGGCATACAACCGCAGTACCGTGTTCTCCATTAGATAGCACTGTGTTGTTTTAGGCCTGACCCGAATTAGGTGCGAGCCGCTATGAGAATGTGACTCATGCTGCGTATTGGTAGCGGACGTTTACTTTGATAGCAAATACACCGACGAAGAGCCGTAGTCGTCGTCGTTGTCGTTGTCATAGTTGTCATTGTCGTTGTAGCGCGTTAAGTGTTCCACCAACTATACTTATATCTTTTTACTTTTCTTTTTTTACCTTCGTACATCATCTTGAAAAAGTTACAATGCTACCAGGACTGTTGTTTTCCCTCATACTATTCGTATCTTTCTAATTAATCGTCGTAGCTTCTTTCCTTTTTCTTTTTTTTTTTTCACACCCTAATAACATTTTCATAGTGGTTTAAATGAAAATCGAAGGCACCAAAAAAAAAAAGAGACGTTTTTAGCATAGTTACTTCCTTGTTGTACCTCGTTAAATATCGATCACAAATCCGGTAAGACGAATAATTTGGAGGAATAATAGAGGGAAGATTGACGGGTGACGTAACGACAGATTTTTTAGTAAAAAAGAAAAAGAAAAAAAAAAAATTTCTCATGAAGAGATTCGTCCTCGAGGATGGTCTCGATCGATTTTATCGATGATTTGACCCTTCTTCACTGAGCGAAGACAATAGGGGTAGAGGTCCAATCAAGCACGGTTACATAAATAGAAAAATTCATCGTTAGAGTCGCGTGTCGTCCATAATTCAGGCAGACAACGTGGTCGTTAAGGAAAAGTTTCAACATTACAAGGACAAAATATAAGGCTGTAGTCGACTTTTGCAAAGAAAAAGAGGAGAAGGTTGGAAGATCGTGTCTGGAAGGAGTTGCCGTCCCTTAAATTGTATCACAAATTGTCGGCTCTCCTGCTGCGCTTAGGGTGGTCCGCGAGAAAAAGCGTAATGGCCTGTTACGCGATGATGAGACGTACAACGTTCTTGAAGTTTTCTTCGATTCTCCTTTCGCCTTTCTATTTTATTTCGCGAGTGAATTTTATGAATACGTAAAAAGAATTGACAATTCTATAAAGTAGAAAAAAAAAAGAAAAAAAAGAAAAGAAAAAAAAGAAAAAAAAAGAAAAAGAAAGACAAAGAAAAAAGGAAAATATTCTATCGAAGATTAAATTGGAACTATCCTATCAAATTCGTTCGATTTTCGATTAGCAAACTAAAATCATTTTAATTGGGTATAGGTCGACGGTCAAATTGATTCAGCCAATTGAGTCGAAATTCGCATACACGCGATGAATAACAAGGTCCCGTATCGCAAAGCTAGTTTCTCCTATTTCTACGCTTCTCTTCGCGATATCCGTTTCTCTGTCTCTGCGTCTTTGCCAAGAACAGGTAGACCATTCTATTGTGTTGCAACGCCCATGGCTATCGGCCGGACAACGAACAATAGAAATCATGATGCCCGCATTTGAACGGTGTATTCCCGGATAATTGCTTTCGAGAATCTAAAACAAACTACGTGCAGTTGCCGTAGGCGAGAAACCTCGTTACACAATTTTTCTTCCTTTCTCTTTCTATCTCTATTTTTCCTTTTTTTTTTTTTTCTTTTTTTCGATCATTCTTTCTCTATGCATTTCGTTGCTACTATACTTCTCCAATCGATCTCCATTTTCAACGGGAGAATTTCAGTTTTGGACAGACCACGCTTTTGTCGGGGACGATATACGATCTTCTACAAATTGCAATAGCAATCTATAAATCTATCTCTATATACGATACATCGAACATTGGCCATCGATGGTGATAACATTTGCCCTCACGATAGCTATGCGTTTCCTCGAATTTTCCGAGACAACGTGAAACGAGAGAGGAGAACATAGAGTCGACATTTGGTAGTATCCTTCGATCGATCGAAACCAAATTCGGAATCATTGATGTTTTCATTTTAAGGCCTTTATATATATATATATATATATATATATACATACAGATATTTAGAATTTTAGTTTCTTATAACATTTCTCATTTTGTAAAAACGTTCGACTAGTTATTAGATTTGTTGGAATAAATTTTAATTTTAAATACAAATTTAGCTTGTTCTCTTTTGTCTTTCAGACACCGAGTTTCGCGCGATAGAGTCGGTTGCTGTAACAGCAGAGTCGAGCTCTTTACTAGACTCTCTTTACAAGTAACGATAACGATTTGGAACGTGTTAAAAGTCGGCGTCGCATTTGGAGGCCGTCCAAAAGTGTCGTGCCATGGTCCAAACCTTTCAAAGTGTCCAAGAAAGGCCTCGCTTGCTCGCCGAGCCGAACGAGCGAATGAACTTTCTGAATTCTCTTTTATCCATTCTCTTTTTTTTCTTTCTCTCTCTCTCTCTTTCTCTCTTTTTTCCCCTGATTTTATCAATGCTCTTATACACTCCCCCTCCTTTAAACGTACACATTAAACATTAAAACGTAAGAAGCTAAAGGTGTCCGATATTAATTATTAACGCGTTAAACCAGGATCTGTAAATTTTCGTCTTCGACCATTTTCATGTTTTGTAGTTCTTCTAGTGTATAAAATTAGTTATAAAAAAAAAAAAAGAAACAAGAAGCGCGTAAAAGCATCGAAGGAGTACAAAGTTTTTCGACCTTTTTACTTCACCGTCTATAAGATTTTCAAAAGACTTTTGCAGAGAAAATAAGCAAGACCTTTAATATAATCTGTAAAAGAGCGAATTTTCTTGTCGTTACTGCTGCTGTTGTTGCTGCTGCTGTTGCTCGATATTGGCTACAAACGACATAAAGTAAATCCTGAAGATAAAAGAAAGAAGAGAGAGAGAGAGAAAGAAAGAGAGAGAGAGCGCTTCACGAATACTTCTTGTAACGAGCCATCAAATGCGCGAAAACGTTTATCCTCATTTTATGCTTTTCTCCGTTGTTTCGCGTAATTCATAAAACGCAAAAGTGACATCCTTTAAAAGAAAGAAATAGAGCAGAAAAGACAGAGAAAGAGAGAGAGAGAGAGAGAGAGGGAAGAAGAGATAAAGGAATATGGGTAAAAACAAAAGGGAAGGCATGGAATGACGGAAACGTCGGACGATAATCGCTCCTATAATATTCAATATGCCAAACGATGAAGGTAGCTTATTCATCAATTCAAATCCACAAGTTCTCTCCATTCATACAAATCGCACGTAAACCGAACGTCCTGGGCCCGCGTCCGTACCTTAATGGATGCAGTTTCCCTTAGGGGACCAACGACCGCCAGTAGATCTGCGGAAGAGAAGCGTTAGAGGGGCTTAAAGGGATGGTCTAGGGGGTGGACAAGGGGTTGGTTCCCGGCTGCTTTCTGCCAGCGAATCTAGCAAAGCAGGGGATGATTCTAAACGTACGGCCCGATAGGGAAATCCAGCATACGTCCAAAGCCCTCTCTGTCTTCTCTCACATACATGCATACAAATACACTCATACTTTCTCTCTTCCTCTGTAAGCACGATCTCTATTCCCTTTCTGTATTCTCCGGGCGATAACGTTTCCGGATGTTGTCTCCGCCCATACACCACCCGTACTTGCTCGTCCGCCTTCTTTGCGCATCCTATTGCTGCTTCTGCCGTTGCCTGATTCAGAGTTACGCGCTGACTTTTCGAAAGATTCCTTCTCTCCAAGGAATTGGGCAAATTTGAACGAGGGGAAGGGCAAAAGAGAGAGAGAGAGAGAGAGAAAGAGAAAGAGACAGGCAGACAGTGAGAGAAATAAAGAAAGAAATAAAGAGAAAAGAGAGAGAGAGAGAGAGAGAGAGAGAGAGAGAGAGATAGAGATAAAAAGGTGGTCTCGATTCTCAATGCGAAGGGGACTTTCGGCAGATAAGAAAGATCGAACTTATTGCCAATTAGGGTGATTTATAGGAGGAATATTGTTTTCTTTCCCTACCTCTTCTGCATTTGGATAAGGGTACTTTCGAGAGGATGAAGGGGATAACAGACTGGACCAAACGAAGTTGATTTTGCGTACTCGGAGATAGAAAAAGAAAAAGAAAAAAAAAATGCCAAATGGTCTGAATTCTTCAGAGAATCATTTTTACTGTTATTGTTATTATCATTATTGAAGATAAAAAGAGAAAAGTAATAGGAGGACTACCATTGAAATAAACCTCGCAATGATATCATTATATGCCAACGGATTTAACTTCGTATCAAATTTATTACTACGTTAGAGAATTGCCTCGTTAATATCCTTCGAAATAACGCCTCGTAAGAATATTTAAGAAGACAAGAGAAAAGAGTGGCATTAGAGAAAAGTTGAATTTGAAGCTAAAGCAGAAACGAGACGTCGGACTCGCCCTTTGTCAGTGTCAGCAGCACCGAGTTCCGATGAATGCTACGACGAACGGATAGGACAACGACGACGGGTATGGCGGCAAAGGAAGTGGGGTGACGGAGGTAGTAGCTTCTTTCTGCGCTTTCGCTGAAGCGGCTTTTTTATTCGAGCTCCTTTGGCGCGAGAGAGAGAAAACTAATCGGGAAGGGGTTCGTGCCGGTGGCTTTTTTCCAGTCCCGTTTCCTCCGTGCTTTCCGGCCTTCTCCAACGGCACCGGGATGATTATCCGACGCTTCCTCTTTTCAAGTAGGTTCTTCATGCCCTCCTTTCTCCTCCTTATTCTCCTCCTCCTCTTCCTCTTCTTCGTACACATACACATCCGTACAAGTTCGTAGGTAGAAACGTCCATTTCTCGTAAGCTTCTATCTTTCCCTCGATCTTTGCGACTTATCCTCCCCTGCTCCTTCTTATCTATATACCTACCCTCTGTCCTTCCCCAGCCATGACTTCCGTTGACATCTTTGATCACGAACGTCTCCAGAGGAACACCACTCATGCTACCGTCGGCCATCTAAGATTTGAATAGAGACTCGATGCTTTTGATGTCCTTTACAGGGAATACACGCGCTGACCATTGGCTTTCCATTACTCTCGGACGTCGATCCTTCTTCTTCTCCTTCTTCTTCTTACATTCTTCCTTTCACCCTTTCTGCTACTTCACCGACGTCTCCCGTTCTCTCTCTCTCTCTCTCTCTCTCTCTCTCTCTCTCTCTCTCTCTCTTTCTCTCCTTTCTCTTTCTATCTCTATCTTTCTTCCTCGAATCATCCTGTTCACGCACATACGTACTTACTCTTCTCTATAATTCAGCAAAACGTTAATGTATAATCACGATCCAAAGGTCTATTAACGGGTTACATCTTCGATACGCGACTGAAGTCTAAAGCATTCATGGATGTAGACACGCGAGATACGATCTCTCCTTTGATTTCTCGAGCGATCCTAGGTTTCCTCCTCCCATTCGTCACAGATATTCGCTCGTCTATATATCACTGCTATTGCTGTTTATCAACATTGCTTTCACGAATTTCTCTTGTGGTCGCCATTGCGGGCAAGAATATCGATAAAACTTTCCATTATTGGAAAGAATTGAATAGAACATTCATAAAATGATGTTTTTATAAAATGATGAAGTCTTAGGGATTCCTTAATACGTGCCTAAATAATCTACATTACAAAAAGAAGGAAAGAAAAATATATATATATATATATATATATATATATATATATATGTATATATAAATAAAAAAAAGAAATAAGAATGCAAGTTTTTCTTAATGAATCGACCTTTTAAAAGTTAGTATTTATCGTAAAGATCGTTAAATAAAGCCTTACGTAAATCTAGGATTTTAAATTTAGAAGCGAGGCTAAAAGGAGAAAGGCGAATGATGACCCAATGGATTTCTCTAAGTACTTTTGGATTAAAAGCTTAAAGGTCTTCCTTGTCGTTCGATCCGTTTGTATTAAAAAATTTCGAGAAATTGGTCTTAATCGTGCAAGGACACCATCCAGCGGATATAATCGAATTTCTTGTAAGAGACGTTCACTTAAAAATTTAACTCCATATACCTCTTCGTTTGTACGTAAAGATATAAATAGAAATAGAAATTTAGGGAGAAAGTTATATCGATCGCTTTAGCAAAGGTATCATTATTAATTGAAGTGGTTGCTCTCTTTACGATAATTATTCTTAAATCGAAATAAATAAGACGTTTACATATATGTCGTAAATAATTATGAAATATATAAATATAAGAAGAATTCATTGTGCCACTATTTCATTTTTTACTTTTTATTCAATTTTCTCTTTTCAAACGTATCTATTCTCAATATTGAGATAAATGTATTATAAAAGAAACTTCACTTGTATATGAAATTGCTTCTACAGATAATTTCGTGGCAGCTGGCCTGTCTTGCTCCGGTTCTTTCCTTATAATCAGTCCTAATGACTCGAGCCAAGTTTCACGAGCGTATTATTCATGGTCGCAGTTTGGCGTTCCTAGGAAGCGCACCTTCGTCTAATTTGCTAAAAGCTGAAAATTCAACGAGTCGTCGAGATCGACGAGGCACGGACATTCCAACGAAAGTCAGAAATTCAAGTAACGTCGCCTTTCCACTATCCTCTCTCTCCCTCTCTCTCTCTCTCTCTCTCTCTCTCTCTCTCTCTCTCTCTCTCTCTCTTTCCTTCTAAAGATGATGAGAGTACCGAGAGAGATCGAAAGGTCGTAAGAGTGGGACTTATTGGAAGAAGAGTTATTGAATCGCTTGTCGAAAGTTAGACGCGGATAAGTGCGTACCGTTTAAGAGATCTCGCTCGTTAAAGAGTCCTGCAATTATCGTCAATAATCTTCACTTTTTTTCTTTTTCTCAATAAAATATACTAACATCGATAGAACTTCTCTTTAGAATAGTTAAAATGCCAAAGTTTAAATTTTATGATTTTGTTGAATTACTCAAAGAAACAGAAAAAAAGAAGAGCAAAAAAAAAAATAATCGATCGTAAATACAAGCTCTTTTAATGAAAATTTTGTAAACCAGGTTCAACGACGTAATTCAATCAAATAATTTTCTGTTCGTTAAGTCTGTAAAATTTTCACCGTCGGTAATTACTCGCGCAAACGTATTGAAATAGTTTAAAGTATATCATTACGCAACGTACTTCATAACAAAAGTCCGTAGGTGGTTAAATTTAATTATGTTGGTCGAGTACCTTTTACTAATTAAATTATTGAGGTAGTTAAATAACATCGATTTTTATGTAGATTCAAATAATATTTGATTAGTTTCGCTAAATGAAAAATTCTAGTTATGGCGGAATCGGGTTTTATTAATTTACTAAAATCTATATTTTTAATAAACTCACTGGTATGTTCAATAATAATAAAAGTTGCTGATGCTACGGTATCGAAGCAAATTTTTATCGAAATTGAAATATCAGAAAGATCCACAAGTACGTAGGTACGTATATAAAAAGAGCCGAAGTAAAAAGACGCGAAAAGACTTTTCAAGTCGAGTCTCTCTCATTTACCTCTTTAAATTCGGATAATTAGTAACTTCGTTTGCTTCTAGCATTTATGAATTCCGTGTAACGTATATAACTAACTTTCTAGTTCAGAATTTTCGAAAGTCGAACGCCTCTTAACGAGAACCTTTAGAACTTTACTTCCCACTCTCTTTCGATTTAGTGATCTCGAACTTCATCCTTGACTAACATCTCGTTCAGTCTTTACGATTTTCGAGCCATTAGCCAAAGATCGATCGCGATTTGGCGAAGTTTTCCAAAAGGTACCACATCTCGGAACATTGAACTTGCAAGGAGCTACATCTTTGCGAGCATAGGTTTGAGTAAATGTAAATACGGTTAGATCTTTGGTTGAATAGAAGGAAGAAGAAGAAGAAGAAGAAGAAGAAGAGAAAGAGAGAGAGAGAGAGAGAAAGATAATGAACAGCCTGACAAAGTCGTACTGGAGGTAGACGTTTTCAAACGTCATGTGTAATTTTACGGACGAGTACGATAAAGGAGAAACAGAAGATAGCCAGTTAGTGAAACTCGAACGAGAAATTTCGTGTCTCTCTTGCGATCGTGAGATTTTATTAGATTAGTTGGTGGTTGCTTATTCGCTCGCTACCTCGGTCGTTCGCATCCCAACCTCTGGCAGTTAGTTTGTTTCACGAAACAGGAAGAAGAGTAAGAAGAGATAGAGGACCACTAGCAAGCGTGCTATCAATTGGATCATTAATTTCGGAATCTTGAAGTTAACGTGAAATACCGTTTCGTTTTCGCTGTGCAATGGTCTTGCATTTTTTAAACCTCCATTCGGGTTAATGAAAGTTTCATGCGGAGAAACCACACGGCCTTCTAAACAAAGCTTCTGTACGAACGCGAGCGTACGATGCCACCGGATCCTGCTACCTTACCACCACTTGTAATTTTGCTGTCTCTTTGTGAGTTTTCCCAACCTTAGGAAGTTAATTAAGGCCGACGTCGCGAGAACGCTCCGGACTTCGTAATTCTTTTCTTGCAAGAAAGCTTAAAAACTTTCGTAAGCCTATTGTACCATGTCGAGCTCGTTATCGGGTACTTTTACGAGGGTTATTTTTCTTTCTCCTAAAGGCATCGCCTGTACCATGGCTTTTTGAGATCGTTCTACGACTCGTTGTCTGCAATTGCTTCTTTATAAGCCAATGTTCGAGAAAAAGTTTTGTCAAACTCTTATTAGACTTAAAGCGTATCGTACACTGCAAGAACCATTGATTAAAATAACGTGAAGAGTAGAGTAACATTTCAAAATTGTGTAAAAAATATTATCCTGGCAAATCGTTACTTAATTTTTTTTTTTTTTTTTTTTTTTTTTTTTTTGTAAAGGAAATTCAATGTCACTCTTTTTTCTTTTGTTTTATTCGTCATAACGCATTTATCGATTAATTATTAAATAATATAAAAATCGAAGGAAAAAATTCAACGTCCAAAATGATCTGATTCTATTTGGGATTGTCTGGAGTGTACAATGAGATAATTGGAAATGACAAAGGGCAGGGCGTTATCGCGTCAGAAAGCAACGTAGTTCGAATTCGGTCGTGAATTTGGGCGAGCGTTCGCGAGAGGGTGGCAGCCGCGTGTAAGAGGGTGCTCGAGAGAAGGCACAACGAGGAGGAAAGTGCATGGTGGCCCATTTGCTAGTAGGGATATGGAGACAGAGCTTGTAGGATCACGAAGCATGATTTCACGGGACGGTGGCCGGGTGAGTGTCATGCCATTGGATGGCAGAGCTATGCGAACTCCATGTATCATGTATAGAACTTGACGAAGCTATGCCAGTGCGCACTGTACGATGGGAGATGGACGTATGAAGATGGAAAGGGAGGCGTCTCTTTGCAACAATACTATGTCGTTTCCAAAACACGCTTCGAGACCGCGTGCCGAGCGTGTTTCACCAACGAAATAAGAGTACAAGGCTCTCGTGTCAAAATGGATAAACGATCGTCCCTTGGACTTTACGTAACATCCATTTTTCTCTGGTTAACATCGTCTGCCACAAATTTACTACTTTCGTATAGACATTTCAAAAAAAGAAAAAAGAAAAAAAAAGGGAAAAATAGGCATCGAAATACTTTGGTTGGAGGTAGTACGGCATAAAACCTAATAAATTCTAATAGATTTACGTTCGAACGATACAAGTGTTTTCTTGATAGGCAATTAATTTCTCTTTTCCCCGCTTTATTCTATTTCGGGGAAATTCTTTGGAAAGATCAAACCTGAATACGATGCTCTCTCGCAGAGAAATTTGCGCGGAACGTGAAAGGAAAGACAAAGAGAGACAAATAGTAGTTATATAAAGAAGTCGATCGGGATGTACCATCATTGATCGATGTAGGCGAAGAGGAAGAGAAAAAGAAGGATATAAACGGTTGTTCCTCCCTTCCGGTCTTCTCCACACGATGAATAGAGGAAAGTGAAGGGGAAGAGAAATAGCCGGTCGCGAGGTGCCTTCGGCTCGCTCGGATCAAACGCGTATCCCGATAAAAATCCTAACGAATTCTTTCACCTTAAAAAGAGAAAATTCTTTCGCTCTTTGGCGAGCGGAATGGCGCGGTAATGCTGGAAGCATTGTAGATCGAATCATGCCCCCTTTGAGGACACGAATCCGACTGCAATTTTTCCGTGGGACAAAGGTTCGGTGCAGGTGGAGCGCGCGAGAGCGTCAGAAAGGGCGAGTCTCTGAGCAAAGCGACGGGCAAAGCGGCTTCGTGGGCTCTCGAGTTCGCTTCGTCGAATACATTCACGTCAATTCCACGTATAACACCATAAACGTACGTGTATAGGGGCAGTCCTGAATTCCCTGCTACTATCGTCCTAAATATAATACATATGCTTTTCGCTATTGCTTTCGTTGAACTCTATTCGTTCTCCAAGTAGCTTTTCCTAAAGCATACCCGTACCTTTACGAACAATAGTTAGCATCGATGAATTTCGTTCATATGTTTATTATCTTAAAAAAAAAAAAAAAAAAATACGTTTATTGTTTATCTTAAAAAAAAAAAAGCAGAAGGAACAAGTTGCAAAAATAAGCGTACTTATTATAATATTTCTCCGTGTTCAGTCGTTCGTAATCGTTCGGAAATTATTAATCCATGTATGTTGAAAAATTGCTAGTTTAGCAGATATTTTAATTTAAATATTACCAAGAGAGCAGGTCGATGCAATTAAAACGTGATTATTACCAACGTAGAAAAAAATTATTTCTTCGGTAAAAATGATTTATTAATTAATTTAGTAATTTTATAACTCGGTTGCAATCTGAACTTTCTTTTTGGCAAAAAAAAATAAATTTGGTACGTAAGAATTTTTTTACAAAAAATTATTTATAATAAATTGTTAATTAATTATTAACAATATGTTGAAAAATTAAAGAAAATCTTTTCCATTAAAATGATATTTGATTCAAATTTTTATGACTTTTTGTTTTAGAGATACACCGAAGTAAATGGAAGATGTGATTATTAATAATATAGAAACAAATTTGTTTATTTAATAAAAAACTAATTTGTTTATTAATTATTCATTAATCCATATAATTTTCTAAATCAATCTCAATTCGAATTATTTTTTCGCAAAATTTATTTGGTAAGAATTTGTTTATAAAAAATTGTTTATAACAAATTGTTAATTATTTATTAACAATATGTTAAACAAATAGAAGGAATTATCTCCATTAATATGGCATTTGTTTCAAGTCTTTATGACTTTTAGTTTTAGAGATGTACCGAAGTAAATGGAAAATGTGATTATTAATAATATAGAAACAAATTTGTTTATTTAATAAAAAACTAATTTGTTTATTAATTATTCATTAATCCATATAATTTTCTAAATCAATCTCAATTCGAATTATTTTTTCGCAAAATTTATTTGATAAGAATTTGTTTATAAAAAATTGTTTATAACAAATTGTTAATTATTTATTAACAATATGTTAAACAAATAGAAAGAATTATCTCCATTAATATGGCATTTGTTTCAAGTCTTTATGACTTTTAGTTTTAGAGATATACCGAAGTAAATGGAAAATGTGATTATTAATAATATAGAAACAAATTTGTTTATTTAATAAAAAACTAATTTGTTTATTAATTATTCATTAATCCATATAATTTTCTAAATCAATCTCAATTCGAATTGTTTTTTCGCAAAATTTATTTGGTAAGAATTTGTTTATAAAAAATTGTTTATAACAAATTGTTAATTATTTATTAACAATATGTTAAACAAATAGAAGGAATTATCTCCATTAATATGGTATTTGTTTCAAGTCTTTATGACTTTTAGTTTTAGAGATATACCGAAGTAAATGGAAAATGTGATTATTAATAATATAGAAACAAATTTGTTTATTTAATAAAAAACTAATTTGTTTATTAATTATTCATTAATCCATATAATTTTCTAAATCAATCTCAATTCGAATTATTTTTTCGCAAAATTTATTTGGTAAGAATTTGTTTATAAAAAATTGTTTATAACAAATTGTTAATTATTTATTAACAATATGTTAAACAAATAGAAGGAATTATCTCCATTAATATGGTATTTGTTTCAAGTCTCTACGACTTTTCTTTCCAAAGATATCGCCACGGAAAGATTTCCATTCATAATTTGTATAGTACAGCTGTTCGTAGTAATAGTAATAGTAGTAATAGTAAGACGGCGTAAATTCGTGGAATTTATGTAGGTCAGTGTGCCATCGAGCCACTTGAATGAAATTATGTAGGTTAGTGGGTCAACGTAAACGTCTTCCATATTTATGAGAATATTTCCAAAACTAAAAGTCGTAGAGATTTGATCAAAACGTCATTTTAAAGGGCAGAATTTTCTCTATATTTTTATCATATTGTTAATAATTAATTAACAATTTATTATAAACAATTTTTATAAACAAATTCTTACGAAGTAAATTCATCTTATTTGATCCTTTCAAAAAATTCAGATTCCAACTAAAATATAAAATAACATGAATAAATTATCATATAATTATATGAATAAATTAATAAACTTATTAATACTTTTTTATCGAAATAAGAATTTTTTCCTATATTGTTAATAATTACCTTTTCCCTTCATACGAGAACATCTCTATATTTCTGTATCTCTATATAACTAAATCGTAGAGTTTTGAAATATTATTTTGCAGGACTTAATTTTCTCTATTTTTTAAACATATTTTTAATAATTAATTAACACTTTGTTATAAACAATTTTTATAAATAAACTCATCTTTTTCCCAACAAAACATTCAGATTGCGATTGATTTAGAAAATAACAAATTAATGAATAATTAATAAACAAATTAGCTTTTTATCGAAGAAACAATTTTCACACGGCAAATCATTATAACTTTTAGTTTCAAAGATATTCCCATGTATATGGAAGACATTTACGTTGATACACAGACCTACATAATTTCATTCAAATTGGCTCGATAACACACTGATAACATACTATATAAATTCCGAGAATTTACGTAGTCTTACTAATAATACTAATACTACTACGAACAGCTGTACTATACAAATTATAAATGGAAATCTTTCCGTGGCGATATCATTGAAAGGAAAAGTCGTAGAAACTTGAAACATACGCCATTTTCATATCTTTTTTAATGTAGTTAATTTATTCTTTATTTTTTAAATATTGCAATAATATCGACATAATAAAATTGATTTTGTTAATAATTATTAAAACCGAATTTTTTTTTCTTTCGTAATAAGAATATAACTACGAAGTATCTCCTGAACTAATAATTTTTCAACATACTTAATTACTTTTTTCTAGAGGATACCAAACTATAAAAAAATTATTATTGCCGACTTTTATGAACAAAGTTACTCCATATTTCTAAATAAAACGGAGATATATTCAGGGTCTCAAAATTATGGTCCTGTTCTGTATATGTATGCACACATAGTCATATGCAATAATAATAGAAAAGGTTCAATAAAATTATTATCCTGCATCCGATCTGTCTCTAAATAAAAGGATAATTTGTATCAAAAACATTGCAATTACGCTCTATTGCTGATAATCATATCGTAATTGTATTAAACATAATTATGGAATGCGTCTATTGTTATTATTGTCAATATTATTATTAGTATTATTAATATTGTTTTTGTTGTTGTTATTATTATTATTATTATTATTATTATTATTATTATTATTATTATTATTATTATTATTATTATCATCATTTCGAACGTTACACATAATCGACGTTCGTCAAGAGAGAAATTAAAGCGTGTTGAACCGGAACCGTAACATCGTTTTCTCATACAAGTCGAGTACAAAAGTGACCGAAGAGTTTATTTTATTTTATTTCTTTATTTTTTTACTTTATTTTTCTTTTTTTTTTTTTTTTTTTTTGTGAAACGTTAAAACCACACTTCTTTTGTAGTTAAGCAAGAGAAAAACAAAGAGAAAGAAAAAGAGAAGGGCCATTTCTCTTTTTGCCGTTAGCTAAAAACACTTGATAAAAAGCAAAGGAGAGCAAAGAACGGAAACTTCAGTACGAAGCAAAAACTATCTCGACTAAATTGGACGAAGGGAGTTGTACATCCGAAAGGCGAAACAACGGAAAATGATAGGACGACAGAGACGGCAAAACAAAAAAGACGAGAAGGATCCCGAGCAAAGGATCTATATAAAGAAGACAATATAAACAATTAGAGATCGATTTTTTTTTCCATGAAGCATCGATATTTTATTCAGTCGATTGATTTCTTTTTTCACAACATCGTATATATATATATATATATATATATATATATATATATATATATGTATACATATATTTCTTAAGAAAAGGATAACTCATTAGCGATCATTATCGATATGAAATGGAGTATTGCATCAATCGTGTGTGTATGTTTGTGTATAACGAGAGGGAGAGAGAAAGAGACAAGGAGATGCTGTTATCGTATACCTAAATCTTTTCAGGCGTATTTGATATATTGCATATGCTAAATCGGTCAAAGCTTTTGAGGAGCTCGTACTCTAAGCTATCCTAAAGTGTTAGGTAATTTCGTTGATAGTGTCCTCGCCGGATGCATCCTAGGATGGAGGAATCGCGTAGTCTCGTAGTCACCCACTTGCGCACGTGACTGGATGCAGTTTACCTACTCGGCATTGCAAACACTCAAAACTCGAGTTAATCGTCGAAGCGAGAGCGTTTACTCTGTGCCGTGCGCTCGCGTTACGAAGGAGCGAGAAAGGAAGGAAGGAAGGAAGGATGAAGGGGCACGAAGTCTAGAAAGGGAGTTGGACCTTACTAAAGGGTTGGATGGTGGAAGGAAAGAGAAAGAGAGAGAAAAGCGTTGAGGTAACCTCCATTGGAGGGGATGAATTGAAGAGAGAGAGAGAGAGAGAAAGAGAAAAGCGTCGAGGTAACTTCCACTGGAGGGGATAAATTGAAGAGAGAAAAAGAAAGACCGTTTGCCATCGACAAACTCGACGAGCTTACGAGTTTGCTGTTTTACCAGCAACTAGAATTAGGTCGAGTTTGTACGTTTCGTGCGATTTCACTGTCAGAACCATGATGCGTTGTCGATTTAACTGACAGACATTGCTATTCGACTAATATCGACGTACCCGATACGAATGCCATTTCCGTCAGGAACTCTTTTTCGAGAGTCGATTTTATTTTAATATTCAATCTACATTACGCTTCGGAGACTCTTTTCTCATTATTTCAAAAAGAAAAAAAAAAAAAAGGAGAAGAAAAAAGAATTGTATGTTTTATTTCTTATTAAATCCGAGGAGCTCTCTTATTTATCCAGCCGATTTTAAAATCCTTTATAGAAACATTCGCGTTTATATCGTTCGAATCATAGAATTTGGCGTTTTAACGCTATCAATAATTCGACGTTATATCACACAAACGCATACACACGGACGAGAACGTACACGCGAACGAGGCAAACGGAACGGCTAACGAATCGTTCGCGTAACTGATCACGCTTTTCTCACTGAACAAACACTCGTTTGTTCCTCCGTCATCGAAGGGTGAACTAAATTTTCCCCTTTCTGGTACCTCTACTCCCCTTCTTTTCCCTTTCCTCTTTCAACCGCCCGTTCTCTCGACGTAACCATCTATGATTTTAGTCCGACGTGTTTTCGAACGAGATTTTTTAAATGAATTTTCACGATTCGTTTTCTTGAAGAAGCTTAAAAAAAGAAGCTTTGACATTGATCTTCGAGTGAAGATCATTATCGAGATAAAAATTCGGATTTTTATATCGATAATCAACAGAGTGTTTTACAAAATAATGGGGGAAAGAAAAAAAAAAAAAAGAAATAAAAGAAATCGAGGAAAAGTGATGGGAGGGACGACGATGGTAGATGGAAAAATAATTAAAATCAATCGAGCAAATGCGGTGAAAAGGGCACGGTATAAGGTGCATGACGTGAATGAGGAGAAACGAGAATAAATACCGGACTAACGAGCGCGGAAATTGACGGACGCGTCCAAGGGTGCTTCAGACGGCGATACCACTAGGAATAAGAGCTGGAGCTCGCCCGATACCTTTGTCCCTCGTTAAATTCCAAAGACGATGTTATTTCGTTCTCCTCGTCATCTCATCGCTTTCTCCCTCGTCCTTCGCCCCTCTTTTTACGACTTTCCAACCTCGTTCTAAGCGAAGGCGATTATTTCTATTGCAGAATATAAGGACGTATAATATATCAAAATCTTTATATATATAAATAAACATAATTGCATTATTAATTAAATATATAATTAAAAGTGAAAATTACAAATATATATCTATTATTTCGTGACTTGTGGAATGATATATAAAAAGAGAGTGAGAATATATTAAAATCGATGAGACTCGTTGAAGGATTCTATGTACGCGATAGGAGTGAAAAGAAAGAAGAAGTTGAGGAGCGAGGGGTTAAAGTAAAGGAGGAAAGATTTCCACGGATGGCATCTTGATGGCAATGGTCCACCATTAGACGACGCGCTATTTCCATAAGAAATTACGACATATAATGGTAGTACGTGCAGAATCTCGTAATGTAGGGTTATCCGCATAAAGTCTTGAAAGGGAAACGACAGAGCTCTTTGAAATCGTGCCGGTCACCGGCCGTCGACGACATAAACGCCGGTAAGATCAACGAAACGACGTCAAAGAGAACGACTCTCTCTATTTCTCTCTCTCTCTCTCTCTCTCTCTCTCTCTCTAGATATATATATATATATGTATATAATGGCCGTGCATTCGGTGACTCGTCTGGATTATAGTCATTTTTATTTCCTCGTATTCAAAAAGTACGATCGTTAATCCAATGGTAGTAACGAAACTCTCAAGCTTTATTGCTCGAGCGGATTGACTTGCACCAGAAAAATATTACTTTTCTTTATTCTCTCGTTTCGATGATTCTCGAAATAACACTATTCTACATGAGTAGAGGAATAAACAAATGTAAATAAAAATAAATAATCCATTATAATCGATAATAAATTATTCTAGTCGTGTGAAAAGAAAAAAGAAAAAACGAGAAGAAACGATTACGTGTCAACGAGTGGACTGATCCCTAGGGTACTTCTTTGATTTACTAGAATCAAGAAGGTAAAGAAGATATAAGAAATCGATTATTCATTCTATCTTTTTCTCGCTGTATTTGATTTTCCTTTAATACAACGAAGATAACGATTATTCTTCATTCGATCGTTCGAGAAGCAAAGGGAAAAGGATAGACGGTGACTACTGAAAGGGGAGACACAGGAGCAACGATGTATTATGGATTTACTAGCAAAGAGGAGCACGTACGCAATGGAATCTAGTGGGAAATAATACGAGAGAAATTGCTTTCCAGGCCTGGCTTTATAGCGTTCGTTCCATTCCTTTGCTTTTCATACTGTGTGTTTGACGCGTCCTCGATTCTAAAGCCAAAGGATTTAGTTGATCCAATAAAAATGTTCGTTCTTCCCTTCGATGTTGTACCATAGATACATTTACGTAGGATATTTTTACATGGAGAAAAAATCTCCATAACCGAGATCCTCGAAGATAACGAAGAGCGTAGAATAGAAATACTCACTTTCGTTCGGTTTTTAGATATGTTTTCCTTTATTTTCTTTTTTCCCTTTTTTCTTTTTTTTCCCTCGATAAAACGAGTTTTCATATCGACAACAAAGTGATAACACTTTAATCCATCGATTCTCTCTTTATCCAAAAGAAAACGTTATCGAAGAAATGGGCGGAATATGGGAGATTGGCTCGAAGCTATTAGAAGTAAAGGGAGGATAGTGTTAAAGTTTCCTTCGGAAGGAATAAACGAGTATAGCCTCGTCGTACGTCTTGAGCGGAACGACTGCAACACACTCGACCCCTGAGACTATTAAACGTTTTTCGTAGAGGAGTCTAAGCTTGCTGTAAGGCCGTACGCGGAAGAGAACTCGGCTGATGCTTCGTCCCTTAAAATATTGGCGAAGTTTCGAAAGTGGCGGATCCTGAGAGCCGTGAAACGAAACTCCCAGGGGCCATTGTTCGTTGAAACCTGTAACTTTGTAGAATCGCCACATACATTATCCGAAGGAGCACCGGCAAAGAGAGAGGACGTTCCGGATATCTTTAACTTTGCGCCCTTCTACCATTTTTCAGCCTCCGCCGACTGTACCGATAACCTCTCTCCTCTCCAACTTTTCCTTCCAATTCAGCCAATCGACACGGAAGACCGAACATCCTCCCTAGAAAGAACTTAATCGCTTTTCTCGTTAATCCCAAGACATTGCATCATTGACGCGCATGTACGCCCGAGGCGTGCTAAGGTTAACAAACAACAAATCGATAACCTCGACGGTTTCCACCATCGTCGAAGATGGAAAAGAAATTTTTATTATGCGAATAAGGTCACGAATATATTTTTGTTGAAGTCGTTGTGAAATTGAAGAAGAAGAAGAAGAAAAGAGGGAGAAAGAAAGAGAGTACGTAGATAGTATATTCTTTTTTTTTATCGACTAACTCGACGCAATCAATTACAACAGCAAAAGGAAGGAAGCCATTACAAGCTTCTATAGCGTTCGATATTCATTTAAGTCGACGGCTATATTCCTTCGAGTGCATTGCTGACTTCCCCCTGGTACCATTAACGATCGGCTCTCGAGCCCTAAAAGTATATCGCTCGCACTAAATTACGAACGTTTCGTGCGGGGAGAAAATGACATCGATTATAATAACGCGTTCCAAACACTTTAGTCAGCGAAACGATATCGTTCCAATTTGGTAGAACAACCGGAGCCAATGATAAATCAATCAAGAAATCTCACGTATAGCCAGTCTCTTTCGATTATTATTTTACGAGGAACAATTAAGAAATTATAAAAAATATTACAAAATGTGATCGATCAAGGTAGAAATATCATTTATCGAGTTTATTTAAAATTCTAATGAATTACTTTCGATCGCAATGATCTTTGATTTACGCTACGCGAACTCTTGAACTAGTTTTTTATGCGTCAGGTGGTAATTGATTGTGCAAAATGATAGACTTCGTTAAAGAGTTTTCAATACTGCTGGATAGCACGAGAAGGATAGTAGGAAGGAAGGAAAAAAGATGCGAGCGAAGGATAACTTTCCAAGTGGAGGAAAACTTTTAGCGTCTTTTACTCGGTCCGACATGGGGGTTTATGCCACGAGCTTAAGGGGAACACGCGTTATGCGAGGTGACATCTACGGGTTAGCCGGATGAGCGAAGATATAGCCGGTGTGGATGGAAGATAGAGGAAGAGAGGACAAATAGGGTCGTAAGCACCTTCCTTTGATGTACTTCACCTGCATCATTTTGCCACTATCGTTCGCTCGATTTTCTTTTTCGTTCTTAGCCTTAGAAACTCGTAATTTTTGAAACTCTTGCGTTATTAAAAAGTACCTATGACTTTATGAAATTTTTAATCACGAATAAAAACACGTTAATATTTTATTTATAAAGTATTTATATCGAATTATTTGAACGAATTATTATGTTATTACGACTTTCCGTCTGGCTTCGACCCACCTTATGTACTATAAATGTACACCGATCTTCTCTTAAACCCGAGAAAGATAGATATTTCTTTTCTCTCAATGCTATATCTTCGCTAATCCAATCGAATTGCTGGCGTATATGTAGTTCGCTGGCACGTGACCAACGTCGCGACGCCGATTGGAAGTACGGATCGTGCCTCGATCTATCTCTATCAAGCGTCGTACCATTCGATTGACCAATCCTTCCCCTACCCTCTCTAGATGCTCTTTGATTAGTTAACGTACTCTCGCCTTTGATTCCGAAAGAGGATAACCAAGGTGACTGGAAGGAAGCTTTTTCCTTCCCAAGGGTCTCTCCATAAACCGATCTCTTTCTCTCTCTATCTCTCTTTCTGTCTCTCATGCTCGCGCGCGTTGCTAGTATAGACGAAGATGAGAGGAGCAAGCCGAGCGAAAAATCGCTTTAAACCTCACCAGCTAATATTAACTTTCTTCTATCGTTTTCGCGAAATTTTCCAACTCTTTCTCTTTTCTCCCTAACTTTCTTTTTTCTTTCGGAACCATCCGATCGAAAGGAAAGACCCCCAGCCTCCTCTATGCCAAGCCTCTAGGCATCCCCGAACGAGAGCTTTACGAGCCGCCTCCGCTATTATTTCGGCTTCATCTTTTGCATACCTCCGAGCGACGCTATCGATACACTCTAAGAGTCTTGATAAATCGTTGTTTGAGTCACGTTCGAATACGTATGTACGTATTCGTATTTGCAATATTTTACATAACACATTTTCAATATTCTATACGAACGAAATTAAATTTTTCTGATAATCTCAAGGAATAATATCGAGAACGATTACTTAGAAAAATAATTTGTATTATCGAATTAATATTTTACTTGATAATACTTGATATTATTGATAAAAATTGCGAACTTGTCTAAAGTTTATGCAAATATATGTTTACGTACATACCAACTTTATAGTCGTAAGTAAAAGAACTTCAAAGAGTCTCAGTGGTCCTCGACCAAAGAGGATAACTTCTGAAATGAAAAAGAAAAAAGAATAATAATAAAAAAAGAAATAAAAGAATAAAAAAATAACAACAAAAAACTTGAAATGGCGAGTAGGATGGAATAAATGAAAGGAGAACTTTGAAGTTACGTAATTTATCGAGGCGACAGAAGGAACGACGAGCGACGAAGCGATGCTCATCGGTTCAGTATTTTAACGGTGAGCTTCATGGAGGCGCGATTTTACGGCGCAACAAACTCTCGCGTCCGTAGCGTGAAATGGTAATGCCTTCCGCTCATATAACCGACCCTCACTCAACGATGCTCATAACTCATGCCGACTGGTTAACCGCGCGCTAACGTCCTCCTCGTGTTACTGCTTGTATCGCGGCTCGAAAGAAGTTAGAAAAAAAAAAAAAACGCAACGTGTGCCCGTTCATCGATCCTCTTATTTTCCGGTTTTTCTCATCGATTTGTTAAGTAATTGCTAGAATAATGTTGTGCGCATTTTTCTTTTTTTATTTTTTTTTTTTTTTTTTTTTTTTTTTTTTTAACAAAATGTTTAGGAAATAAGTTGAAACGATCTTTTTAATTTTATATAACTTTGATTAGAGAAGTGCGAATAATTTTGACAAAATTACATAAATTTTGTTAATTAATGAATATAATTACAAATAGCCGGCGATATTATATATATATATGTATATACATGATCTATATGAGAAAGTACGATAAAATCGTTTAAACACGACACGATATCATCGCGTTCCCTTCGATTGGAAATTAATGCGGAATCGATTGATGACGACAAGAGAGCAGAAAATTAAGGTCAACTTGTATGTGGCCAAACAGTGTTAGGAGTGGCAAAATAATGACAGTGGCTATTGAGGACTAGTAGTATAATAATGTTTGAAAGATGCGGAGGGAAAGTCTCACTTGAAAGATCCAGTTCTCTTGTACAATATACCATAAAACGTGACCGGTTTGCGACAAATCAACGCGAACGAACCGAAAGCGTAAGTTTTCAAAGCGGATATGTACGTAGGAGGGTGAAAACGGTCAAATATGTACACGCGATAATCAAACAGAACGCAGTCATTTGCCCGTATACGCACCAGCGATATACTGAATTATACGCGACTTCGATTCCGTCGCGACTACGTTAATGTAAAAATTTGACATTAAACTGTGTCGTGATCGATCGAATCGTAATCAAAATTAGCTATGAGAAAAATATATTTCAATGAGGTTGTTCAATCAGAATAGACTTTTTTTGTCGAACGAAAAATAAAATTTGTTGATCGGGTGCAAAACAATGTAACGTGTAATTTCATAATACATAATTGTACGAGCTTCGATGTTCATCTAATGAATCTTATTTATGATGTTACAGCATAATGAACAATAACAGCGTGGAGCAGCCGGATCCAGACAATATAAAGATGTTTGTAGGGCAGGTACCCCACGACATGGACGAGAATGATCTCCGAACGTTGTTCGAGGAGTTTGGCCGAGTGCATCAGATCAACGTTCTACGCGACAAAACCACCGGTAGTAGTAAAGGTAAGGGAATAATCTAACAGGTCGTACGTGCTTGCCTTTCACTATTCACTTTCAGCACACCGCATGGTTTTATCTATTAATCGTAAGAAGTATAATATTCAGCGATGATAAATGAGGGAGAAAAAATCTATCCTATTCGTCTATCGATCAAATAAATTAAATATATCAATGGTCGAAAATATTGACCGGAAAATTGGATATCGTTTTCGTAAAATTTTAATGATTCGATAGATCATGTTCAGTTCCATGAAAAGTAATCGAAGAAAGGACCAAGTAAATCCAGGCTGATTTACATAAAAAGAAGACGGACAGGTGAATAGGTGGAACCAGCAGAACGTCTATCGAGCAGTCGGTTATCGAAGAGAGCGAGAGAGGTTTAGGGGGAAGGTATTGGAGGAAGAAGAGAAAGAGAGAGAAAGTAGTCGCGTATACGTGGCACACGCGAGGATCGATGCCCAGACAGAGTTGGTCGCCGGTCGCGCTTCCACGGCCCTTCCTCGGTCTATTGATCGCTCCGAGAAAACCCTCCTCCCTCTCTCGTGTCTTCCGTAGCCCTCTTACGCCACTCTCTCTTCCTCTTTTCATTCCAATTAATATCACTCGTGTATATATATATATATATATATAGATATATGTGTGTGTGTGTGTATATATAGGTACCTCTTTTGACGACACGCGTATTGCTCTCGGAATATCGTACCTCTCTGAAAATGGTAACATATTTTTTGTTTTAACTTTCATTCGAAGGAATCGTATTTTATCTTTCGCGAAATTTAAAATTATATTTTCATATGTCCAATCATTTCGTACAATGATATTATTCATTTTAATTTAAATAATTTATATACTATTCATTTTAATTGATATTAAATTTGTCATTGGTTTGACACACGAGTAGATATTCATAACGAGCGTAAAACTCATTCTCGACGTGGTGTCGTTAACCTCAAGAATAGAATACGTCAAAATCCTCAGAATCGTCGGAATAATTAATCCGCGCGAATTGTAAGCGTCATTTGCACCTGTAAAATTGATGACAGTAGACGACGTATGGATCTCTAAGCACTCGGTATTCGTTCGCCATTGTGCAAAATTTAACTCGATTACCTCGATGTAATCGTAAATTAATGTTCCAACCCAGTGCCATTTTTTCACGTTTTTCGCAACCGGAAATCGAAATTTCTATGTCGATGCTTCGATAGAAAGAGTAATTTTGCTATTTCCACTTTGGTTTTTATCATTGACGTATATATATATAAGAGATATATAGTGCGAATCGATTTTTACTAACGACCCACTAAGATATTCATCGTTTCGATCTATAGATCGTACTTTTATTCATTTAGTGTGGTTAAAATATGTAACAACGATAAACATTTGACAGAATTGTTTCAATTACTATCATCGTTAAGTATTCTTCAAATAAATTTTTTAATGAAGAACTAAATGATATCGATGGAAATAAATCTTTTTGCCTTATAGCAATTTTCAATTGAACGATCTGCTACCGTTTTTGATTTTTTATTCTTATTTTCTTTTCTTTTTTTCTATTTAATAATTCTCGAGAATAATTAAAGCAGGTGTACTTATCGTAATTCGTAAAACTGATGAACGCGACGTATGAATAAATAATAAAATAATACGAAAGGATTCGATTTACTCTACAGTACGTTAAAAAGTGGAATGGTACGAGAGAGTGCAGTTGCAATTGCAGGTGCTCGGCACAGACCAAATAGCAGCAGCAATGGCAGCTCTTCGTTGATACAACCACTCCAAAGTAAATATTACAATATGTGAGTCCCCTTGAATCGGTAGAGAGATACCTTGTTCCCGAAAAAAAAAAAAAAGAACTTTACAATATTCCCTCAAATTTTCAATTAATTATTTTACATAAAGCAAATTTCATTCGGTTTACGGCATAATGATTACTCATCCTTTGATTCGAATTTATACTAGCGAAAAGAGATGAAACAAAGGGAACCATTCATCCTTTTTATTTTTAGATCGATCGACAATAGGATAATGATAACGATGTGACATCTTATTATATTAATTATATTAATATACTGTAGTTGAACAAACGCGACGTGAATCAAATAATATATCCGATATATATATATTTGTGCGGGTAGAGAAGGCTAATTCGATATGTTACGTAGGAACATTACGTTCATATCGTAGCACTTCGATACAAGATTACAATTTTTTTTTATTATCTCTGAGAGCTTTATATAAAGTAAATTGCATTCCTTTTGTAATATAATTAACAATCGTGTACGGATTATAAAAAAGAGGTACACTTTGAGAAGAGATACGATCGAACGCTCACGTAGATGTAATCAACGTTAAGAGAGAAAGAGAGAGAGAGAGAGAGAGAGAGAGAGAGAGAGAGAGAGAGAGAGAGATAGAGAGGAGGAGAGAGATTACGAAAGATACGAGAGATACGTGAAAAGTTCGATGTCAAAGGAACGGAAGAAAAGTGTCGCTTGCTCGTGTTCAAGTGTTCTCGATTGAAAAGTGCAGAATCCTCTTCTCGTCGATGTCATTTTTTGTTTCTTTTTTTTTTCTTTTTTTTTCTTTTTTTTTCAGGAAAACTGTCATTTGCGATCGGAGAAAAATGTTTAAGAGTGATATATTGGAATCTCGGAAGTGTCCATCCGGAAGTATTTGTTTTTGAATCGACGCTCGGATCGCGATACTTGACGTTTCGAAACAATGAGAGAGACAACGCGTCGTAGTTACGACGATATACGAGAAGAGTTTAGATCAAAGGAATACTTTTCTATTTAAAATTCGCTTACGCGTCGTCATCCAGAGAAAATTGTCAAGCGATAGAAATGGCGTCAAAGAGAATTATAATTAAATTGATGTTGCTACCTTTACGAATCACGTTACTTCGTAATAAAGTAAATGTCTCTCTCTCTCTCTCTCTCTCTCTTTCTCTTTCGCAAAACCATATGTCATTTTATCGTGTTACTTCTGTGTATCGGTATTAGTATGTTTGCATACACTCTCTCATTTTCTCTACTTGTCTCTCTTACTCTCTCGTGGAAGACCATCACTAAAAAGCTGCGGTGATTTTGTGGTTGTGAAACGTTTAATGATACGAGATAATTAATTCACGAAATGTTCGATATAAAGCATGTTTCTACAATGGAGGAGATATTAAATAACATTATGAAAATCAACGTAACCGCAGCGTAATTAAAGTTTCCTGGTTAATAATAGCTAGGCGAAAGATACTAATGCCTCGGGAGTGTAAACTAAAAATTTAAATAAAACAAAAGAAGGAATAAAGTCGAAAGAAAAATAAAGCGAGAACGAAATTTATCGCACGTTTCCGTAAAATTTGAAACCGATCGAAGCTACCAAGTGGGTTCATTCTTTTGATCCAACTTACGTTTCTACCTTACATTACGTTTCTATAAAAATCGATACGATAACGCGCCAAAATCGAATTTCGATTTCCGCCATAGTCTACTTTCTTACGAACACGTCTCCATACAACTCGAATTTCGTTCGATCGTCAAAGCGTGGTTACTTCGTCGCTCTCCAAATCGTTTTCTTCCCCTTATCCTGTGTTCTCCGTGAGGGATAAGAACGTATCCTAGAAAATGACCGGAATGAAATTCGGTGGTATATACGATTGGTCCGAAGAGATTGGAGACAAGAATGGAACGTTTCGTAAGGTCGATCGTTTAAAGAAAAAATGGCACGAGAACGTGATAAGTAAAAGACATTAGTCGAGAATTAAGTCGAGCTAGGATCCTGAACCAAAAAGTTTTATTGTTCGCTAAGAAAAGTCTACCTCGAGAGAACAAAAGTTTACCTAAAGTATCACAACCACTGTCGTGCACGTGCACACATCGTATATGTAGAACATACATTGGCTTCGTAGGAAACAGTCTTTCGCGACACGTTGTTTATGCAAGCAAGAGAACGTGAGATAGTTGGGAAAAGTTTCGATCCGTATAAGTTGCATCTCGTGTTTCACTTAGTTGACGATACTTAGCGTAGCTCCATCGCCATGGTCCCATCAACTTTTCAACCAATTCGTAAACCGAGCCGCTTTTAAACTAGCAAAAAGTGCGTTACTTTCCAAAGCAGCCATTTCGAAAGAATTAGATTTTTCATTAGATCAGATAATACGTTTTAAAATAAATTCAAATTCATATTATTAATAATTTTACATATCTCACGGGATACATGAATCCTACGTATAATCACAGAGATAAATTATAAATTTATAAAGGAATTTTTAAATCTGTCATTATTCTCTTTCAATTATTAATAAATACGTCGAGTGTATCGTTCCTGATTGTCACCTACAGATTGCGATCTTCATTAATCCTCGAGAAAATTATTCAGAAATCTCCTCTCGATGGCTTTCATCGCGCTCGCAAATCGATATCCTCCGTTACTCGTTACGCAGAAGTAGACCTTATCATTAATCACGCAGCACTATTAATCGTTCTTAAGTAGAACGGCATTCGAGCGCAAGACGGTGCCTCGCTCTTTTCAAAGGAACGAAAGCCACCCTTTGAGCAAACTCGAACGACGGAGCTGTCTCGAGGACCGGCATAGAATCCACCTTGCCTGCTATTTATCCGTCACATCCTCTGCTCTATCGCACATCGATCGACTCGAATCGAGAGCTTGCGTTATCCTACTGTACCGCCATTATCTGTTTCTCTCGATAAAGTAGTAAAAAAAAAAAAAAAAAAAAAAAAAAAATATCGCACTTTATTTCTTTTCCTTTTCATTTATTTCTCACTCGATGTTCACGCGAAACTAATAATTTTTAAGTACTATTTTCTATTATTCGATAATCATGTCGAAAAAAAAAAAGAAAGAAAAACAAGCAAAGAAAAAATACACGTAAGTGTAATAGAAAATAATTCGTTAGAGAAATCATGATCACGAAACGATTTCGTTTTCGTGTCCTGTCATCTCAAAGTTTTTCTTTTAGCCGTCCGAGATTTCTTTCGTTCTCTACACTGAGATTCGTTCTTCCTGAATTTTCTGAATCCACGAAGTACACACGAGAATCTTTCTCCACGACGCACTTCAGCGGATTAGACGAAAAACTTTAAACGAAACTCTCACATCGCCGGATATCGCCAAGCTGCGCTCGGTTTTCGTAGACGTCTATTTCGGTGTTTGCGAGAGCGGAAAAACTATGTTCCATCTCGTTTCTTTTTTCCTATCTTATATGACAGCGAACCTTGGATATTTTAACGAGAACAATCGATTATACTCATCGTATAGATACATTTCTATAATAATTTCTCTTTCACATATAAATCTGATATTCATAATTTGCAATTCCGTGATTATACCAGTAATCGTGATGTTATTACCAAAACCAGTTTTGAATTATTAAACAAGTTTAATCCAGTGTAACGATTTGAATAGTTAATATCGTAGTGGCCCGAACTGGACTAAAATAATCTTGAATCATAATTGTTAAAAATACAAAATAAATAAAAATGACCTAAAAACCGATGTAACAATCAATAGGAAAATCAATCTTTATTTGTTTTATACGGATGGTCGACTGGTATAGATATCGACGAGGCGAGTACTTGACATATTTCAAAATTCCATCACGTTCTATAACGCGAATAATTAGGACAACGCAGGGCATTATTTTATAGATATTGTATATATTATGAATATATAAATGCAAAGCGTATTACGCGTAATCTCACGTATGAAGATATACAAAATTATCGTGAATTCGAACAAACTCAATGAATTGTTCAAACGCATTAATTTCTTTCGATTCCTTTGCCTTTCCACCGATAATCTGGACAAAGATCTATCAAAGCTCTAGTTTAAGGTATATTCGTGGTAAGTTTCATCGGTTTACCCTACTAGTTCCTACCTCGAACGACTTTGGTGGTTAGCCAAGTCACAAACTTAGAGTCGTCGTTCCATCTTCGGCACTCACCTTTGCGTCACGTCGATTTACAACGAGGACGTGTTCGTGATCGTTCTCCCGACAATCCGTTCTCTCGAAAATTAGCCACATTATGCTTTCCAAATTGGACTCGTAGAACGCAGCGATTATAGCGATGTCTTCGATGGTACGCTCTTAAGTGCGCTCGAGCGCTTTAAACGAAAGGAACTTGTAGAATTTCAATGGTAACTCGCCAACTTGGTATCTTTGAAACAAGTTCCATGTCCTCTTACAAGTGTCTTCGATGAGAAATATTTCACAGTTCTAAATTCCTTCGAATATCAATAATTAAATATCTTAATAGATTCAAGGAAAATGATCAAAGATCAGTCTTTCTTTTTATTTTTCTTCATAAATCACTTTTCTTTGCCCCCAAACCTAGCTGTTTCAACGTTGGATAAGAAGGAGGAAAATTGACTCGACTCGAAATCGTATGCATTTCTATATTTCTAGACAAAGGAAGCATATTCACCACAGACGTAAGATATTCGTGAATCCACTTGCCCGAGCTCGACTTTAATCTTGCTTTTTGTGCGCGACATCGTGCCGCAACTTGCAGGATATTCGACTGCTGCTTCTTGCGGGTCTTGCTTACGAGTCCGAAGTTTACATTGAATGCATTTGAGATGATAAGTAGTACATGGAGAACGAACTACGACTCCTTGGAAAAAGTTCTTACTTCCATTCTTTGCTTTCTCTCTCTCTCTCTCTCTCTCTTTCTATATTTTTCTTGTATTCATAGCTAACGTTACTTTACCTGGGAAAACCTAAGAATTCCTATCTCCGACGTATTTTTAGAACGATATATCTCTCTAATTTCCTTTCCTCGTGTACTTATCGATCGTACGTCCTATTTAACTTTAAACTTGACTTTGGCTTATTTACATAAACCGCTGGGTCTTTAGCTCGAAGCTCTTACAGTGTCCACGAACCTGTTCCAACGGAGGCTCCCTAACGATTTAGCGACTTCATTTTAATGACAACGAGGACGACAACGACGACGACTAGTATGGCCTAAGAGCTTTTATCGAAGACTGGACGGTCGGAATCATTAAGTTCGCACGAACGTGTTATCGAAGAAAAAATTTTCTTCGAGGAAATATAAAAGTCGTTCGAGAAATTACTCTATCGACAAATTTTAACGACCCTCTCACACTTATATTTTTAAGCTTCAAATGTCAGATTTATGAACGAGCAAAAGTATAAATGAGAGAAACGTAAATCTCGTGTAAATTGATCACCGAGTGGTCTCGGATGACCGCTCGAGAGATAGAAAAGCATTTTTCATTGCGGTTAAGTGGCAAGAAAGAGAGAGAGAAAGAGAGACAAAGAGACAGACAGAGATAAAGAAAGAGTAAGAAATGTAGAAACTCTTTTCTCGCGATTGGCCTTTCGCCCTCTGAGCATTCCTTCTTTACCGGCTTTTCCTTGACGCGTTCCCCGAGGACGACGAAGGCCGTGACGGTGGAAATGGTGTGCCGGAGGTCGAGCTTGTTCGAGGAATGCTAAGTGGAAGGGAAGCCGAGTGGCTCGGTGGAACGAACTGCTTTAATTTAAAGTTGCGTACGGGATTTGGGACTTTTACTTTTCCACTTTTGGCCCCTCCGTGGTTGGGGAACGGCTGGAAAAGGAAAAGACGCTTATCGTCGCTCGACCGGCTCATTACGCTTCGTCCTTTCGAATTAACGTCCTCGCCAGGTTCCTAACGAACGAGCTAAACCGTTCACGAGTTTAGCTATAACAGCTTCGATCGGCTCGGCAAAGCTCTTCGATATCGTTTTCGTCTTTGTCTTCATTTTTACGTTTTACTTTTAGCAAGAGTTCTTAAAAAAAAAAAAAGAAAAAAAAAGAAAAAGAAAAAGAAAATATTCTCTCTCTCCCACCGTGAAGTTCTTCAAAACGAGCCAAGCGAAGACTGCGGTCGTGCATGTATAATCGCGTACGAGCTGAGTTACGATGTCGGAGACTTTTCTTCTAGAAATTATGAATTGAAATATTCGTCTGGAAATATTTTCCACGTATTCTTTTTCTTTTTTTATTTCGTTTTCTTCTTTCCTTTTCTTTTTCTTCTTCTTCTTCTTTTTTTTTTTTCATTCCATCCTTTTTTCTCATTTTATTCTTGTCTATGACTTTTTTTACCAAGACAAAAAAATCTCGACTCCGTTCGTAAATTTGCGGGCGGAAACGCAACGGAAAAATAAA
The DNA here is from genome assembly GCF_050613455.1 of Vespa mandarinia. NCBI lineage: Eukaryota > Metazoa > Arthropoda > Insecta > Hymenoptera > Vespidae > Vespa > Vespa mandarinia. The sequence continues at coordinate 676,051 of NC_140831.1, forward strand.
TCGCGTAAACGGAAAACACTTTGTGGCCGGGTTGAAAAGCAACCGGAAGCTTTGAGTGGACGCACGCTACGTTCGCCCACTCGACGATCCTGTACAACCATTTGAACATAACAAAGAATACCACACAGGAAGATAGCTTCGCAATCAGTAAAGACTCGAGGAAGTTCTGGCTGTTAGCCAGGATTATAAGAAGCAGGACTGTAAAGTTTAATTTCTCGAATCCTTGCCGAAGTAGCTTTCTCTCTCTCTCTCTCTCTCTCTCTCTCTTTCTATCTCTACCTCTATCTCTTTTTATGCTCTTACACTCCTTTACCGACCTCCTTCCGTCCCCACAGGACCTCATCCTCTAACCGTCCTTTGGCCGTCCTCTCTCACTCAACTTGTACGCCAGGCGTTTTCCACTTTCTTTCTTTCGGAGCTTCCGCTCTTGTTTCTCCATTCTTTTCACGTTCTTCCTTTGCCATTCCTAAACTTCTTCTTCCTTGTTCTTTCAATCCTGTTATATCGTCTCTCCTTTTTCGCTCCACGTCTAATTTCTTTTCTCCCTAACTCGTATAGTCCTTCTTTCTCTATCTACCTTTCTTCTCCGTTACCTTAGCGAATAAAGAAAAACGAGACCACACACACACACACACACACATATATATATATATATATATACACCTTCTCACTTTTCGTCGTTATGTGTCACACGATATTTCTGTAAAAGCGGACTTCGATGGAACAAATATTTAACCGATCGAATAAAAAAATCATTAAGTAATGTAACCGTATTTCAACCGATTCTAAAAGTAACTCAAATAAATTTACACGTAGATTATATCTAACCATAGATAGGTATATCGACGAGTTCTACTTCGGAAAGTATATTAAACTATAATCGAATCAATTTTTTTTCGACTCTATCCTATGGATAAGTACTCTTTTATAGATATATTTGGGATTTTTATAGATATATTTGTTCGTTCGAGTCTGAACTTTGTGGAAATTGTCGTCGAAATGACGTTTTCACGATAGAGCAAAGCCGTATTCGAGAGATCGATCTAGAGTTATCGTTTACGTAGATGAGGGAGAGAAGTTCGTCGTTAGGGAAAGTGCGTGCCGGAGACATCGACAAATATTCGGTGGCGCCGTGGATGAGTCGGAAACGAGAAGAAAGGAGGAATATATAGATATATGTATATGTATATATTTTGATGGAGTCACCGCGCACACTACGTTTCACCGATACGCAACCGACCATCGAGTACAATGGCTTGGAACGAGTCCCAATATTATCTTCCATTATGACGCGCATTGAGATCTTCCGGGTAATAAGATCTTTTGAATTTATGACAGTCATACTTGCAACCACCGTCCGGCTCAACAAAATGCGCCGATTTATCAGACCCTTTTTCTTCCTCATCCTTCTCCGTTTACTTTCTCGATCCGACGAAATCGCATATGTTTCGCATGACGACATTCGTTATCGTACAAACAAACAAGCAAACAAACAAACAAGAAACGCAAGATAGTTGCGGAAACTTCTAAATATTATTCTTTTCTTCTTCCTTTCCCTTGAATACTTTTCACAAAGAAGAAGGAAAGTATGTTTTCCAAAAGCTTAACCATCAAGGAGACTTTTATTCTCCTCGTTTTCCATCGTTTGAATAAAGAAGGAGCCTATATTCCCTGTAAAATGAAGTTGACCCGATTTCAGAGAGGTGGAAACAATAGATCAAGTCGATCGGTCGCTTTACCCAGACCCATTTCTTTTTTATCCATTTCAGTCGTTTCCAAACGAAGAACTACGTGAAACAATATCGAGTGAAAGTCACGCTCCTTCGTCCGAACGACCCAGTGATCTTCTAAATTATTCTTCGTTGTTCCTCGAAGCGCAAAAATGAAAAAGAAAAGGAAAGGAAAGGAGAAACGGAAAGAAGGCTAAGAAGAGGGATGGGCAAGTAGAAAATAAGGAAGGACAGGAAAAAGAAGAAAATGAAACGCCATTAGAGACATTCGCGGTGTTTGACGGGAGTCAATGGAGAAAGGGAAAGAGAAAGAGATAAGAAAAAAGAGCGAGACGTTTGCACGCACTTACTCGAAGGTGAATCCACAGAAAATCCTGTTGCTGGCAAAAGATTCGTCTTCCAATCTGGTGTCTAGCGGAAAGAAGAGAAGGAGAGACAGAGAGAGGGAGAGAGAGAGAGAGAGAGAGAGAGAGGAAAAGAGAAAGAAAAAGGTTGGTAAAAAGAGGGGAAAAAGAAAAGAAAAAAAGAGAGAGAACTCGAGAAAGGGATGGTAGTAGTGGTAGCGATGGTGGTGGATAGAAAAGAGAAAGAAAGAGAAAGAGAGGGGGGGATAGAAACGCGAAGAAGTAGAAGTGGAGTACGACAAAACCTCAATCCCTTTAATGGAGACAAATCCCCCTCGCGCACACCCTTCCACGAGGTAGTAGCAGACAATTTGTAAGAGTATATCCCACCTAGCCGGAGATATTAGTATCCAGGAGCAGTGGTAGCCCCAGCAGCCAATCATCCTCCGGCCTTTCCTTCTACCTTTCTCTTTTCCTCTTCTTTCTCTCCTCTTTTCTTTTCACTCTATCTTTTCTCGTTCTAACTACGTTAGTTTTGCTATACTCTCGAACGCTTTCTCTTTTTATTATTTTTTTTTCCTTCTCTCTCTCTTTCTTTTTCTCTCTATGCTCGCTTCCTTCCTTCCTTCCTTCCTTCCTTCCTTCCTTCCTTCCTACTTTCCTTCCTTCCTTCTTTATTTCCTTTGTTTCGCGTCGGATCGTTCATACCACGCGTATCCAAAGGCAGCCGGCAACGAAATTATAAAATTAACGAGCAGCATCCATCAGCGAGCATAATACCGAACATTAAGTCAGCGAGCCGCACGAAACCAACTTTTTGCGAGCTACTCAATCTTGGTTAAAGTCTTTCCACGCGCGTGTATTTTGTCTTTCTCACTTTCCTTCGTTATATATATATATATATATATATATATATATATATATTTCTCTTTTCGATCCATTATCATGCTGCTACATTAATGTTCCGAAACAATGAAGGAACATACTTTCGATCGGACATTAAAAAAGGACAAAGCTAAATTTATCATCGTATTCCTGAATGTACCGAAAAAGAAGAGGAAGAAAGATTTATTTTGAATATTTCGTTTTTTATAACGGGACGATAAGATTGACGCCATTAAATCCGACATAAGTAAATATTTCGTAATCGAGAGAACTAAGACCAACGCACAACCATATACCGGAACTTTATTCATTATAGAAGACGATTAATCAAGAGTGGAAAGAGTCTCGCGATGAAACGAGTTCGCGAGCCTGCCGAGATATATGAGCTTTATTAATTCTAACCTCGTTGAGGGGGCGATAAAACGTTAATTACAGCCTTTGCTAAACCGTGCACTTCATCGAAATTAACGATTTCACGACATAAGAAAAATAATGAATAATACGAATCGTAGCAATGGTAGGATGATAATAAACTTTCCAAAGGTCAACCATGCGATCTATGTAGCTAGTCATCGAGTCTGGTGCAGCATAATAAATCATTGTCCAAGGAAGAAAGACAGCGTCGTAAGAAACAGATCGTTCAAATAGTACAAAAACGACTGTGATCTTAAGAGGTCAGATCTACCGACAGGTTACAAGCCGTTAAGAGAGAAGGGACGTCAAACATAGTTCCCTTGTAGTTGGACGAGATAAAGAGAGGGGGAGAGGGAAAGAGAAAGAAGACGAAGATGAGACAGAAGGTAAAGGAGTTTAGGAGGATGGCGTTAATGCTTTAAGGAAAGCAGTCTTTAAAGGTCTCGCTGACGCCTCTAGGGTCCTATAACGTAATGCCACGGTCCGTGGCTGTAAGTCGACTCTAAGTTTGGTCAACGGACAGCTAGTCGATAGTCAAACCTCAAACTTATGTCCTTACGGCATATATTCCACTTTGATGGTGCTGCTACCTTCGAGTCACCTTTCACAATGCCGAGCTAGAGTTACTTCCTCCTGTATGCTCCTCGTTATCTCTCGTTTGCCGTTCTTCTTTCCTCGAGAATCTTACCTCGTTACTTCTATCCTTCTCTCAATCTCTTCACTTTAATCTCGACGAATCCGCGTGTTGCCGCGTACAAATCAGGATGACAGGATATTTTCATATAATGCCGAGGCTCCTCGTGGACTACTCAATCATCCCTCTTAATCCCAGACTAAGGTCCAAAGGACTAAAGGTAATCATGATAAACTGCTGTCCCAGAGGAATTTGAACTCCGCTTTCTCGAGAGGATATCGAAGTAATTAATTCGTATCTTTTGCCTCTCTTATCGTTCACTCGAGTAGACCGGCCGACCAAATTATTCTTACTCGGACGAGATAACGTATTTCAATACAAACGCAGTTTCTCAATTACCGGGATTGAAGATGCCGCCCGGTGGAATATCCCCTTGGATTATGGGTTAATCCCTTACCCAGCGATCTTATTGAGAAAATTTCTCTCCTCTTCTCGGAAAGAAGGGACATTAACGATTCATAAACCTCAAAGAAGAGACGTTATCGAGAAGTAGACGTAGATTTTCTCAAGAGCCTAAGTGAGATTTGTCGACAGTGAAATGGCAAATGGATTTCAATTGTTAAGTACATATATTTCTTCTCTTCGTTTTTTTCTCTTTTCTTTTCTTTTCTTTTCTTTTCTTTTCTTTTCTTTTCTTTTTGTTCAATTTTTTCTTCGCTCAATGAACGCGTATCGTCCACAATGTGACGTCATTTGCACCAAGTTTTTATCAAAGTACAATACGATCGGTTGACCTAGCTTGCCCGCACGTGTACGTATACGGTTCGTACGCGGTACGTAAAATTATACGACATTAATGCGCGATCCGATATACGAGGTGTGCGCCCCGTAAAACTGTACCACGCCAACGGAATATTTCCCTTCGTGGTTTTACACGCTTTCGCCTTCGATATCGTCGCGGCTACAATTTCTTCCATCTAAAATACCATCGGCCTTTCAATTTTAAAGGATGAGCCATGCGAGTACACTCGCCACAAGAAAATTATATAATTCTCAAAGTATTAAATGATTCAACGTTCGTTGCTAAAGTACAAAAAAAAAAATTCTTTCGAATGGATTTTAAATTTCGTCGATAAAAAAAAAAAAGAAAAAATCTGATCGGGCGAAAATAATTCATCTATATTTAATCGTCATTTCATCGTCTTTATTGGAATAAAATTTGAAAAAGAAGTTAATCACGAAAAATAAGACAAATGTGAGAAAAAGATTAGAATGGAGAACGAAAGGAAAAAAGGCGAAAAGCCAAAGGTACATAGCAGTGAGTCGAGACGAATGATCGAACCATTTGTCAGACGGGAGAACGTAAAATAGCCATTGCAAAAAGATAGATGCCGCTCGTTAAACCGATAGACGGAGGATACTTGAATTTTAAAACACGACCAGACCCTTTCGAACTTACATACGTGCGATTAACTTAAGTAGAAATCTTCTTTCGTAAATCTCGTTTTCGAAGTTGAAAAATTCCAATATAAATATTATTACAAATTGAAGTTTAGTAAAATAATGGAATACATCTTCTAATTTCGATGTTTAATATTTAGTAAGAAATGGGCCAGATAGAAATAGAGAGAGAAAGAGAGAGACAAGAGAAGAGACGTTGAAGAAAAGAAAAGCTTAAAGATACGTCGAGTTACGTAGAAATTCCGGATAGCGACGATCCTACAAGGATATTTATATTCCTGGCACCTAACCCCCGTAAATCCCTGGTCGGCAATTAGGGGTGTGCCAGCCTACCAGTCTTGGTCTCGTCTCGTTCAACCTTCTACCTCGCGGCGGTCGTTAACGCGAACTATCGTTGCACGACGTGGTACTAACTCGTTCTATGTTCTCTCTCTCTCTCTCTCTCTCTCTCTCTCTCTCTCTCTCGTTCTCTCGTTTTCGTTGATCCCTTCCCTACTCGTTACACAACGCCTAGTTCTCTCCTCGTCTCTCATACGCGCTCCAACCCTCGTACTCCTCCTCAGTCGGTACTCGTTAACCTCTCTGGTTGCCGCAAAATGTGGCCAAATTACCCAACCCCGTCCGCGGTATACGCACAGCGGCGTGGCGTAACGTCAGATTTGTCAGCCGACTCGTACTTCTCGATAAATGACGCCCGTGCCTCGAACGAATAGCTTTCAGCGTGCTTCGCACTGCTCGTAACACGTGCGTGTAACGAGCGGAATCTCTCGTCGCCGAGCGAATTTCGCATCGTGAAAGTTTAAGGGTTTGGTAAGTGCGAACGAATAAATCAACCTTAGGTTTTTACAACCGAAGAACGTACTTACTTCTCTGCACTTTCATGGTTCTTCCTAATCCTTCGTATACGTACATACGTACATAACTTAATATTTAGAATTACTATTGCAATTTTATACGAACAGACATTGGTTATGTTACAGGAATGAGATAAACCGATTGTTGTGAAAGTTAAAGAATAGTCTTGAGGAGAGACATATTAATTTGTTACCGTAACGTAGCTACGGTAACGTTGAATAAATAATAGAAACGACAAAGATATTTAACATACCTTTGTCGCTTATATTCCACTCATTAAACCAACCTCCTCGAGCGAAATGCGTCTAAGTTATGACAACGACGTATATGGTGGCGTGCGCGCGTTGCGTGGCACTTCCATAAAGTGACATCAAATTTGTCATTTACGCTCTGACAACAGCAAGTTTGCTAGAAGTTTCGATGGAAAGACTTTATATCGTTCTCGTAATTTATTTCTATCGCCTACCGGTGGTGGTGTCTTTATGTCACGCCACCGGTCAACCGTTTGCTCGTTAACCTCTCACATGGCTTTTAAATCTATCTTAATTACCAACTCCTCTATTTTTGTCCCTCTTTATCCTCTTCTCTTTTTTTTTTTTTTTTTTTTTTTTTATTTTTTTTTTATACGCTTCACGCATCGCCAAAATTTTGTCCAATTTCCTGACTCTGCCAAGAAGCAAGGAAAATCGTACGAGGGATCACATTACTAACGACTTCGAGTGATATAACGAAAACTTTTTATCGGCACGATAAATTACTACTCGTTCATATTCATGCCAAAGGTTACAAGGAACCCTCGATTCGTCTCTACTTTGGGCTATCACGCGAACCATCGAGAGAATACACTTGGAGAGAAAAATATACGCTATTAAAGTCTGCTTTTTAAACTAACACTTTGAAGATATTCTTCCTATGAAAGAGGAAAAGAACGATAAACGTGATAAGGGAAATTCGCGGTGTAAGAAAACTTTTATCCGTCTCTATATTCTCTCCTTTCTTTTTCTCTCGTTCCTCTTTTCTTCTCCTTTTTAAAGGGTAAACCGAGAAGCGTCGTTATTTCTCTCGACAAGATAACATTTTTATCTTGATCCGTAATACACACACTCGCGATATCTCTCCTCTCCATTTTCCAGCGGCGTCGTGTAGCACTCCTCGATGGAATTAAAGTACGCCAAACGACTCGTGAAAATGGTGAGTCTTTACCATCTTTACCGACTCGGCCAAGCGTTTATCGCGAACCGAAGCGTAAGGAGTCGCACGACTTAGTTTGGTGATAAGCCGAGGTAGATAAGCCGTAGCTAAAGAAAGGAAAACCCGTCCTGCGGAGCAACTGCCGAACGACGAAAAATGACATCAACGACGCCTTCGTTGGCGGCTTCTTTGCGATATCGATTCCTCGATACGAAGAATATCTTATGTGGCTTTATCGGATATCGCCTGATAACATCGACGAGAGTGTAAGAAAGAAAGAGGAAAAGGAAAGAGAGAGAGAGAGAGAGAGAGAGAAAGAGAGAAAGAGTGAGAAAGGAAAGAGCGCATATAAATAGAGCTCTCCCTCTACTATCGGTTAAACTTTCTACCTTTTTCCCTTTTCCCCAGAATGCTCGGGAAACTGAACGACGGAGCGAGTTGAGCCTCGTTTCATCGAATATTGTGTTCTTTTTCAGACCATATTTCTACGGCACCGACTTGCGTTTTCGCGGTTGGATTATATGTTCTGTATCCTTTTGACGATTGCTATTTTCCGTCTGGCTTTTACTCTACCGTCAAATCCTTTTGCGATACTACCGATCATGAGAAACGCTCCCTTCCATCCTCTCTCTCTCTTTCTCTCTCTCTCTCTCTCTCTCTCTTTTACTTTGGTACGTTTTAAACTCCATCGTCGAGAGAGTTTCGATCGGAGCTGGATTTGCGACAAGCAGCTTGTGACCTCTTTGTCTCTCGTGCTCGATATTTCCTCCTCGCTTATTCGCTCGAGATACGTCTAAACGTCGATTCTAACTCGTCATTTTCGTCCTCTCGATATACCATCATTATTTTCGATAGATTTACTTCACGTGTTTTATCGTTCGTTCTAACGATTTCCTTGCATGAAACTCTTTACCTGAAGTAACTCGAAACTTGCTCTTCGTATCTTTACGCTTGAACTTTTCGTTCGTCCGTGTTTAAGATGATCGCGCGCGAGCTACGACTAAAACTCTTCCCTCTTCTCTTTCTCTTGTAACTTTTGCTCTATTAATTAACGAACATTGTTATAACGTTGAAGAATCCGACGTGTAATTATATGCTCATAGAGAATTTTAATATTAAGCTCGATTCATATTGGAATTAAAGAACTAAAAGAAAAAAGAAAATTATAAAAGAATAAAAGGGAAAAAATATATATATGTGTGTGTGTATATATATATATATATATATATATATATATATATATATATATTCATAGACAGACTCGGAATCTCTTTTCATTTAAAGCGCGATTTCGCGCGTGGCTGTGTACAAGTGGGAGACCAGCGCCTCTTAAAAAAACCAGACGAACTTCCTCGTCCCCATTTTCAGTAGACCCTCAAAACCTATTCTCCAAGGCTCTTTCTCTCTCTCTCTCTCTCTCTCTCTCTTTCTCTCTCTCTCTTTCTCCTCCTCCCCTCTCCCTCTTCCTCTCTCAGCCCCTTCTGTTAGCCGAAAGGTTCAAGTTAACAGCCCTTATGGGCGTTGCGGGTAGCCGTACTTCGTCAAGTGGCACACTTGTTTATTTACGAGCTACCTTAAGAGCGATTTGTTCTCTCTTTCTCAAGGATCAACTATCGTTTTGTCGTGAGCCCGCTTGAAAAACATTACGAAGTCAGCTTGAGAAGCCGAGGAAATTTTTCCTCAATGAAATCACGATACGAAATCGATAGGTTTTTTCTCGCAATACACAGATTCAAAAGATCTAACTTCGTGGTGTCGCGATTAATTTAAATTTCGGGGGAAAAGAATGAGAGAAACAAAAAAAAAAGAAATAGTCGAAACTAGAAATAGTCATAAGCAAAACTGTAAAGTGGCAACCTCTCCATTATTACCGGCGCCGAATATATCCGATGGCTCTAATCGCTGTCACATTACGTTTCGCGTATCACAAAATCGTCCGCTTTGATTTCAAACGTTGAATTCGTCGATCCGTCGGCTCGCAATGGAGTCGTAACAGTAATCGCTGGCGCAGTCTATTATTTCTTCGTCGTAAAAGGCAACACCATAACCGTTATCGCGATCGTCAAATACGTCAAAGCCATAATCGTTATGCGAAAGCTCGGCTTTAATGCGCGAGACACAAAATCTCTATCGTTCGAATACGGATGATGAATCTATATAAGCAATATCGTAATCTGGCCAATAACGATCGAATATGAGTGGGACACTGTCATGGATATCGACAATTTTATCGGTCGATTGCTCGAAAACGAACGCGATATATCATTCGTTACCTAATCGCATCAACGTTTCTTCGCTAAATTTTCGACGCAATAAGCTTCGAAATACCATCACTGTCGACGTCGTCCTTCTCGTATTAGCATCTCTCGATAATGAATTGCTTCGCGCCTATCAAAATTTGTTAACGATTATAATACCGATTATACGTTGCCGGATATGTCGAGTCTTTAATTATCGGAGGTATTTAATGATATTATAAAAGAAAAAAATATCATCTTAAATAGTGTTATTTCAATCGACAAGAAAAAATATAGGATTTTTCAAAATTTACACTTTAACATTTCTTGTTTCAATAAATGACATCGGACTACTTTTCATAACTAGTAGTTTACATAGTCATTCGAAAATGTAAAATGACATTGTGTCGCTTCGAAAAGAAAAGAGCCGGAAGAAATAATTCGCTGCATTTGCACGAGAGCAAGTTACGGTGACTCGATTTTGCCTACTTTTCATGGAAGCTCGCTTGGTATTCGATTCTAAAAAGCAACCATCACCATTGCCGCTTGCTTTGCTCCGCTGACTCGTCTACTCCAACTCCGAGTCGGTATAATGCCATTGCTGTTCGTATAGCTTGTAAAATATGGAAAGAAAGAAGGTAGAGGTGTAAGCGTTTGTCAGAGACGGAGGTAGTACTAAAATGCTTTCTAAAATTTTTCTTCGATGTTACCGTAGCGTGAATGATGTAGCGGGATGCTCGTATTACCTTCGGTAGATACGTCCGTTCTCATCGACATTTCTCGCATTTTACTTTTCTTCCTTCTTTACGTTTGAATAAGAAAAGAAAATATGAATATCGAACACTTTTCATGGACATTTTTCTAACTTGATTTCGTCAATATTAAAATATGATAATCGGATCGGTATCCATCAATTAATCATTCATGCAATTTTTTATTATTAATATTCCTTTTACATCTACATATATCCAGAACTAATATCAATTCAATTATTTGTTTCATATTGAAATAATTGACTTTGAAAAGGAATACACTACCTCTGATAATAACCAAGTTTACGAATATCCAGGATGTATCCAGCACCGTTCTCTTCCGCTAGTAATGAAGCAATTAAGCGAGTGATTATGTCGCAAGTGTCAAAACTGTGAGACGAAGGTATCAAAGCGGGTAATGTTAATCGTCTACGGTATCGTTAACATCGATTCGTTACACGGCCGAACTTTATAATTATACATCTACCTTAGTCGTCGAAGCAAGCTTCAGTTCTACTTACAGATCCCCCTAAACGAAACTTCATTCGTTACCCGCTAAACTTCTGCACTACTATCAAGGTCAGACTCAAAGCAATTAAATCTTTACATCGCCAATGCATTTAATTTCATTCGTTACATCGAAAATACATAACTTATTCTATGAGGATAATTAAAAGGAAAAAAGAAAAAAAGAAAAAAGATAAAGAAATAGAAATGATTTCTACGATATTACAAATAAAAAAGATTTTTGATCGAAGGTAATATCGAGATTAAGGCCCATTGTCTCAAGTTTGAAGGGGAGAAGAGAGAATCTAGTGGTTGAAACGACTTATTAAATTTAATGTGCCACAAATTCTTGGTCTGCGGAAGAGAGATGGTGGATTCGTAGCGAGACAAGAAGAAAGAGTGAGAGAGAGAGAGAGAGAGAGAGAGGATATAACCATAGACCTCTGGGTAGACGTTATAATATATAACTTCAGGATCGCCAAATTCTCTTCTAAATACCCCGCCTAACTGGCTTACGACTGCAGCTAGGAGAAACAGAGCGGTAGCCAACGGATGGCAGTAGACCAAGGGACTATTCTACCCTTCATCCTCTCTCTCTCTCTCTTTCTCTCTCTCTCTCTCTTGCGCCCCTTCCTTTCTTGGGTTTACCACGCACACTTGTAACGGGTCGCACAGCAGACGTTGGTGGGGCCAATATTACCCAGCAAATATGCCGTAAATACACGTGCTCGTGTCACCCCCAAGAACGTTTCCGCAATTCCGGCTTGGTCGAGCAACGTTCCTACTTTCACCCATCTCCTATGGCTAGACAGTCAGTAGAGGGATAGAAGGGAAGATCTACGAGGAAGTTAAGAAGAAAGGGAAAGAAAAAGAGATTGTAAGTGGTATAAGGCAACCTTTTCGAGTTCATGCCTCCTTAACGAGTCCCGACTTCGTGCAGCTTAAGAAGAAGAAGATGAAGAAGTAGATGAAGAAGAAGAGGAAGAAGAGTGGAAGGTTTTGGAAGAGACTGGTCGTACGGAGGAAAAAGGAAGAAGAAAGGGATAGGGGGAGAGAGAGAGAGAGAGAATGGTTCTACAGTGAAGCAGCAGTGAGCCAACGAGGAATCGGTACGACAGGATAGGGGCAGGATGGTGATGGTGTGGTGGGACGAGCTATCTCTCCGTAGGACGTAGGATCAGAGACTAGAGAGACAATACAGTCAACAGCAGACGCGGCAAATTGCCCGTTAATAATCCGTGGCTCGAGGGTAGGGGAGGAAAGGTGGTTGGGGGTGACAGAAGGGTTGCTAGGCCGGAGGCTAAGGGGGGAGAGTACGCTTCTCTCCGTCCTTTACTTTTTCTCTCTTTCTCTCTTATACTTCCTCTTCGCTTTTTCGACGAACGAAAGGGGCCAACCGATGAAATATTCCTCCCTGATCCGATATAATTGCGACGTCGTGCTTGAAAATTCTCGTAGACCCCTCGACAAGGATCATATTCAGACCACGAACGTTGAGAAAAGGGTAAGCGCGAGGAGAATTCGCGTGTTTGTTTTCTCTCCCGACTCGGATTAAATCCTTGTCTCGTCCAACGCCTAACATAAATGTAGACTCTTCTATATAGTCGATCGTCAACTTTGATACAATGAAGGTTTTTTTTTTCTCTTAATCGTTTTGTTTTCCATTCTTGTTGAATATTTCGCAAATTACTTTTCATCCTTTTCCCGTCCTCGTCAATTTTCATTTTCCACGTTTATACGATCCATTTTTTACGACAGCCCGTCGTAAAGGAATTTTTTTCGTGGTCGTATATTTCAAGAAAAATTCAGGATCGATCTCTCTAATCGTTTTCTTTTATCTTTAGTTCTATAATTTTATTACTCAGATATTGTCTTGATTGTTAGAATCACTTTGATGTTCCCCACGTAATAAGACTTTTTTCGTTATTTAAGTAATAAGTTTTTCTAACTAATCGAGGTCACTTCGTACGTTAAATAGGTACGTAAGATAACACTACAAAATTGTAATGATTCTTCCTATTATTTCTTCGATCCTCTCTTCCATTAAGAAAAGAAAAAAGAAAAGAAAGAAGAAAAGAAAAAAGGAAAAGCACGAACTAGGCAGACATGTAATTAAACTTTACTGGTTAGCTTCTACTAGGATCCGCGGAAGTTACACAAAAGTACGTTCTCGTCCCGAAGATGAGAAGGAGCAGAGAGCATCATGGCATTCTCAGGACCGACAAGCCGTCCGTCGATCGATTCGCAAAATCAAAGAGAAGAGAAGAGAAGAGAAGAGAAGGGAAGATGGAATAAGTAGTAAAAGGAAAGGAAAAACCGTGCGGCGAGTTTGCGAAAATGCAAACTATCGTGATGCCGAGATCCGTACGTACGTAGCATTGTACGTAACATAATATGACGTTGAAAAAGTATATATATATATACATAGAGAGAGAGAGAGAGAGAGAGAGAGAGAGAGAGAGAGAGAGAGAGAGAGAGAGAGAGAGAGAGAGGGAGAGATAAAGAAAGATGGAAGAAGAAGTCGTAGTAAGAAGCTTCGAAAGGATAGATGAGGGAGAAAGAGGATGGAGACTGGAAGAGTTTTGGTCCATCGAGAGGTCGAGACTCCAGCCGTTGAAACGCGCCCGCGGCAAGGAAATGCGCTTAGTGGATTTGACGCACTTACTCGCGAAACGTCCCGATCCTCTCCGCGAGTTTACTTTTGTATACCATCGCGACTAGGCGCATAGTAACGACGCCTTTCCGTAGTCGTTGAAAGCGTACAAAAGGTAAAGTCCTTCTTCGCGAATGCCTGGCAAACTTTCAAAGTGGAATAATAGATGGTCTCGTTCGTGTACGAAAAGACGAAAGGAGAGGTCCAACTGTGACAAAGCGATATATTTATCCGCATAAAAGGTCGATCTTACTTCTTTCTTTTGTTCTTTCTTACTTTCCTTTTAGTTCTTTACTATTTCGCACGCTTTTTCGATACTTTGCGAGTGAATTTTTTACGCTTCATCCAAGAATATATTTAAAACTTTTCGAAAAGATGATTACGTTCTACGCTGATAGATAAATTTATTTATAAATATACTATCAATGTATAAATATATAAAAGTATCGTAAATATATTTCAGAGCATCAGTCGAAGGGAAATGATCTTTAGCCGGAGAGTAAAATTTTCTTTTTGTTTCTTTTTTTATTTTTTCTCTCTTTTCCTTTCCCCCTTTTTTTCTCCTTTTTTTTTTCTTTTTTATGGTTGTAACCTTTCGAAGCTAGCAAATACGAGTTCCTCCATCCCGTATGCCAGGGGGAGATTCGAGAGACGAAGTTTCTTAACTCGCGACCTCCCGGTAACTACGAGTTGCGAACTAAAAACTTGTTCCGCGGAATTACCTCGTAAGTCGCAACTACGTGAAGTCGAGAGAGAGAGAGAGAGAGAGAGAGAGAGATAGAGAAGGGGGAGGGATAAAGGGAAAGAGAGAGAAGGTCTGAAGAAATTTTCACGTCTGGTGCATCACCGCGCTCGAAGCATTATCAAGTCGTTACATTCTACGTACGAACTCTCTCCATCTCTCTGTCTCTCATGCTTGATCGTCAAGTTCGATGTCTTCTTCAAATTATCCTCTTCCAGCTATCTCGACGACGACGTAGGCGCGCACGAACGAATTCGTAACTATCTCGATACGAGAGAAAAAAAAAAGAAAAAAAAAAAAAAAAAAAAAAAAAAAAAAGAAAGAAAGAAGAAAAGAAAAGAAAGGAGAAGAAAAACATAAAAGAACAACTTTGCAAACGATAAACTATTCTCGAAAGTTACGATCGATTTACCTCTCCTCTCCGGAAGTTAAATTGCCTGGAAGTGACGACTTAATCGTTTTCTCTCGCGACACGAGACGAAATTCAGGAAAATTCTTAGAGACGTTTTCCTCTTTGAACAAGATTACAACTGTAGATCATACTACATATTACATAAATACTATATATATATATATATATATATATATATATATATATATATATAGTATTATATATATAAGAGTGGATAGATTTATCATCGTAACAATTTAGTTGGTACTTCTGTCGCAAGTCTCCAACGTTTCATTTTAAACAAGATATATACCAACCAAGGTTCCAATCGACCAACTGTGCGAGAGCTTGCGATCGAGAAAATTGCAGTAAATGGGAGGTCATAGCGTAAAGTCGTTTCCACTTTTCAGAATTTTCCGGCATTTCTCCGAAGAAATACAGAGACACGTGATGTTGCTCGTACATCTATAGGTATATATATATATATATCGTGTAAGAGTATACATATACATAATCACGTACACGCTTGTACGCTTGTATGCACGTAGCGAAGCGTTTAATCAAGTTTACTACGAACGGAGTACAATGTTAGTATCTTCCTTTTCTCGAGCTATACGTTTCGCGGCCTCTGCATCGCTTTGTGCTTTTCCTCTTTCTCCGTTTCCACTTGACTGACTTCACCCTCTCTTTTCTTCTTCGTGAAGTAATTCTCTCAGTTTTCTCTCTTTCTCTCTCTCTCTCTCTCTCTTTCTTTCCCTATCTATTTATCTATCTCCCTTTCTCCCGTATCGTCGCCACAATTGCCCCGCTTGATTAGGCAAGACGGATAAAATTTCAATTGTCGAATAACGCGACTTGCGAGATAGATTAACTGACACGTTGAACGTTCTGGCCTGGAACGAACAACCCCATAAATATTCTAAGAAAAATATAGTGAAAAGACTAAAAGACGTTTCTCAATGATAATGATTCAATATTCGAATGAACTATTGACAATGGGTTAACGGGATGTTCGTTCAATCGTGTTCTTTGTATTATTACTATTACAAATTTCTTCTATCCATATATTCCTATATTTCCGTAATAATTCTTTGACGTTTGACAGGAATTTATTCTATAAAATATATATCTTATATTTGAAGGAAGATCAACATAGAGAAGATCTTTCGTTAACCATGCAGAAATGGATAACAGTTATGTTAAGCACGATTATATGTATATACGTTTATATGCATACGTTTAGTATATACGCGTATCTATGCGAATACGTGTATCTGCAAAATTGCACGCGTGAAACGGTTTGTAGCTTGTAAATCTGTTAACGGAATAAATGTATCGGTTTAACGCGCGATCGTACGTATCTGTCTATGTATTTACGTGTATGCTATATATATATATATATATACATACATATATATATATATATATATATATATATATATATATACAGATATGTGTAGATATGTAGATATGTAGGTACGTACGTTACCCAACGATATTAAATTACGATTCAATGGCGCGATATTGCTAGAAAACGCGCGGTACCTTTGTAATTAATTTAGCGAAAAGTTATTCGGCCAGTTGCTCGCGTAAAATTAAATTGAATTAGAGTTAATGTCGCGCGCGATAGGCGTGCGCCGCTTTATCGACAAAATATCGAAGAATTATGCGGAACTTCAACTTCGCTGAGGTCGAAGTTCGCCTCGATAAACAACAAGCCAAGAAATATGTATTACCGTCGGTAGAGTTATTTTCCTTAGAATTTCTATTTCTCTTTTACGTTTGACATATTTACGTTTCGAAAAATTTCTCTTTTTTTTTCGTTTCTTTTTTTATTTTTCTGTTTTCCTTTTTTTTTTTTTGTTCATATCAAAGCGATACAAAAAGTTCGATTCACATTTACGCTCGAGTACCCGATGTAATCGTGACCATGTGAGAAATTAAAAAATAGAGAAAATGAAAAGATCGACAATTTTTATCTCTGGCAATCCGTATAAAGCGCTAGCAACTTTAACAACAAAGACGTTGTAAAATACAAAGCCGAACGCAAAACGTGTAAAGCTTGCAGTTATGCGAGCAAATACGAATTCGAATATCGTGTTTGTAGACTCTTTCTCTCTCTCTCTCTCTCTCTCTCTCTCTCTCTCTTTTTCTCTTCTATGCAAGCGCACAGAAGAGAGAATGAATGAGAGAGAAAAAGATATATATATATATATATATATATATATGCAAAGAGAGAGAGAGAGTGGCTAGAGGGCGATGGGTTTCGAATTAACGGCCGAACGAACGAAAGGATACAATGACGTTAATTTGATTCACTTCACAAAGAGCTTTGACTGCTTCGACGTTGGGCTCGCGTGCATTTTACTCTGTCTGCGCATAGTTCTCGTGTGTCCTGCGCGTATTCGCAGGACATACCTATTCGCCTGAGCAACGATGCGCAACGAAAGTCCGTCACGACGAAATTGACCGACGAAGCCTTTCGAAAAATTTCCAATCGTCGACTATGTCCCCGCCTCTCCCTCCGCAAATCTATCCCACGAGAAAGATTTGTTTTTTAACGATCTATTATCAAATCTTTTTATCGCGTATTTTATCAGAGGTGATTTTCCAAAAAAATATAAGACTCATTTTTCGGATTTGTTAATGATTGCACGAGTCGATCGATATATATATATATATATATATATATATATATATATATATATTATGATTTAATAAATGTATTAACGAAGAAAAGAAGTTATATGAAAATAATCCAGTTTCGTTAAATATTCCAGAAGCAATTGACATAATTTTCGTAGTCCTTGCATTCTCAAAGATCACCAAGATAAAGTACGGTCATGGAAGAGTATGCGGTTTAACTATTCAACAAAGGCAAAAGAGTCAAGCGGATAGAATTAAAAGAGAGCACGCTGGATTATGTCAAACGAGCGGAAGGAGATCTCCCTGTGTAGGAGGATAATCGTGGGATTGGTAAAAAATCGTCCTCGGGAATAAGAATAAAGTAGTACGGTTAATCCGATACGGAAATGGCGGCTTGTCGGGGAGTAAAAGTAACTCGTCGACTCGTAATGGCATCGACGACTGTCGGAATAGTGCAAATAAGTTTCCCACCGATTCGTAGCATTTTGTGAGGACGAGAGAAGAAATAGAAATAGAAGAAGAAGAAGAAGAAGAAAAAAGTGAAAGAGAAAGAAAAAAGAAGAAGAAGAAAAAGAAGAAGAGTAAAATTACAGAAGGTCAAAGACAGAGGGAGCGATCATCGTTTTCTTTTCTCTTTCTCTCTCTTTCTCTCTATCACTCTCTCTTTTTCTCTCTGCCCGGAAGAAAGCATTCGTGGTACTGGATCATCAAGAGAGGAGCCGGCGTAGCGTATTCCCGGTGACTCGTTAGAGAAAGAAGGTCGTTTCCTCTTTCCTTTCCATTGAGAGCAGGAAAGCAAAGTCACGTTCGTCAACCGCAGCAAGCGATTGCTCTTTCCTTTGAGCTCTCCCGGCCCAGATCTCTTCTCCTCTTTCTAGTTCTCTTACTCGTCTCTTACTCGTCTTCTCTTCTTATTCCTCGCTCTTCTTCGTCGTCCGCTCTCCTTTGTCGTTCTCTCGAAATCTCTCTTTGGTCTTCCAGCACCAAGAGAACATTTACTCTTCCGTCTCTCCCACTCTTCTTATTTTTCTCTCTAGTGGCTCATTAGTTCAGTTAACCACCGACGAATCAACAATGTGTTTTGCTATATTTGATACTTTTTTTAATACGCTCATTCCTTGTTTCGATCACAAATATCTCCATTCGACCTATTTCTTTCGTTGAGTTTTTATCTTTTTTTCAAATATACGATCAACGATTCAACAATTTTATATAAGTATATACGTAGAGTCGTTATAAAATTGCTTTTTAACAAGGAGTAATTCGTGCTTTTTTATCGGGTCTTTGCTCTTTAACTATTCCTACCGGATACGGTAATAGCATAGTAATTGAAGTGGAAACAGAACGGTGCGAGCAGAAGTTTGAAATAAATTTCTCAAGGGATGGCTTCCTCTCCTCCCCCAACCTCCCTCCAATATAAGAAGGTATGATGCGCGCGCACGGTAATGCACTTTTCGATTTGAACCGCACGTTCGATAGCGTCTCCGATAACACAGCGAACGAAAATATTATAAGCGAGCGAACGAATGAATTTCCGTACTAATTTTTTATCGATAATATAAAAAAAAAAAAAAAAAAAAAAAAGAAAAAAAAAAGAAAAAAAGAAAAAAAAAAGAAAAAATAAAAAAGCAATATCGTTATATCATAATTCCCATTATTGGAAAAAAAATAAGATAAGTCAGTATAAATGAATTAGCAATTTTTATTCGTTATATTGTTTTATTTTTGCATGTTAGAAAAGTCACGATAGAATATGTGTACGTAAATATCGTAAAGTGAAGAGAGAGAGATAGAGAGATAGAGAGAAAGAGAGAGAGAGAGGGGGGGGGGAGAAAGAAGAGTCAGCCGATTGCGAAAATGTGTCGTTAAAAGGAAATACAGAGCAAAATTGCTCGAGTAATACGAGTAGACAAACAAGAGGACATGCTTTAAAAGCGCAATAGCCACGCTTGTGTTGACTCGGCTCATTGCGAACACTTATGTATCTCATCCCGGCGTAAAGGGAAAGGAGTCCCGGACCGTTGTGTGTATTTAACAAATTCGCAAGAGAATCCACCCTCTTCCAGTATTCCACTCTGTTCTCTCTTGCCTTTCTCGTCTCACCCTACTTTCCTCCTCGTCCACTTCACAATCGGCACTCGCTTTAGGGTGCGCCAGCAAACACTTCGTTGCTCCTCTCGTCGAATCTATTATCGATTTAAAATTTACCAACGATTTCAATTAATTCGTCTTGCGAATAAATAACGTCGATCAAGAAGAAAAATAAAAACAATCTAATCGTTCTCCTTACGATCGTTTAAATGCAATTATCTTCGAATTAGGATCTGAATAATTATTGCACGAAATAACTTCTGATAAAATGGAAGTAGCGAAATTACTTAGAAAAAGAAGATAAACGAACTCCCGTTTGTTTTTAGTAAGGAAAGAGTCCTCTTTTAAAAGTAGCTTTTTTAATTAGACGCGACCCAGCACGAATCCCTTCTCAAGGTACGAATGAAAAGTACGTTTTCGCAACGTTAACATAGCGTCTTCACCTCGAGTACACGTTCCATCGGTGAACTAAAAATTTGTCCTCTTCCGATGAAATTCTTCGTCCCAATTATGTACCCACGTGCAAAGCGCAACATTTTAAACACGGGGATACATTTTTCGATGAGAGGTTTACGCATTCATTTACGATATCAAGATTATTGTATCTATAAATCCGATTATCTTTAAACGTGCTAACGAATGAGAAAAATCTTTGTTGATGCAGCTTCGCGATTCGAGAACATTTCAATCGTTCGTATCTTCTTTTTTCTTTTTCTTCTTCTTCTTCTTCTTCTTTAAACGAGAATTTGATCCATTAAAATCGTAAAAAAATATCGTGAATAATGAAGTCTCGCAAGTGCACTTCTTTCTTTTAATGTTCTGCTTTGAGATGAAACTTAGAAAAAAGAGAGATTTCGTGCGAAATTGAGAATTCTTTTTCATCGATGATGGCTTAGTGAAAAGAAGGGAAAGAAAAGAAAAGAAGAAAAGAAGGAAAGAAAAAAAAAAGAAAAAAGAAATCAGAGTTTCTCCGACATTAAAGATTCGTTTGATATTTTAATGCAAGAATGTATCAACGTTCGGACAAGAATGACGTAGCTACCGTATTCTCTAAATATTCATGTAATAAATACATACCCAGAATTATAATTTTATAGTAATTTTTTTTTTTTCTTCAATATGTCATTAACTTTGAATTTAATTTATAAAGGGAACAAGTTACTTCTCTATCCTAAAGATGGATATCGTAAAAATAATTATTAATACTATTATTAGAGTAAACGAGTATATATATATTTAAGGGGAAAAGAAAGAAGACAAGTATTTCTAGCTCGTCGTTGCGCTACTGTCAAGAAAATTAAAAGTTCAACAAAATAAAAGAGTAGGAAAGATAGAAGCAAGCTTTGCCTTTAATCATCCATCATCCTTCATCAGGTTCGTGCTTGTCGTAAGTTCAAGGGAAAAGAATAATCACCGCGATGTGGTTATAAATACGTTCCTCGCCGTACATTCATGTTTTCACTTTGACGAATGAAAGGAAAAAAAGGGAAGTCACGGGACAAATATCATTTCCCAGCATCTTCGGTTTAAAAAAAAAATAAAAATAAAAAAAAAGAAAGATCTTCCTCGTTCTTAAGTAATACACGAATACTATCGTCCCTTCTTCGATTTGTTTTTCTTCGGGCGACTCGTCGACCTCGTTTGTATAAAAAAAAAGACAGAAGAAAAAAGAGGAGAAAAAGGAAACCTAGTAAAAAAAGATCCAGACGATATTGGAAGGAGAAGAAAAGGAAAGGATTAAAAATATTTTCCTCCTTGAACGCCTCCAAGTGGAAGAGATTTTATCGAAGGTGGTATGACTTCCTCGATTCTCGTCGACTTTCGAAAAGCAAGAAAACAAATTGAGAAAAAAAATAAAAAAAGAAAGAAAAATTAATTTAAGAAAAATCTTTCGACTGTCGATAGCCGTCCTCGTATTGTAACTTCGTTAACTTGTTTTTCCGATTGGCGTGCGATACCTACGTTCGGTATAGTGCATTTTTATCTCTCGTTCGTGTCCTTCCATGGAGAAGTTAATTCAGTGCGGTGAAAGTTCACGTATATGGATACGTATGTAGGTAGCTTGATTCTCGCTCGCCGAAGGTTAATAGCTTTTCCCCCCGTTCGCGGAGAAGCTCATCGGATTTCTATCGAATCTCTTGTCAGTCGCCTTAATCGTTCGAACGATACGCATCCGGTCTGGTTCCGATAACCGATACTTCTTTCTCGCCATGACCATTCCATCGATCGCCGATCTGTTACTATGAGATCTTTGTTACTTAAAGATCTCATTGAGAAAGATTATGTATCACATTAAATTAACAATTTTTAAACAGCTTGTCATTAAAGACGAGTGTCTTTCTTTGGCATTACATTTGTATGTAAGTGGGAAAAAAAATACATATACAAAACAAAACAAAAACAAATAAAAAAACAAAAGGGAAAAGAGAGAAAGAAAAGAAAAATAATATTCCTATCTACGAAGTTCATCCCTTGTTCGAAACGATGGTAAATCCCTGTCAGTGCGCTGACAGGACGAGGGTCGTAATTTCCTGCCAGATAACGATTTTCCACTTGAATTATGCACTTTTCGATAGACTCTTCCGAAGTGACGCGAATTCGAAATAGAATGGCGCCATATCGATCGATATCGGCTCGTTCTTGCACGACCTTCGCCCTCTAATGAAATTGATTCGCTTATTTGCATATGCAAGACGTGAATAAAAATTATATATCGTCCCATTATTAACCGAGTATTCACTTTGACCTAAGTCGTTTATTGTCTCGAAATATTTTATCGTGAAAATTCAAATCGAAGTTAAGGTTAAAAGAAATAATTTTCATATAGATACCCTGTCTGATACTCTCTCGTATATGAAATGCAATCGATATAATATACGTAAATGCACATACCCATGTAATAATATTTGTGCTATCTTGTATATATTCTACATCGCGATGATAGACGAGCTAGAGATACGTGTATCAAGAGACGTTGGAAGCAAACTGACAGGTGGAATAACAAATTTCTCTATCGAAACATCTACTCGCGTTTGTGTATACCATTATATCGGCGAACGTACTAACATTTACAAGGAA
This sequence comes from Vespa mandarinia, assembly GCF_050613455.1. Taxonomy (NCBI): domain Eukaryota; kingdom Metazoa; phylum Arthropoda; class Insecta; order Hymenoptera; family Vespidae; genus Vespa; species Vespa mandarinia. The sequence goes on from NC_140831.1 coordinate 698,662, forward strand.
GTCTTAGGGAAGGTCTGTTATATACGCCATATGTACAGATATTAATTGCTTCGATCACGAAACCGAACCATTCGACCTAAATTCAAGATTTCCTTTTACTATCTTCGCCACAAGATTGCGTTTCAAGAAATGCAAAAAATTGTCTTGATCGCATTGACCGCGAAAATTCTGATGAGAACATCTGCTTCTTGGACTACTGATGACAACGGAAACCGATCTCTTTATTATGGTAAAACGACCATACGTTATTGAAAGAGGTATATATAAATATAACGTTTTTCCAAAAGTATATATTATCATCAACTACATCCTTTCAGTCATAAATGGTAAACATGAAATGATAAAATCATCAAATTTATTATTATTGCTTTGTAAGGCGATCTTATTAATTCTATTTATATTAAAAAAAAAAAAAAAAAAATATATATATATATATATATATATATATATATATATATTGTATGTATATACATATAAATCGGACTAAAATTTATCATTACGCGGAATAAAAGAAATATATTATGTAATATCGTTATATGAAATACGCATAGAGTAATGCGTAAAACACTTTGAATGCTTTACTACGATTAATTAAATCCTGAAAACGATATCGCATATTTACTGAAACGCTCGGTTATCCGTATAAAATATAACTACGTTCTTTCTCGATGTTTGAGAGAGACAGAGAAGAAAAACGACGATAAATATGCGAAGCATATTTCGAACGAACGAACGAACGAACGAACGAATGAATTTAGTTAGATGGGATAAACAACTACGATGATAAATAAATGCAATTACAACTGGAGGAAGATGAGTATATGAATATATTACCGTGAAATAAACTTACGCGTCATTTTTATTTTACATATGTATATAGATATATACGACTAGCCACCTGTTTCTAGTCCCTTCTGGCGGTGACATCGAGAGATCCGCTTATTATACCACACAGTCAATCATCCTTGTCCCAGCGGGAGATCGTCTTAACGGGCCGACGAAGCTACTTATGTTCGCATATGTAGAATGTCGAACGGACCACCGGCTGGTTCCATCGTTGTCTCCGCTCCCATACTGGCTTCCATACTGGCTTCCATACTGGCTTCCATACTGGCTTCCATACCGACCTCCGCCGTCTCTCTGTGGTTGCATGCCTCTCGTGTACGCATCCAAATTAATATCGCGGAGATTAGTGGAAGCGCCGACTAACTAACTGGCTGTCGGCAATCTGGATTACCCCCGTTACAACAGCCAGGTCAACGTTATGGGCTGCTTCGCGATTAATCTCTTCAGAAGTTAGAGAAATTGAAACATTGCTCGTGTGATCGCACAGCTCGTACTCCCATCGTTCTATCTCCCTCTCCTGCCCATAACCACCCATCCCCACCTTACCCTCCTATCTCGCTCTCATCGTCCTTTGAACCAAAACGACCGCTTTGATGGGATCAAGCTTCCAATATGGTCGGTGTAAATCACCAAAAGGGACACGAACCAGACTGATGCTCGCTCGATCCCTCTTCGATGGATTTATACGATACGATATTTTTACAGAACCCATCGTTCCTCGTACTACTTATTAAACGACATCGTTGGATTTATTTTATCTGAAATACGAAAGGGAGAGAGCTTCGATGGTGGATATCAAAGAGGGATCAACCTTTGGGTCTTAATTAGAGAAGATATTGCCTGTTATAAAGTCGAGTTTTATGTTAGGAAAGTTATAGTCTTCTTCTGATATTAAACGAAAAGACACAAAGACACATCAAATATTGTCGGTTTTTCTTTTGTTTTTTTTTCCTTTCTTCTTCTTCTTCTTCTTCTTCTTCTTCTTCTTCTTCTTCTTTTTTTCTTTTTTTGTTTTGTTTTGTTTTATATCTTAAAACTTTGGACGATCAAAGGTTCGATCGACGTTCAAATAAATCCAACCTTTCTTTATTGTATACTCGATATTCAAAATGCGAGGAATATTAAGGAAAAAGAGGAAGAGGATCGAGGGATTGGAATAAAACAAGAATGTTAGGAAACAAGGTTCCCTCGGTTGTTTCTTAGCCAGGATATTATCCCGTCCGTAGGAAGCCATCTTTTACGCACACGGAATATCAATGATGCCGAGCGGATGGATAAAAGTGTATCGAGATACTCTGAGTCTGTGAAATGTGTTTGAAGGATGTTGGAGAATGCAAGTATCGCGACAAAATACGTAGACAAGTATACGTTTCTCTTTCTATTCTTATCTCTCTTTCCCTCTTTTCCCTCTTCCTTCCTCTCTCTCTCTCTCTCTCCCTCTCTCATTTTCTAAGGATTATAGAACTCTCCTGTGAGCGAGCGCGAGCGCAATATCGCTGATAAAAAGATTCATCATACCACGAAGAGCAAATCGAATGCGCAAGAAGTCTCACAGGAATGACGAATCTGCTGGTGACTTTTCTAGACGTAACATCTGAATCTCATCTTGATTGCCTACGCGCTTGATTGCCTGCATTATTTCAATCTTTTTATTCAACACGGCAAGTTAAAAGATTGTTTAGATTTTTCACATGATCGATTGCTGCTTAATAAAAAAGAAATATATATATATATATATATATATATATATATATATAAATTTGAAAAAGAAATCTTCTATTTAATCAATTCTAAAATTGATATAAATTGTTAACGCGTACTCGTTTTGCCATTTTAACTATGCTCACGTCATCGTGATACGTACATAAATTTTTGTCAAATATTTTTATTTCGAGAAAAGTTTCGATCACGTTCAATGTTAAAAAAGAAAACAATCGTTGGAAGTTTAGCGTGTAATCTTTGTAGGAAGGTTATAAACCTAGCTGACTGACAGATGGTCCCTGTAGTATACAAACACAAAGATTCACCTTGATATCTCGAAGAAAGTCGCTCGTTTCGAGTTTACTTTCGCATCGACTCTCTTTGGTATGCCTTGAGAACGAACACTTGGTATCAGTGTGTGTCGGGACGTTTTCGTAGACGGATCTCATCGTTTCGCATGGACGACGAAGTATTCCGGGGATTGGCACGGGATAGCAATCTCGGTTTTATCACGGAAATCTCCTCCTCCTTTCCTTTATCGGCAGAGCGAACATATAGCACTTGTTTTTACTCTGGCGATAGTGTAGCACTAGCTTTTCGGGTGAGTATGTTCTGTCTTTTGCCACTCGTATTCTTTTTCTTCTTTTCGAAAAAAAAAGTCCTATGCGATATTCATTTAGCAGTTCGAAAAATCGATACTACCTAGGGACAAATATATTTTCTTTTTTCTTTATCAACGATCAAAGTCTTTCCGAGAGATTCCTTGCGACTGCGAAAGAGAAAAGTGATTGAACCGTTGTTTTTATATCAATTATCGTTGTTTCGTTGAATATAATAAACAAACAATTTTCTAATTATCTTATATTTGTTATTCGATTTTGTTATTCGATTTAAATGAAAAAGTTATCATAGAAAAGTTATCATAGAATAAGCTTGTTAAGATTAGCACGTTCGAAGAATTGAGAATTTTTATTGCACTTATAACAGGATAGATCAACGTTTCAAAGTTAAATTACTATTACGAAAATTTCTCTTAAATGTGCGAAAATAAATTCGTTTATTAACATAGACCATTAACGTTTTACGAGTCATACACAAATTCACGTTGTAGATGGAAGGACGAACGTTATCGATCGCAGGAAGAAAATAAACGTGACCAATTAATGATCCGCGCGTCGATGGCGAAACGCGTGTCAACGTGAGCCGACATGCAAATTACTACGGGGGTGATACGTCTCGCCGCGAGACGCGGATAATAAGCACGGGAAGCGAATACCGATGGTATTTATGCAAATTAATGTCGATAATAATGGAACGGGGCGATGATTTTGTATGGTGGTGTGGAAGTGATGCCATTAAAAGTATTCAGAGCGACGGAGTGTCAAATCAAAAGTGAAGGGAAAGAAAAATATAATCGAATGGATGGTAATTCGTTAAATTTGTTTTTATTATCGTTCTCCCGATGACCATAGGGAAGAGTAAAAACTTACTCGAGTATTTTTTATTTTTTTTTTTTTTTTATTTTTTTATTTTTCTTTATCTGTTTTGTCTTTTTTTTTCATAGAAAGTTTCAAAAATTTTCCAAGTCCTGGTGCACAACTTTTAGATATTAAGAATTCAAAGAGAAATAATGAGAACTTTTCGGAAAAAAAAGAAGAAAAAAGAAAAAGAAAAGAAAAGGAAAATTGTTCAAACATTGAGAACGTAGTTCTCTCCTTATCTTTGATCGCGAGCGAGACACCTTAGAATCAATCCATCTTTGTTCTCCGCTTAATCAGTGAATTCAAGCTGCTTGATCGGTCAAAGCCTGGTCTCCTGACTAGAAGCACGTTACTCGCAAGTACGCGCGAACGGACAAACAAGAGAGAGAGAGAGAGAGATTTGTGTATGTGTGCGTGCGCGCAAACGCTAGCATGCCGCTCGAGAGAGCATATAGATCCAAGAACGGTAGGAAGGAGACAGTCGCTGGAGTCTCGTTTGCACCTTGCACCAACGTGGCCGGCATCTACACTGATATCACAGGTCAAATGCCGTGAGCACAGCCGGCAGATAAGAGACGATATAACTCACGGCTCTTATCTCGCCTTGTTACCGCGGTTATTTCGGCCGGATGCACTCGGCGCATGTCGTTACCCTAAGAAAAGCACCTAGTTACTTAATTAAAGTTACACTTAAATCGACACGAAATAGTTTAATGCACTGAGTAAACTTTTTTTCTCATCTTTCGATTTGACTCAGCCTCTTTGTAATAAAATACAGGATATCTCGTTTAATTCGATTGTGAAAAATATTAAATAAATTTAATCGAAAAGATCTATTCACGAAGGATTTATCCTTTCTTTTTTCTCTTTTTTTTTTTCCTCCACATTTTTTCATACAATCTAAAATAATTGAATGTCTCTTTCGAACGAATCAAGTTATATATACTTGTAATTCCTCGATAGCTGGCAATTTATTTTCAATAACATAATTTATATTCGTATGTGATTCTATTAAGAATAATATGATTCATAGATCGACTTCTCCATTCGCAAAATTAGTACGTCTGAGATATTTCTCGCTCTCCCAAGACTTTTTATCTCGTAATCGTCGCGAAATCATAACTCATCGATTCAGCACTTAGTTCAACACCCCCTTTCAGCGAAAACGTCGAACTATTTTAACGACGAAGCGTTTTCGCTGGCAATATCGAAAGACAGGATCTCCTGCTGTGAAGTGTGTCGAAGAAGGAGTGTTACGGGAAGAAAATGGGGGGAAAAAAAAAAAGAGAAAAAAGAAAAAAGAAAAAAAAAAGAGAAAAAAAAAGAGAAAAATAGAGAGACGATCGTCGCATGTAGGTACGTGTCGAACATCGAATTTATGGGTACGATCGACACTACTCTTTGATAATATCTCCATCGATGTCCGTCGAAAGTGTACTCTATTCGGCCATTCTACAAGATTCTTAGCTATATCATAGCCCCAGGAAGCGTGGGAACGTACGATCACAATTTATGATACAAAACTGGACCTACTTTTTCTATTTCGTTCACTGACACGGAAAAGAATAAGTTTCTTCCAGTAAAGATCGTTTAGTTGAAGGCAAGAATTTCGTTAAAGCCAAACGCAATATGTTCTACGAAATTCTACGAAACATAGCGGAATAGATATACGTAATAGTATGGTTATCTTTAAGCTCGAGGAAATCATCGTTAATTGAACTCATCCGGAGGCTACGACTTCGTCGATTACGTGTTATCGTTCGTACAATTTGTTGCGAGAGTTCCTGCAATTATTGCAACGCGGTTTGCTCGCGAGCAGAAAGCTGCATCGTTCTGATGCAGGAGAGAATGAAACGGATAGAATCGTTAGTAGTAGATGGACAGAGTAGGTCGGATCAGAACAGCAAGCAGAGTATCGTGTGCAGAAAGGCAACTCTGTACATTACTGCTACTCTTGCCACTATTGCAACACCATACCATTGCCATTGCTACTGGCTTCGTTCGTTGCTGGCATTGGTGGCAAAGGGCGAGGGTATACTCGGCTTGCGAGTAACGAGCATTACCTCCGGAGCATGTCGGGGCTAGATTTCCCCGTGGACTCTAATCACGCATCGGCATCGAGGTATTAGCCGCAGGCCCACGGGATCCTCGCGTCGTACTCGTCGATCGGCTACCAACGACGATACGTTTTCCTCCTAGTCGATACGCCATCATTATCATACCTTTTGCTTTTATACTCGTTTAACTTCAATGACTATTGACCATTACTTTTTGTTTGCCGATATTACTGATATTACTTTTCTTTTTCTTTTCCCTTTTGTTATTTTTTTTTTTTCTTTTTTTCCCCTATTTTTTTATACGATATTACTTTTATACCGATATTACTTTTCTTTTTCTTCCTTTTTCCCTATTTTTCTTTTTATACGACATAGTCCATTATATTCGGAATAACATTAATTTCAATTCGATATCCTTGTTCAACGTTTTCCCGTTCGTTGGATAAAATATATAGATACATATACGTGTTCATGTTCTACAAAAAAAAAAAAAAAAAAAAAAAAAAAGAAAAAAAAAAAAAGAAGAAAAAGAAAAACACGTAACGAATCCCAAAAACAGCAAAGATGATACATAATGTGAAAACGAACCATTCGAAAAGCCGATATAAATTTTCTTCCATTTTCACGTTTCGAAGAAGGACGACTTTATAGATTTCCCAATGGACTCTAATCACGGATCGGGATCGAGGTGTACTAGCCGCAAACCCACGGGATCTACTCGTTGTGCGCATGTGTACCGACCGATCGTATATCAACGATAATATCTTTTCTTAAACTTATCAAGCTTGCTTAACGTTCCTTATCTAGGACACTGATTTTAGCTCTGAAATTTACGAAATATAACTTTATTGTTCTCGTCGTTGTACTGTTAACTGCAATATTATTAAAAATTTCAAACAGATCCTTCTACCAAATTATGGATATGAAATGAAACGATTCTTTGGATCAGTACAGCGATTTTATTCTATCTTATTATTAAGATTGCACGAACAAGGCATTTTCATTGCTGGAGAATATCATTCTCTCATAGACAGATATATGTCAAGTCGGTACGCGGTTATGTCATCGAATTCCCAGCCCTTACGTTACACGCACGAATAATTTCCGTCGTAGAAACGAACGACGCGATGGAATTTCGCACAATGGATGCATCGGCGACGACAAACTCTCCCCTTCTCTTACATACGTCTTCTCGATTTCCTCGCTTTCGTCCGTCCTCTCTCACGTTCAAACACACACGCGCGCATACACACACACATAGAGTCTCTCTATCTCTCTCTTTCTCTCTATTCTCCTCTATTCGCTTGATGTCACTCGAAACGTTTCTCGACGTGCCTCCCGTGAAATTATATGTATAGGTAGGAACGTATGTGTAAGCGCGAGCAATGCATAATTCGCGCCGCGAACGACGGGCGTTTCATGCGTCGAGTGTCGCGCAAGTATAATCCGGAGTCCAATTAGCGATAATTACGACGTGAATTGGGAATCCCTAATGGCGACGAGGCCCTGCAGGCCAGCATTCCCCAACGCTTCGTTTCTCACTCGCTCTCATTCGTTCATTCGTTCATTCGTTCATTCGTTCATTCGTTTGTTTTGCCCAGACTGGCTCATTCGTCATCACGATTTTTGCAAATGACATCACCCACGCACGAGATTATATTCGGCTAACGTACGATCATTGTTTGGTGTTGCGAACAATTTTCGATGGAGCATTATTAATAAGTCCGTGAATAATTTGGAATTATTTCGCGAGTGTGAACGAATGAGAATAAGAGAATACGGAGGGGGACTTTATTGATTGATTTATTTATTTTTTTTTTTTTATCTTATCGTAACCATCAATCGTCATAATCTTTGATAGTTCATTCGGTACTCCGACGAATATTTACGTTTCGCAAGAGAGAGAGAAAAAAAAAGACAAACACAACACAAGGTACGCGTTTATACTACACTATAGACGCGTTTATTTATTCGTACTTGCGTTGATAAAAGGACAAGTCTTACGTTCATTTTCTGTTGTACGTTCTTAACGAAACGATTAGAAATTTATCATATTACATAATTGAAATTAAACGTTATTTTACGAATAACATTTAATCTTCCATAATTTACTTCTCACGCTCATAGGAATTACAGCTTTACAACGTTCCACGAAATTGATTTTCGCTTTGTTCACGATTCCCAGGTCGCCGAGAGCTTTCCTCCGAAGTAAAGCGCGTCACGAGGTAGTCCATATTACTAGTGGTGGCCGGTGGTGGCCGGTCAGAAAACACTGGGCAAAGCCCATACGAGAAAATTACACCGTCGTCGTGGCCCGACGTGCTCTCTACTCTAAACTAGTGCTATTCAAACTGTGTATGCGAGGAACTCATGGGAATACTGCTGCACACTGTTCCCGGGTTAATAATTCGCTTATTAATAATTGATCCCAATTTGCATATAATTACGGTCCCGTAATTATGGAATTCTACAGCATTATGAATCGGATCATTGTTATTGTAATAGAACGTTTCACCTTCTAAACGAAAATTCAATTAACAATCTTCGAAGCTTGTCGCGTATTTAACGTCAAAGACTTGTCGTGCTTGTACGACGTTATTACACGACTAGGAATATCTCTATATAATCGTTTTCGAAGTTAAACGTTTTCAGACAAAGCGGATCGACCAATTTCTGGGATCGTCGTTTGTAATCATTTGTTAGAAGAACGAAGGTAAATCGGAAGAAGCGTTCACAAGAAAAGTTTGCAGATTGCAGGAAAGTTTTCGTGTTTAGATCGAAGATAAAAAAGTACACGTTCTAATCGCGTTACGGTGACTAGTTCAACAACAGCCGAATGACTCGTGATATCTTCCTTGTGATCTTCGCTTACGTGGCGCGATCATCAGTCAAGGAAAGGGATGATGGAAGGTGGTAAAGAGGGGAAGGAGTACTAGCAGCAGCGTTGGCACCTCGACGAATAGGGTCATTTGTAGACACGAGTATTACAGACGGCTGCTCGGCGAACGTCCAACCGATGGCGAAGGGAAAGTTCGTTCGATGTGATTTAAGGGTCTATCGAGCGATGATGCCTTAAGATTAGTTACTCGCTAGATCATAATTTTCCCTTACCCGCGTCTCGTAAATTTATCGAAATTCGTCGACGTCGCATGTCAGAAACACGAATCACTTCCTACGCCTCTGTTTCTTTTTTTTTTTCCTTTCTTTTTTTATTTTCCTCCTTTTTCTTTCTCTGCCCCTCCGAATAATCGAACTTTCTGAGAAATTCGAACAAAGGTTGACTTTGTTAATATTTTTTAATCTGGCACCACCGTTTGTTTTAAAATATAGAATCTTCATTTTATTTAGAATTTAGAATCTTACAAGAATCGAATTTATCGAAGTTACGAAATGTAAGCTCAGAAAGTCAAGCGAAACTGTATAAAGATGTATTAACCTATCATATATCTATTGATTTCATTCTAGTCACGTTCGCGCATTGCTGTAAGAACTCCCGACCACGAACGGTACTTTATACGTTTTGACAAAGTATTATGGTATCCTAAAATCGAACCTATCATACACTACCGATCGCAATTACGATATTCGTCGTGAGATCGTACCTACGTCATTAAATGCGATATTGAATATTGCCATATTGCGTTATCGTCCAAAACAAGGTATATACGGTACACGGTCCTCCTCATACCTTAATTGCAAACCTTGCCGATGCTTCTATTAAACGTAATCACGTTATAGCACCCTCTAGATGAAGATTAGTGTTTCATTACAATATCATTATAACGTTCTTCCTGCTTAACTTGAATAGGATTATTAACGTGTCGCATGCCAAGAGATTTTAATTCAATTAATCTCCTATCTCTATGGATTTCAAAAAACAACATGTTTATTGAATTTGTTTTAAACTTTTTCTCAAACGTGGAAAAAAAAGAATGAAAAAAAAAATAAAAAAAAAGAAAAAATAAAAAAAGAAAAGAAAAAGCAAAAAAGAGACAGTGAAATCCGACAAGAAAAAAGTGTTCGACTTTTTTCCATGGACAACAGTAATTTAGCAATTCGTGCGAATCGTAAGTTCCAGCTGGGAATTCCAAAGTTCGCTGTTGGAGGAAAAAGGAAAAAATGAAAGGGAAAGAGAGAGAGAAAGGGGGGGGGCGGAGGGAGAACGAGCGAATGGTAGAACAAACATATTGCTTAAGCTTCATGGACTTTTGCGAAAGCATTGTGGGGATGCTCGGAATGAGAGAATAGCTATATGCAGGTAAAGCAACTCATTCGTAAACTAAGGGGTTGTAATACCAACGTACACACGCGCGCATGAGCATCTTCTACTCTCTCCATTCGCGTGTCTAAAGAGAGGGAGGGAATAGCAAAGTCGGAATTAACCAACTATATAGTATAGAAAAGGAGAAAAGGGTTGGCGATACAACGTTGAATCGAACTTTTGGCAACTCGTAACTACCGACCGGTCGAATTTGCTGCCGGTTCGACGTCCACGTCTCCTTTGGTAAAGGGAAACGAAAGAGGATGCAAAGAGACACCGAAGAGGTTTCGATGAGGTTTCCAGAAGCAGCAACAACCTTCTCCAATTTTCCCTTCTCTTCTCTTCTCTTACCATCGTATTCCATCTAACCTGTCATCCCTGTCCAAAGTCTCTACATCCGTCGATGTCTATCATATCGAGTTTCGTATAGATCGAATAATAGGTACTATAGCACTCCGTAGTATATCGAATTCTCGTAAATTTTTCCGCGTTTGTCTTCCTTTCCTAGCGACTCGCATTCGGTGACAAACGTAGTCGCTCGATATATCGATCCCATGATCGTTATCAAAGTTGCGAACAATGATAAAAAAAAAAAAATATAATTGTCTCAGACTAATTACGATGACTTTTTGTTCCAGGTTGTTGCTTTGTAACCTTCTACACGAGAAAGGCGGCCTTGGACGCACAGAACGCTCTGCACAACGTCAAGACTTTTAGCGGGGTGAGTACGCATTGCTCTCCTGAGAGATTGCATTATATAATTCATTCGGACATAACAGAATTATACGTAACTCGTTTAATGATCCGTTAGCTATATGATTGTTCGGTATAACGGATAAAGGACTAATCGAATAATTGATTGTCACGGGCGTTAGTTGTTAATTAATTATATGATGCGGCTCGGTACGTTTAAAAATTCAATTGGGCTTATTTCGACGGTGAATGAAAAAAATATCATATCTCTTGATATACGTTTATATATCTATACGTGCATACATTCATAGATACGTAGATAGTTATATAGGCACGATGGGTAGAAATACTCGTGATGCTTCTCTCGAAATGTTTCACCGAAATTCGAACGATATACAGATGTTCTATAATAGGTCGGATGGAAGTAGAGGAGACGATGCGACCGATGATGTTATCCTCGTTCGATTCGGATCAATGCGCCGAACTCACCGGCTAAGCCGAACGAATGTTTACGCGAACAATTATCCCAGTACCGATGATGATTCGCTCGATCGAGTATTGACCGAGTAATGAATATTAATACGGTTGATCGTTCGAATAAATTATTCAAATCGTCGCCGAGGTCGACCGATCGATCCTTCGACCAATCATCGATGCAATCGGATCTCGATTCTCCCTTCTTCGTCGAACGTTCGTTTCTATCGTTTCTGACCGATCCGAACAGAGTAAATACATCGACCACGTTGTTGAAAGCACGTTTGCGGTAATCGATCGATTTTTTTTCCTTCCCCAAACCCCAACGATTCACATACTTTTATTCCTTCGAATGTCATCCCTCGAATAAAAAGTTGTAAAATTTATTCAATTATTTGAAAAGAGAGAAAAAGAAAAGAAAAGAACATAATAGTCTTGTAATACTATGTATCGTTCGACATTTTACTTTCTCGAGATTCTTTCATGATCGCAGACCACCTATACGTATGGCTAAAGTGCTTTCACGCGGTAATTACAGGTAACTTTCGCGGCAATTATGGGATGTCATTAAGAGCATTTAGCGGGGAGGCTCAGAACCAACCACCCAATCTTTCTTCTTGTTTATAGTTGAACGTACGAGAATAATTATCATCGATCCGCAAAAACGAACAATCTCGAGCTAAACTCTACGTGAGGCTTTACAATGTTTCAAAAAAAAAAAAAAAAAAAAAGAAAAGAAAAGAAAAAGAAAAATAAAAAGAAAATATCATGATTGACAGAATTTTTTATTGAATTCGATTCCATACGGCGTCTCGTAAAATTTCGTAATTTTTTTGTTCTTTTTTTTTTTTTTTTTTTTTTTTTTTTTTTTTTTTTTTTTTTTTTTCTTAGATTTGCATCGAAATATAAAACGAAAAAAAAAAAAATATACACAAAAGTTCACGTTTATCCGCTCAATTTTTTTGAGTTTCATTGACAAACAGTGTTTATTCATAATTGAACGCTAGTCCGACGTATAACCTGTCGAGTAGTACGCACGAAGAGTCATGTGGTTGCTACGTTAGACGTACGGCGGCGCCACGGACTTTAGTTTCATTCATTCATTCATAAGACGCATATTTCTCCTATCGAATAGATTGTTTCTTGAAATAGCATATAACAGTTAGAAAGAAGTATATATAGGAGAGAAACGATAGATATCTACTTTCTCCGCACAGATTCCTTTTAGTTTACTTTTCGTATCCCCTCGAATTATACTTCGTAAATTGAATTGATCATGGGGGAAGAAAGGAACAACGGGATCTCTTCAGATTCTTCTTCCCTCCCATATCCAAACACTATATCATAGTCCGTATTAACGATAGATACATCGAATTTCTATCTGTTTAAAAAAAAAAATTTTTTTCTACAGAAATTCGCAATTAAAATAATCGACACATATATATATATATATATATATATATATATATATATATATATATAGATGCGGAAAGAGGAAAGCATAACTTTATCTGTTGAATACATATCCGAGCAGAGTTCGTTTAAACAAATATATTATAATCGCTAGTTGGAATATGAAAGACAAACAACTATACAATTTCACGAGTAGATAGTTACGTAAATACGTAAGCTTTTCGTCCATTTTTCTATCGAGCTAATTACGAAGAAGCTAACGAACACAAAGTAGCTTGGATTAAATCACTCGAGGGCGTCATTCACATAGAGAGGAGGTCACGTGTCGTGAAAGAAGATTCCCAAAAACAAAGTGTCGCGAAAGACTACTACTACGCATGATAGTTAATTAAAACGAACTAAACGAACTACTTTGCCGTCATCGTTAGGGTTTCGATTAAGGGTGCAGTGAGTCGCAAAAGAGACTTCTCGAGACATTGCGTGGATTGTGAGGTTGAGCAAGAAAGAGAGAGAGAGAGAGAGAGGGTAGAATACTCGAGCAATAAATATAGGTCTACACATATGTATATATATATATATATATATATATATATATATATATATATATATGAAAAGAAAAAAGAGAGAAAAAGAAAGAGAGAGAGAAGAGAATACTCGAGCGATAAATATATGTGTATATATTATGTGTATATATATATATATATGAAAAGGAAAAAAGAGAGAAAGAAAAAATAGAGAGAGAGAGAGAGAGACAAAAGAAATAAATGAATCGCGGAACGACGTTTTCGCAATGAAAAGGGTTGACTGAGTATAAGTGGGTGAGTGAAAGGAGCGCGAGTCGTGCAAGGACTGGAAGAGTATAGTCGGTGGAGAAAGAGGAATACGTTGTGGAGGGGTTGAAGAGCTTAGAGTGAAGGAGGACGAAGAGGTGGAGGAGGAGGAGTTAGGGTGGCGAAGAAGGGGCGGCTTGTGCATTCGAAGGAGTTTAGCTTTTCTCGTATCAGATTTCGTTTCCACGAGTGGCGTCGAGTCGAGAGGTTTGTGTTGGCTCGGAGAAATGAGTCGAGTGCTCTGGGGAACCTTCCCTCTGCACTCTCTCTCTCTCTCTCTCTCTCTCTCTCTCTCTCTCTCAAACACATACACACATACACACACATGCTCATAGAATCTGAAACGCGAGCGTGTTTCATCCACCTATAGTGGCATCCACCCACTATCTTTCCTCGACGAATATATCCCAAGGAAAATACGCTACTAACAATTTTGCCAAATTGTTATATCTCAAAAATTAAATTCGAATTCGGTTCAACCATCGAAAAGCTTCTTGAGCTTGTTGTACAAAAATATTGATTCGAACTGGATCGTTTGCCTGATTAATTCCTTGATTCTTGATCATTAATTTGACACTTCGCACTTGTATCATTGGCGTACGATTCATTTACACGCCGCAGGATCAATCTCGCGTTTCGACACTATCACACTTGGAGAGTATTACGTTAACACCTCTAACGATCAATCCGAACGAATAAAATGTATATACTTGTGTTTGTGTCACGCATATGTATCTATAAATGCCGATCGTTTGTAGATGAAGCAACGCTAGGGTAGAACAGAAGCCATGTAAAAAAGAGTGAGTGAGAGAGAGTGAGAGAGAGAAAGGGGAAAAGCGAAAGGGGGTGGCTCGGCTGGCTCGCGGCCACGAAATTGATGGAAAACCGTGGCGAATTAACAAGCTGGCATACCGTACTCGCAACAGTGCGTAATATTATTACGGTACGGCGGAACAAGAGGTATTGGAACTGAGGCGAGCGTAACTGGAAAATGAAACCGATATATGGCCGATGGCGCGTTGATATGGTCCAGGAGGGAGCGAAGGGGTGGAAAGGGACGAAGAGCATGGAAAGAGATGGTGGAAGAGGTCGATGCTCAAATGGGAAGTGCGCATCGCTCTATCTCTCTCCTTCCCTTCCTCTCTCTCTCTCTCTCTCTCTCTCTCTCTCTCTCTCTCTCTCTCTCTCTCTCTCTCTCTCTCTCTCTCTCTCTATCTATCTATCTATCTATCTATCTATCTATCTATCTATCTCTATCTCTCCGTTTCTCTCTTGCTACAGCTCGACCAGTGGGAGACCTTAAAATATTCAGGATAATGTTCGTATCGGTTGCTCACTATACCCACGATCGATATCGATGGTATCACCGATGAATTTCGAACTACAACACTCTCACCAGGATCCTGGATAAAATTTAATAAGCAGTTATGGTCCACATAATAATCGTACGTCATACCGCGCTCGTATATTATGCGGCATCTCATGCACACACGAACATACTTGCACGAGACACGATACACACGAACTCTACCTACATATAGTCACGTTATCGTCGTGCAATAACGCAATGAATCACACTGTCACACTTCGCGACACGATGATGACAATCGATATACCTTTTGTATGCGCATCGCCACCACTCATAAATGTGGTGGTTAACGTCTGTACGAAGTATTCCAGCCGCAGAAGCTTATTTGCGTCCAAGCAAAATCGTTTCTCTTCTTTGTTCTTTATTCGGTAAAAGTGCTAGTTCAACACGCGATAAAATTGAAATTCTCGCGAGTATCCTCGTGCTTTATTTTCTGCTAACTTTATATTTTAATTACTTCGTAATTGTTCCATGGATTTCATGGGAGTTAATTTTTTTCTGTTTTCTTTTCTGTTTTCTTTTTTCTTTTTTGCTTCTTTTTTTTGTTTGTTTGTTTGTTTGTTTGTTTTTTTTTGTTTAGGAAAAGCGAATCAAGATAAGCAATAGACTTAAGGCATTATAGAAAAAGTTGTTCGTTATTGAAATTTGCATATAAGTGTATTTTCAATTAAAGAAAATTCTGTTTACGAGTCAGGACAATTTATAGTGTTAATAAAGTGTTCCTCCTCGGTACCATAATTGTCAAATATTGTCTAAAGTATGCTACGAATAGAGTAATCTAAAATGTACAGTAATTTCAAATGTTTGATATTATACGCCATACGAAGGTTCTCCAATGTATTGGAAGTGCTGATACACGACTGTACACTAAATACCAAAATTGATAACGAGTTGTAATTCGTGTGCAACGTTTACTCGTCCACTCAGCAATTCGCGTATGTGCTTTTAAGTGCGGTTTTGATGCTTCAGCGGACACGAGTGCGGAGGAATATTGTCCGTTCTACTCGAGTTGAAAATGATAGTCGAGGACAATGTTCCTATAGATATGTGTATTTCAATGTCTAATTTACTTCTGTTAATATATAATAGAAACATGTGATATCGTTAATGAATATAGATCGATCGTATAATCCATGAATAATTTATACTTGTCTGAAACTTGTTCGAATAATTCCTTTCAAAAGTTTGTCTACGTTTAAAAAGTTAATAAATAATTATACCATGTATTAGGATTAATAATATTATTTTTAAAATGTTATCGATATCGAACAACTTGCAACCAGAGGCGTACTGCAATATTTCCAGATACGCACGTCACTGAAGTTGTAAGGAGTCTGACGCGTAACTTCTATTTCCGTAGCCAAGTTAAATCCGATACATCGATATTCTATTTCCGTGCAATCTCTTTCGCGAAATATACGGATGTACATTCGTTCGAATTACTTTTTACGGTAATACATAGTTACCACGCAAATTTACATTTGATCTACGAATAATAAATGGATGGAATGGAGCCGAGATCGATGTCGAAAGAAGAATACAAGTTCTTTTGTTCATTTAGTAGGATGAGTACACGTACTCAACAGCTTTTCACTGCTAATGAGAGTTAGGTGAATGCGTAGGACAATAATCGTAAGGGGAAAAGGTTTCGCTTCGTTAATTTTATTCGTACGATCCTCGTTACTCTTAACCCGTTTTCCCCATTAAAAGAAACAAAATGTAAAACGAAAGTGATACGACCTAAGAGAAGGTAACTTTTTTTCCGTACGATGGTTATTTCACGAAACGACCTATATTATGTGACCTGCCATAGAAGATATGACATCAAAAAGACAGAACCATTAAAGGAAATCCAGAAAGATACCGTATCTTTTATACAATCTACAGAATATCCCCAGTTTATAAGATTAAAGAAAAACAAAAACTAAGAGGAAAAAGAAAGAAAAAAGTATGGAGAAAATTGAAAAGCCCAAACATTTTATATACTATTAAATCTTGTAAGCACTCTTCGACTATCAAAGAGATTTCTAATCCGCATTTAACGAAGAACAAATTTTATTTGACGAGCTATTTGTAAACGCACGAATCATCGATCCTCACTTTTCACGCTAGTTCTAATTCAATCAACCGTCCTCGTTCGTCGTAAACCGAAGATTTACATACGATCTTTTTAGCTTGTTAACTCTATCTCGCGCAACTATTTTCTGCGAGGAACGAACGACGGCTCTGCCGCGTCGGGTGTACCCGTAAGGCCATCCGAAAAGACGGGACGGATCACGTTAAAGATCCGAAAATAAATCACGTCTCTTCGTCAAGCATCGACCTTTGTGAATCACTCTGCTCTTCTTCTTCTTCTTCTTCTTCTTCTTCTTCTTATTCTCCTCTTCTTCCTCCTTTTTCCTCTCTGTTCCCTTTTTCTTCTTCATTTTTATTCCTCCCACTTTTAGTCGTTTGTTCGTAATGGCTCAAGAAAGACACAAGGTGGACACGGGACGTTTGACCCACATTTACATTCTTAAATAATGTCTAACTAACTTTAAGATGCTGCTAAATCATCATTCGACAATATACTACTTCGACAATGAATTAACAAATTAATCATAGCATACTTTTATCCGAGTCGCGACGAAATCTTTTCTATTTATCTTTAAGAGCATTATTTGTATGTAATTGATTTGAAAAATTACAAAGATCTTGGGCTCGAAATTGTTTAATCACTAAAGACTTCCCGACAATTTATCTCGCAAGAAAAGTTTATTAAACGCGAGGGCGTACACTTTCCAAGTTCGGTCGAATCGTGTAGCTAATAACTACAAAGAAAGAAAGAGAAAAAAGAAGAAAAGAAATAGTAAGGAAAAAGAGTGGTAGGGGAAACGAAAGAAGAATTCGATTTGCGGCTCTCGCCAGCAACGGCAACGGCAACGGCAACGGCAACGGCAATGGCAACGGCAGCGGCGGCTCGATTATCGCGGACGTTGGCCGCGTTCATGGCCGCGAGCGAAATTGCGTTCCATTCCTCACTAACTTTTTCAATTTGTCGTGAGTCGGGCAACTAATTACCGACCGAAACGACTTTTGCCTCGGCGACGGGGAGAGCAGCAGCTATGTCAGCTTTTCGAGAGAGAGAGAGAGAGAGAGAGAGAGAGAGAGAGAGAGAGAGAGAGAGAGAGAGAGAGAGAGAGAGAGAGAGAGAGAGAGAGAGAGGAAGAGGAAGAGGGAGAGAGGAGAGAGTTTTCAAACGATTCGGGACATCTGTTGGTTACATACGTTTATCGTACCACGACTGACCTCGTCCTATGCGCGATAAACAAATCCTTTCGTATTTACAAATAAACAAAAGCCCCTATGCGATAGAACGGAGATTTGCGGGAATAAAATGTATAGAAATACAGAACAAGAATCGATTGATTTCGAAGAGAGAAACGAAAAGCGGTACGTTTTTCTTTTCTTTCTTTTTTATTCTAATTTTTTTATTAGATACGTGTCAGATAAAAATTGTCAGATGAATTAATTATCACGTTTCAAGTTTATTTCAAGCGTATCCGTTCAAGGAAAAAAAAAGAAAAAGAAGATTCGATATATTATTATATTTTTCAACAACTATGAGACAAGTGTTTACGTAGCGTTTCTCGAAAATAGATCCCTGGTATATGTTATATATCGAACCAGAATAATGTTTTTCGGATCTTCGTGCGAGGATAAAGAGATAATAATTTCCAGCGACTTATCGAGACAAATCTTCTCCGGGTACCTCCTATCCTTATGATCACTGCCAGAGACAGCACCAACATCATCCTCGATACGACACGTCGCGTTTATCGGTTCCACGTTTCTAGCTCCGAGCTCAAAAGCACTCTTCGAGAATGTCACTCTCCAATACTTGAAATGTTTTTTATTTCTTTTAATATTTCCTTTTTATCTTACAGAAAATTAATAACGAACAAACATACGTAATTTATGAACGTTCATACGACTCGATCACAGATGGGGAAAAATTTATCAAAAAAGAAAAAAAAAAAAAAAAAAAAAAAGAAAAGAAAAAAGAAAAGAGAGAAACAAAAAATTATTTTTATTATTTCGTCATTCAAATCCTCCTCTTATATTTTTATAAAACTTACTTTCGTTTCTTTCGATTCAAACAATTTCCAGTATAGTTGGATTATTAGATGCTCGTTATATTGATTAAACTGACATAATGGAGCAATAATGAGCACTCGAAACTACTGGAAAATGAATTTACTCGCGTCAAAATTATTTACGCACCATTTTCCTACCTTTAATTTCATAATCGACGTTAGTTGGTACAAACAACGAAGCGATGCCATCGTCAATCGATTTTCGAAACAATTTCGATAAAGCGTATCGCATCTGCACGATATATCCGAGTGTTCGCGAAAGTATTCAAAAAATTCTCATTAAATCTGTCCAGTTTTCCGTACATCACTTAATAGTTTACGATACAGCAAATCTATTAAAACGTTACAAGTTCGAAGTTATTTTACATAGTTCATGATAGTTAACTCGATAATCCTGGACGAGCTCCGGCTGTTTGAGGATTACTGAATATTTTATAGGGTACTCCGAAAATGTAATATAAAGTTGGGATGATATAATGGAGGTAAGAAAAGGAAACGCAAAGAGCATAGACGACAAAAAAGAAAAAAAGGAAGAATAAAGGAAAATATAATACTCTACTTTGCGTCTTCTTATATAATTTCATTTTAGATTCAATTCCATTTTGCATGGATACATTATCTTAACAACATTTACCATTAATAGACTTATTACCGTCGCTAAGGAACTTTTAATTAACGTCAGTAAAAAAAAAAAAAAAATGTATATATATATATATATAAACGTACGATGAAGAAACTTCACAAATACGGCAGTTTTCGCGAAACAAAAGGCCCGTCTTTAGGAAAAGGACATGAACTCTCAAAGAGCATTCCTTTATATCTTATCTGCCGTACAATTCCAAGGGAAACAGCTGATAACGTTTTATGTTCACGATGTACCATAGCGTCCTCGATTTTCCACGTGTTTCCTGCATCCGTTCAATCCTATTCTCCGTTACACCGAGTCTAAAAGCTTTCGGTACTCGCAATTATCTTGCTCTCGCTTTCTCAAAGCAAGCTTCCGATGGTTACTTCCAAGATTTTCGAAGAATAGGTATAATGGATGGGTATAACGAAAAGGAGAACAGAGGAAGGAGGGTGAAAAGTTGTTTTTATCGTGTTCTCATCAAATTATGAGAAAGTAAGACTCATGTAAGACGGATATTTATTCCGTTCTTAATAACTTTAAACAAAGAGTTTGGAGAGATAAAGAAATATTCGAAGAAGAAACGAAAAAGGGATAACGAAGGTGAGAATGAATAGCCATGGAGATACATAGAAAGGTCAGTCGAGGGATGACCTGACCGTTCGGTACGATCTTTCGAGAGAAAGAGGCGGAGGGCGTGTTGCCAAGTGCAGTTTCGTAAGCTGCATTCTTCAAATCGAATTCCATTTCCCTGACAAATGTGCCACGCCGACTAAGCCACCTCGGCTTCTCTTTCTCGGATAGTAGACGAACGGAATGATAAAGCCAATTCGAGCTGTTTGCGCCAAAACGATTGCGAGCTTATCGAAAGATGGTGTATGTCTGTGAAAGAAAGAGAGAAAGAAAACTATAACGTTTTTCACGAGACGAGTAAAAAGCAAGCGATTTTTGCTTTATCGTTCCTTTACCAACTTTCCATAGAAAGAAAGTTTTTCGGATCAAGCGGAAATAAGAGAAGAGGATATGTTTGCGACGTTGAGAATGTTGTAAGTGTTTTTTTTGTCAACTTTCCTTTACCGGAGGCTTCTTCTTTTCTCGACTATCTTCAAATTAGCTTCTCCATAAAAGTTTATTTCGCGACAATCTTTGCGCTAACATGCACTGCGTACCTTAGAATCTCTTCGCGGTTACTTCGTTAGAATACTTTCCTTCTTTTCCACGCTTTCCTGTTTACTCGCTAATTAAAAATTTTTTCCTTTCTTTTTTTCGTTCGCCTGAAATTAGAGAAAGTCTGTCTGGCAGTATTGAATTTATATCAAAATTCTATCTTAAAATTTTCTTTTTCACTTTGAACAATACTAAATAGAAAATAATAAAATAATATGATTGTAAAATATTGTTTTTTAATTTAGTATACATCGATCGAGGATCAAAAGATAGAGAAAGATAATAAGTGGGAATAATTTTCAAAAGCGTTCTTTCAGTTCATGGTCGTTTCTTTTCCGGACGAGTTCACGTCAAGTTCATTTTCCTAGCGACGAAAAGCAATGTTCGATTGTACAAGCCGCGAGCGAATTCGTCGGAAGTAAACAGACGTCAGTCACGCATAAATGATAGCTCACGTTGCTCACGACATGCATTCGCTCAAATGAGCGCGCACGCGTATCAATCACCGTGGAGTTTACCAGCCGCGTCGGCTTGCCAAGTAATTTAATCACTTTTAGTGCCCCATTGGTATTCCGGAAAATCTGGCCAATAGACTCGAAACGCATCCGATTGCCATTCCAGGATCGAAGAACGATAAATTAACCTACTTCTCGTTCTACTATTTTTATCTTAGTATTCGACTTCAATTCTCATAAACGCTCAACTAAAAAGACTAAATCCCGTCTACAATCTCGAATCTGAAAATGATCAGAATTTCGTAACCTGCCTCGTCGGTTTGTTTACTTCATTTTCTTATATTTACTTTGCTTTTATCGTATATATCTATGTTGTGAGTACGAATTTGTAGAATTCTCCCGAGAGAAGCATTTACGTTCGAAGGAAACTCGCGTACGTCGTGCGTGAACGGGAGGAGTAGGACGGAAGCTGCGAAGGGTAGAAAAGGGAGGTGAAGGGAAGAAAGAGCGACTTTAGGGGCCATTGAAGTACTCGGAAATGAAGACGAGGATCGTACGTATCGCGAATAAAGTCAAGGAGTCTCGGTAAACTCACAGTTACGTCGATGCCTGAAAAGATTCCCTTTCGATGTGGTAGATAGCGCGCGGAAATTGAATAACGTCATCGTCGTCGTCGTCGTCGTCATCGTCGTCGTCGGCGTTGTCGTCGTCGTCGTCGGCGTCGTCGTCGGCACTTATGAAATCACCGTTCGCTCGCTGTACTTGCCGATTATGATAACGACGACGAAGACGACGGCAGCGGCGACAACGACGACGACGACGACGACGACGACGACGACGACGACGACGACGACGACGACGATGGATGAATATTCGGAGTCGATAAAACTTTTAACATGACCGACATATTTCTTGGGTTACACGTTAAGCAATTTCCAAAAGAAAAGCTAGAGATGAGCTCTAGTAACCGGAGAAAAGAAGAAGAAATATGAAAAAAAAAAAAAAAGAAGATGAGTAATCGATCACATGTTACATTCTTATTTAACAAAACGAAGAGAGCAGATGTTTCTACTCGAATACGCGCGTAAAAGTGGGTAAGGGTAGATTTCTCCAAAATTTCCAGACGGTGACGATCGAGTATTTCATTTATTTTTTTCCCCTACCACCTTCATTGAGAACATTGATTCCGACGTGTCGAGTCGTTCACCCTGGCCGCATATCAGGGACGCAGATGCACGTGACGCCCGCATTTTTTTCTCGAGGCAGCCAGCATCACCAACACCATCACCACCACCACCACCACCAGCAGCAGCAGTAGCAGCAGCAGCAGTATCACCACCTCTACCAGTACTGCCGTCGAATCCGCGCAGATTTTTCACGAGTCTCCTCGGCCTCCGAAAACGCGTCGTCCTCTGTCTCTCTTCCTTTTCCCCACCTCTTTTTCATTCTGTCGACGCTGCCCGACACGGTGGGTACGTGAAACGAATTTATAACCGGCGATACGGGCGACGTGACGAAGCCCTTGAGCCGAATTCGTCGATTTTAATACTCGCTCGTAGCTACAGTAACCCTCCGAACCTTCTACCCTTCCTACAAACGTTCATTCCCTCGAACGGGCTCTCATCCCCGTCATTCCGACGACGATGACGACGACGACCACGACCACGCGACAACCCTCGCGAATGTCGACTCGCTCGGTCGGAACCGCATTCCTCGCGATATGCGCCCTCCAACATGCTAACTTTTGGTCCCTTTCTCCCTCCTTCTATCTCTCTTTGCCTCTATCAAGTTTCCGTCGTATTGGCAAGAGAAAGAAATTTCCGATAGCGCCAATGTTATATAACTTTTAAATCCGACCGACTGTCGCCAAAAAAAGATTCCTCCCTCAGGACGAGCCAAGGTCTTCCTGATCCTGCACGAATATTATAAAACTTCTCGAATGGCGGCCTATCTGCCTGGATAAGTTGGGAGAATTAAAAGTCATAAAGTCAAAGTCGGTGGACAAACGAAGTGGTAATATTCGGTTTTACGGTGTCTTACCGTTCGGCCTGATGGGGAAGGGGAATAAGTGTCCAGGTCACAATGCAAGGAAAACTCGAACTTGGTCGTTTTAATTCTTCCAAGGATTTATGTACGCGCGTACAAGAGGAAGAAATAAAAGAAAATGCGCGAAACGAGACAATCATTTCGCGTCCATCATGAATAATTGAGATCAAATCCGTCGGTCGTAATCCGCAAACTTTTATATTTTCGTAATTTTAATGAAAGAACAAAACGGGAAGGCGACTCGAATTAGCCAGAGTTGCACGCTCGAAAAAGAAAGCAAGGACGCGAGGATATAAGAGACAGCGTTGCAACTTTAAATCCCCTAGTAAGGCCTGGCACCTTCCGCGAAGATTATAAAAATTATCTCGCTTTTAGCGCGTTCTCTCCGTCCTTCCTTCTCTCATAACACGTAAACAACGAAGTTGAGATTAAAAGTCACGAAGTCGTAGTCAGCATTCTCTCGTGACAGTGAGAAAGAGAGAGAAAAGAAAAACCAGCGCTGCTTTTGCTGCAACATCTCTAAGTAGGATAAGGGAGTTTCGGCATAGCTTGAAAATGAGCGAAGAAGGAGAATACTTAAGCAAGCAGGTATAACTTTAAAAGGACTTTTCCAAAGCAGTCCTCGGTGTTCAATGACGAATGGGTGAAAGGATAAAAATGATGGAAGTCACCCGACTGTACATTATCACGGACTCTCTCTCTCTCTCTCTCTCTCTCTCTCTCTCTCTCTCTTTCTCCTTATTATTACATTTATCTAGGACGAATCGTGAAAATACCGGAATAAACGAGTAATGAAAATTATTATCGTTCTGTCCGCGTTAAACGATATATCCTTTGCCGTTGAAAGAACTCATTATGTACTCGCGGATGTGGAAAATTGTACTATTGCGAAGCGACTTCGTCGTTCTTCTTTCTTTAAAGAAAGTCATTGTTTCGTTATAATTAACAATATATCATTTACGAAATTATAAATTATAATTTGTATTGCATTGAATATTTCTATCAAATGTATATCTAAGTACGACGCGCACGTTTGTGTGTGTGTATATATATATATATATATCATATATATGCGAATGCAGTTAGAATGTATTGCATGAGTTATCGTTTAGATCGACCCCACGATCTAACTAAATTATCAAACCGTTTATAACGCAAAGATTCGTACAATGGGGATATTATTAAAGTCAATTTTCAAGTCAAGGAGCATGCCGTATTTAGCATAGATATGAATTTCATCCTGACACCATACCATGATATATATCCTTCTCGACCGAAGGATCAAATAGAATATCTTCGACGTCTCAGCTAAAATATATATCGTACTTGGACATTGGAGTAAAATATTTCAATTTTTTAAGAGCCGATGTTTTGTTTTCTCTTTTGTATAAACGAGAAGAAAAAAAAAATAACATAAAGAGTCATTTTGCATAGAGTTTATTTTTTCTTATCTGTCAACCCGTGTAACTATGATTATTACGAAGTACGCGTTTGGTACGTAGCTTTGAAAAATTTCTCTAGGAAATAAAAAAAAAGAAAAAAGGAAAAAAAAACAGTGAAATACCAGAGCAGAGTGAAAGTTTAAATAACGACGTGAGATCATTAAACGTGTGACGGCCCGTTGACTCTGTGATTAATTTGCTCTCTGATATTAGGGCGACTCGTCTTCGATGAAGGACTGCACCGGTGATTTAATGGACGGTTCCGACGTTCCAACCAGTAGGCAACTTTCCAAGCAACCTGCAAACTATTTACGAGCCAGCGAAAAGTTCTTGATCTATCTGACTGTTTAATTTACGTTTACTAGACTTGTTGAAAATACAATTTCGTATCGGTGTAAGACTTCAATCCAATATCTTTTACAATAATCGCTTGTTTTAGCGGTAATCGTAACAAACGACTACTATGCTCATTCTAAATTCCTCCGAAAATATGAAGCTTGACAATATCGAAGTTCGAAACTATTTTAGCTATGAACAAATTTAATGGCATTTGGCGAGCATCACTTTCAGTCTATCGCGTCTAGCCATCGCACGTTGTTGTTTATGGATCGTTAGCCCTCGTAACTGATCTTTCGATCTATCCTGGCATTCCGATAATCGAGCCTCCAGGATATATGGATTCAACCGAAGCTAGACTATAGCCGATATCGAATTCGAATCTTAGCGGTGATTCCTCTCAGTCGAGACGGCACCGAGATAGAGAGAACGAGCCACGATCGCGCGAATAACCCAGTTTCGAGAATGAATGGCAAATGGAAGGACAGACGAGAAAGGACGACGATTCCTAGTTGTTCTCAAATCCTCGATAGACGTTACTAACGAGTAACGAAATCATTAAGGTCGTACGCTCGATTCGTGTCGAGAATATTCCTTTATCTTCTTCTTCCTTCTCGCCAATTTTTCACTTAATTGTTCTCTAGATGAATGAAGCATAAAAAAAAAAAAAAAAAAAAAAAAAAAAAAAATAGAGGAAAAACAAAACAAAATAAAGAAAATCAATGAATTTCTCTTAGTTATCTTCGTACAAAAAAAAAAAAGAATTCTTATTCCGTGAATTATTCAACGATAGACAGAACGTATATTTGCCATGCGAATTCAATCTATTTGTTTCTTAAGAAATCTCAAGTTCTCAATCGTTCTGCAAAGATTCTCGAAACGTTATCAAACATGACAGAACGTGGATCATCATTATTATGACAAACTATCGCCCGTACAAAGTATACTTGCAATACGGACGATGGTAAAAAGAACGTCGTTAGTGTTACGTCGTCATAAAGCTTGCTTTCTCCAAAGGAAAATGGCAAATGGTCCGACATTTTCCATTACTATAGTTCAACGTGAAGATTGCCATGACGTTTTTGCATAGCAACCCTTTATTTCTTAAGACGTTCGAATTATTCCGTTCGAAGAGGTTTTCCCAAGGGGAACGATGGCAGGAAAACACGATTTAGTTCGTCCACGTGCTCAATTGTTCCTAATTTAATTGCTTCCCTCGTTAAATTTCATCTCCTTCGCCCGACGTTCCGCGAGGACGAGGAACGCTCGGGACGTTCGAGAGATTCTTGTCAACTAGACCTGTCGCACGTAATGATCTTATGGAACGAAGTATAATAATGCCATTATGGAATCAGAGAGAGAAAGAGAGAGAAAGAGAGAGAGGGCGAAGAGTCGCGCTCTAAATCTGCAATCGTGCTAATTCACGATGCACGTGTAATCATAAAAATGAAAATTAATGCAACACCATCCTCGACACTAATGACGATATCCATTAATATAATAAAGTATTAACGAACCATCAATTTGATCTAAAAATTATATTCAATTCTAATAAAGTCTCTTTGCGTTTAGATTAATTAAGTATCATGCTTTAAGAAAATTAATAGTTCCGGATTTTTTTAAGAAAGAAACTCATCAAATAACGATGACGAGATTTTTATTACGTACTCATATTAATCATACAAACGTTTGCATTCTAGTATCACATATAATTTCAAAGCTAATCGATCTTTACACGCAGGATGACGTGTCAAAGAGGTATGACGTGATCTGAGATCACGTTGCTAGGGATAATAACAAAATGACCTTCGAGCGGATTTCATTATAATCGTCGTTTCAAGAATATACATTTTCCTATCTTGTCCTTTTGCAAAACAAGTATTCCCAAGATCGAAGGAAGTAAGATTATTAAAATGATAATGGAAAGATACTGAAAACTAATTTATTCGAGTGTTTCCGAATTATATTATAACTTTTTAATAACATGACCGATCCTTCAATCAAAAGGAATCCTTTTGCTATGTCGTAATCATATTATACCGGGAAGCTTTCTTATCGAAGAAATTTGCTTCTTTTATAAATGTTGCTTATAGAAGGACGCCGATGCATTTCGATAAGTATCAAATCGAATTCTCGATACGTTCGATTTCCATATCACTGATTACATAGGTATATATATATATATATGTGTGTGTGTGTGTGTGTGCGTCTGTATGTGTATGTATATATTCAAATGCAGTTTCGGGATTGTTCGTAGATGTATAATGCGTTATTACAAAATCTAGAGAAACAAGAGTTCGATAAAACATTTTTCTTTTCTTTTCAGATGCGGCATCCGATCCAAATGAAACCGGCAGATAGCGAGAATAGAAACGGTAAGAAGATATTTTTTTTCTCCTTTGAAGAAGATTTTATCGTCGATAGGAATGGGAATTGCATTTAGTCTAAAAGATCGAAAAAGTTTTTTTTTACTATGACTTCCATTTAACTTACGTGACTTTTAATATCATCAACTCAATTTTATTCGATACGATAACGGCAAAGATTGTGAAGGGATAAACGCGATATTATTTCGTTTGAAATTCCTCGTATTTTATTCGTTGATATAACCAACAAGGTTATCTTTGAATATCCGTTACTTACTGTCTATGTTAAAAGTACCAACCGGATTTGGTAATAAAATTAATAGTAAAATCCTACAAAGGTAATATATACACCGTTAGTTAAAACCACTACGACGACATAGTTTCTACCGTCTTGTCGAAGAAGATTGTAGAGAAGTTATAACTCTCTTCGCATGCTAAGAACATAGTTCAAAGCATACTCATTAAGTGTTAATTAATTGGCTAAATCGAGAGCTTGTCGAGCTTGCATATAGTCAAATAAGATACAGTATATAAGAAAGGAAAGATGAAAACGTACGCACGTTGAAAGCAAAAAAAAAAAAAAATAAGAGAAAAAGAAACAAAAATAAAAAGGAAAACAAGCAAAACGAGTTTGCATGCTCGAAATAGGTAATATTATCAAATTTTCATAGGTCGTTGTTACGCAGCGAAAGAAGAAAAGTAATCTTCCACGTATCCTTACTTATTTCTTTATTCATGTGCATTCGAGGCTTCAATGTATAAACCTAGAAGAGAGAGAGAGAGAGAGAGAGAGAGAGAGAGAGAGAGAGACAGAAAGAGAAAAAGTACACAAAGAAAGGACACAAAGAGGGAGTAAACGGAGAAAAGAAGGGAGGCTGGATAGGCTTATAAAATCCGTGCGTCAGAGTCAGTGCGAAAAACGAATGCTAATGAAATATTAACGACACCCGTCACGTGCTGCGACGGCAACCGGCTGGATCGCCGGTGGTAGCGCTTTTTGTTCGATGTGTTTTTTTCTCCCCCTTCTATCTCCTCTCTCTCTCTATCTTTGTCACCTCTCTTCTCTCTCATTATTCTTTTTTTTTCGCATACGAATCGTAGAACTACAATAGCGTTACAAGTGGCATGTAGTAGTGGAAAAGTTCGGTGTCACGTGTTACATATGATATATGCGCTTAATTATGTATATGTATTTTTAATACATAAATATATATCCACGGACATACACACACACAGGTACAAATGATGTGTGCACCAAAGTAGTCTTCGGATATCAAACTAAGAGCGACTAACGAGTGAAAATAGGAAAAGAAGAGTATGGTTTAAGCGCCATCGAGAAAACGTGCCTCGAAAGATCCCTTGTCGTACGGCGCGTGCCAAGTATGCGATAAGTGAGAATTATGCACGAACGAGTGGATGGGTATTAAGTGCCATTTGTTTTACGCGCTTATCGTAGAAAGAGACCGATGCTCGTAGAATCGTTTGAATATTTAACCACGAAGAATAGATGCGAACAAGACTCATGAAAGTTGAATAGTTTATACCTTCGCGTTTTTCATAATGTAGATCGAAATTGAAAAGATTCTATATAAATATAATTTTAAGTGAATATCCTTGAGAAAGAAAAAAGAAAAAAAAGAAAAAGATATAATATGTTTCACAAGGTCCGAAGATTATAAAAAAAAAAAAAAAAAAAAAAGAAAAAAAAATAAAAGAGAGAAGACAAGAAAAAAAAGAAGCACCAGGTATAATCAGGGTATTATACCTGGTGGTTTTGTTTGAAAATGGGAAGTATTTCCAGGTAAGCTTAAGGGTCACCTAGGATTATATTTTATATAAACAACGCACAGAGATAATGTTTCCACATCTAATCCTCTCCTCGTTAGATCGAAAACAACCACAGGAGAGACAACGTTGAACGTAAATCTTCATTACGTAAAGAAATATGAAAGAACCTAGGAGAGAGTTTATTTTTTTTTAACGACCGACCGTTGATGCACATTTCGTTAAGACGATTTTAGAAGCGCCTTCGAAGGAAGACACGTCGATCAAGCGAGAGAGAGAGAGAGAGAGAGAGAAAGAGAAAGAGGGAGAGAGAGAGAGAGAGAGCCCTCGTCCGAAGAACGTTGGATGCGTCGTGTGCCCGATGAAAAGACACGAGGTCGAAGAGAGCAAAAGCTTTATTTATACCCGTGACATTCTGTTTATTTTGGCTGACGAAGCCAACTCACGCTTTATCACCGACTAAGTAACGAACGTGTCGCTTTCGAGCTTTCTTTTGTTCACTCACTCTCATTTCCTGTTCAGACAGCTTTGGTTTAGCCTCATCAAATCGATCATTTATCTTTTTTCTCCCGATTGTAAATAGAAATTAAATTTGTTTGAGATAACGACAGATTATTGAAGTCGAAAAATTTATGAGAATGATATCTTTTTCAATGATTACCTACGAAAAGAAAGAAAATAAACGATTGGGTAGGAATAAACAAACGAAAAACTAGCCAAGAAGTCTGACCATAAGTGTGATGAGCATCGTAACGATCAGGCAACCTCCAACCTGATATTCTATCGACACCTCTTGCATTAGCTGCCAAGACGTGTCATTAATATTTCATAATGTTTATTTGTTTATTCGATGCGCGATTTTATACCAGGAGCCAACGATATCTCTTCCATGGCCTCTTCGTGGCTTCGATTATATCGAATAATATAATCGATACGACGTGAAAACATTCGATTACTTACTTACTTACTTACTTACTTACTTACTCACTCACTCACTCACTCACTCACTCACTCACTCACTTACTTACTTACTTATTTACTTAGTTACTATTCTCTTTTAGAATGGGAGACACTGCAGTTCTACAAATTGCATCTCGTGATTTCTAGTTATGAAATAATCGACGTTACATCATTCTCACGCTATATTCTACGACGAAACTGTCGCTCTCGTAACTCACGCCAAGTCATCGAGATCGTCCACGATCAAATATTTTTTCTTTTATTTTATTTTCTTGTTTGTTTCTCCTTTTGCTTAAGAAGCAATTGCGCGTTATATCTCGTTGATGATTTCAACCGAAACAACATCTTTATGATCCTTCGTTCTTATTCTTAATTTTAATGTTATTTTATTTTTATTCGATAAAGAAGTAAATATAGATGTAATTTAATATCGAAAATAATTATAAAATATAAATATTACGTGCAATGCGAAAACGGATTTCTTTCGTAGTGCCGTCATTATCAAAGGTGATAATATTTATCTTATCTATAAAAATTCGGTGACCTACGAACGATCGATAATACGTATCGTATACCTTAATTGTATCTTACGTCTATATATGATAATATCATTTAAAAAATTCTATTTAATACAACGGGAACACGTATGAGAACTTTTATTATTTAATCAATTGACAAATAGTTCAATGAATTATATTTCATTGAACTAATTGTACAAAAGTCAAGCTTGTTGCTTCATAAATATATTTCATAATAAAACATGTACACCAAATGATAGTTTTCAGATTACGTTTCTCAAGGAAATACGATACTAAGGTTATCATAACAAAATTCGAACACTGTAATTATAGATCTCTTCGAAAGGTCGGTAACGCGAGTGTAATTCTATGCGAGCGATCGCACCTAGATGCAATCAAGATCGTCGGAGTCCGTAAACATCCGGTGGATCGATGATTTCTGTTATGTCAGAATATTTCGATTGTATAGAATGGACAATGATTACGTCATTGAATACCGTAGTTGTACCATTAACGAAGATATATATATATAATTTAAACAACGAGAAATATCTTAAATTCGTCGAAAAGTAATACGAATCTATACATGAGCGATAATTCTTTGGCAATTTTAATAATTATCATGTATCGTATTGTAATAACAATTAGGAAGAAAACGATTAATGTAAATAAGTACACGTTGCATTTCCGAACTTTCCATTCTCTTGAATATACATATTCAAGTACATAAGTACTTATGTACCTACTTATTGTTAGTGATAGCAAAGAAAAAAGACAGAAAGAAGTAAGTACCTATTTATCGAACAGATGGAATCAACTTGGGCTATTTCGAAGAAGTCCACGAGAAACTCGGTGTCATTGACTACGGTATTACAGTTTACAATGACTTTTGTGAATTCTCGTAATACATATGAATTGACCAAGCACTAGGAATAGTATCATTAACTGCAACTATATGTACCGATGGAAACAAAAGTAACATCGACTCGGTTTATTTCCCTTTTAAGAAAATGAACAGTGAAACTTCGTTTCTACAAGCGATATTACTTTTCCTCGTTATAACAACGGGATTAAATGTTGAAGAACCATTCCACTTCTGTTCTCAACGATCTCTATATATTTAAACTAGATTGGAATATTCTACTTCTTTAATTTGCTTCTTTTTTATTTCGATTTTCTTTATCATACTCTTCTGTGTCCATCAACAAAGCGTATAAATCGATGCTGAATATACTAAGTATCTGTTTGCAACTATACAACCGATAATCCGGGTAAACGATTAAAAGCAACGCTTGTATGCGGTATCGTGCACCGTTACAAACCAACAATGCGTGCTCCTGCATTTATAATTTCCATGCGTTTCGCATTCGTTCCACACGAGAAGATATTTTAGCATGACCGTGATAGAATTCTAGAGGGACACGAACCCGATCGAATTAATCGAAATTTATAACGAAACCACAACGGGAATGTAGAAGGAGTAAAAAGCATACACATTTGAAGCGTAGATGCGTAATGTAACGTGACGTCGATTTAAAAAAGGAAACAAAAAATATTTCAATGTATAATTACCGATTACGAATCTGTAAGAATATATTGTGTGAGAGACGAACGAAATGAAAATTGAAGAAAAATCCAAATATCGATTTCGTTACATTTATTATATTATTCTAGACATGATCCAATTTTGAATGATTTAATTTTTTTACGAAGCTTTTTTATACTATCCAAGCAAGATCAATATATATATATATATATATAAATAAGTTCGAGAGTTCGGAGATAATATAAAAGAGGAAAAGAAGAAGACAGAAACAACTCTATATCGGAAAAATATGTTGAAATATTCAACAGTACAGACAATTGTGGCAACGAACGAGTAAGAAGAACTCGTAGCGTGACTACGCTTATCACGAATGCATCCAGGGAATATTATTACCAAGCGATGGATTATTAGCTTTGCGTGCGTTGCGAAACGTACGATTCGTGCTGCGGTATAGGATGATGCGTTACTCGCACCTTGGAATTCATGTAAGGTCAGTATGATCGAAAAGAGAAGGTAGAAAAGATTCCCGCTGTTTCTTCTGCGACCTCCTACGGATGCACGTGCTGCCGAGAATGCATGACTTCGTGAGTTTAATTCACATGCGTTTGGCATTCGTTTCAGACGGAATACTGAGAAAAAAGTGTACGAGATATGGTATGCACTCGGGAAAAACTTATTCACAGATCGACCCCATACGATTCGTACAAATGCATGCATGCATGCATACATACATAGATACATACATACATATATACATAATACTAAGGTATCTATTGTTATTATTATTACATTTATTCTTCGACACGTTTATTGAAAAATTTAACTTCCCAAAGATGTAGGTCAGCTTTGTCATGTTAGTAAGAAAATATCGATTTCAGAAAAAGAAATGATTCAAGAGAGAGGAGAAAGATAAAGTGAGTGAGTGAGTGAGTAAGAGAATGTTGGGTTTCATAAAGCTGTCGTCATAAAGACGATTTATTCCGTGGCATTGTAGTAAACTCAGCAGAAAAAGCAAAAGCCAAAGGGAGCGTCATTGTTGTCCGTACACGATACTCTAGCTTATAGATACACACAGTAGAAAGTCTACTGTCAGTGATAATATAGGTAAGACGGAACAGGCCACACCGACTGGAAGATCGCCAAATTTTCTTTATATACACCGTCTATACTCGGCGAGTGCTATTGCACCATTGTACACAGTCATTATGTTAAAGCTACCATTTACACCTACTATACATATATACAATAGAGTTATCCTCCGACTCACGTCACAAAGATCTTCGATTTCGAACGTACTTTTCAATAACGAATCTGTTTCGTCTTCTTCTTTTTTCTTTTTTTTTTCTTCTTTTTTTTTGTTTTAAACATAAGAAATTAATCCTTAACTATACCTATCATTTATTTCTTCGTTTTAAGCGATCCATGTTCTCACGATTTACCTTGATGAATATCGGAATTTGCAGTCATTAATGTTTATGTAACATCTTTTTTCTCTCTCTCTTTTTTTTTTTCTTTTTTTTTTTTTTTTTTTTTTTTTTTTTTAATGGAACTGACCTAACAATCAACGTTGAACATGAAAATGTATGAGAGAATTTTTTCCCTTGACCAAAGTATTTTTTCCAATTAAAAATGAAATATTTTAATCGAAAGTATCTAATAAAATTATATACATCGATATGGCTCAGAGCCCGTACAGAGCTATCGAAGGCTTTATATAAAATTCGATATATGTAGAAACGTACATACGTATATACATATGCACGAAGCATATTATCCTTTGAGCCGTGACAAAAGGGGTCAGCCGAAGAATATTGGTTCACGTCGTTACGCGGTTAACGTGCTTGACCTCCGTGACGTATATAAGGAGCCATCGCCGGAAGAAGCTTCATAACGTCGTCTGGTGATCTGCTTTTCTACGTACAGGCTACGTTTCTTCTTCCTACTACTCTTCTCGTTTCGTAGTACAAGAATAGCCCCCTAAGAGCGCACGAACGGTACTTGCTATTCGTTCCACACGTATAAATACGGATCCTAGCGTTGCGTGTATGTTATAGAAAGAAAAAATAAAGAGAGACAGGGGGGGAGGAGAGAGAGAAAGAGGGGAAACACCGAAGTTGTATATGCACTAGAAAAAGTTTTTAAAAAGATCAGAGATATAAGGAGAAGCGAAGGTACGGTTGGCTGGATTTTAGTGGAATGCTCATAACGTAGTTGCCACTTTAACGCCCTATGAGATCGTTCTTCTCGTGAAAGTTATTTCTCTTTCTCTTTCTCCCATTCTTCTTACGACCGATCCTCTCGTCGAGCAATACCGAAAAAAAAAATTCCTTAAAGTCATAACTTTCTTTATCGGATGCAATAAATCTGACCGAAACTATCTTCCGATAGTATAAATCTACTTTCGTTGTCTCAATACCAACGACGGCGAATCATCGATTGAGTCGGGAAATATCAAAATTCATGAAGTTTTTACAAACATTCTCTGCTATAGAAACGTGTTCATTGATGTTAAAAAAAATTAAACGATCGTCCGGCCATTTCTGTTCGAGCATTTGCTTTTTTTTCCTTCTTCGTCAACACCATCTCTCTTAGTCGACGATCGTACTTGATTTTTTGAATCGATCCGGGGGAACTTGGATCGCGTAAAATATTACGCGAACGCAACACGAACAAGTAACTCAATTACGCCAGGAATCGGTTTCACGAGCGTTGGTTGAAACTGAAACCGAGTTTAACCACGGAATTGATCGATCAAGGACCAAGTTCGGAGTTAAATCAAATTTAATTGTCCTCCGTTAAATCGACGTTATCACGAGTATTTCGGTTCCTTCCACTTTGTTTCGTTGTTCCTATAAATTTAGCTTAATCAATAGATATTTTATGTGAACTAAAGAAATAAATAAAATGATAGGATACGTAACGTTGTTTCGAGCTTGTTTTTATCGTAATTTCGTTCTTTATAAAAAACGAAGGAAAAGAGATAAAAAAAAAAAAAAAAAAAAAAAAGAAAAAGAAAAAGGAAATAAAAGAAAAAAAGAAAGACATAAGTAATGCATCGAATTTAGCGTGCAAATCGAATCTGTAGCAAATATACGATGAAAAAAGATACGGAGATGTGTACGACGTACTTACATACATTCGTGTCGCCCATCGTCCCTTCCACCTCTCTTCTGTCGCCCTCTCTTCTTCCCTGGATAATGTGACGAACCGACAATACCCGTATATACGGGTACATATAAATAATGCATTCTCGGCAACGTTCGACGGAGTAGAAATATACAGCGAAACGTCGATGGTAACGATGACCCCGTGGCCTCTGCGCATCGATTACCTCTCTGTTCTCTTTCTCTCTCTCACACACTCTCTCTCTCTCTCTTTTTCTCGTACAGAGATCTCTTCCATTATTAGCCGCCCAAATGTGACCTCTTCGCGCATGAAAGTCAGATGAAGAAGAGTCACCGTACACTATGAGAATCATCGGAAAGCGATAAATGATATGGAAAGTTAAAAGTAAAGGAACCGTAAAAGGAAATGCGTTCGAATCGAATCAATTTCGAGGTCATTGCATCAAAGGAAATGAATTTTTTTACAGGACGTCGATCGATAACACCGATAATGAAACACCGAAAAGTATAGAAAATTCATTACGAAAGCTGACGAGGCTACGAGAAAAAGAAGAACAAAAAGAAGAAGAAGGAACGAAGAACAAACGAAGATAATGTTAAGATCTCCGACGCTCGATTTATAAATGTTTTTCGCATAAAACTGAAGAGCCAGCAGTTTCGTGCGATCTCGGCGCCTGTCCGATCGTCTGCTCGGACGTTGTTGTTGTTTAACAATTTGGATTTCCCGCACATCGTCGGTAGATAATCGAATTATAAGGGGTCTCGTAATCGTGACGCATATTTGGCACGTCGGCTCCAACCGGCCTCTGAAATTTGCATTGCGTCAGAGAGGAAGAGATAGAGAAAAAGAGATAAATGGAAAGAGAGAAAGAGAGAGAGATAGAGATTTGCGCGTGAGCCTACTCTTAAATAATTCAACGTTCAGCGATGAACGAAGCCATCTCTTATACGATCGTTCCGTTTCTCAAGCGTATCCTCGTCGATGTCTCAAATTCAAAAGGGGGGAAATAAAAAAAAAAAAGAAAAAAAAAAAAAGAAATAAACGCAAATTCAATTTGCAGTTTATGATCTTATCAAGAATGTCTGGCCTTCCGTAATGCTCGTTAGGGATCATAAATTTATCGTTTTCTAGATACGTAGTATTTTCTTGATTTGCAGGAAATACACGTCGTCCAATGAAAATAGAAATATTCGACAAATTACAGGCAACACCTACGAAATACGTCTCGTTCGCTTCTCTTCACTCTTCGCATCAACGAGATAATGAAAAGCATCGATGAGTCACGCAGACTCGAGTCTGCGCGAATCGTTGGCAAGCGTTCTTCCTCGTAAACAAGCAGAGTTAAATTACGTACGCTCGAATATCTATCTATTACGTTTGAACTGGCACGGTTCTTGGCGCATATACAGTACGTACGTGTCGAATAATTCCGATGCTTTATTAAAGGCTTAGCGTCATCTTTTTGGTAGCTCAATCCGACATAAATTGTCTCTGTTCTCGTAAACGATTCGTAATCATCAACGGACGATCTATAATTATAACTCATTTTTAATAAAAAAAAAAAAAAAACGTAGAATACATAGAATGGAATGCGTTGATTGTATAACAATAACGAAATACTTTCTACAAATTCGTTGATTGTAAAAGATTTGCATTGACGAAAATCGTGCCAGTATTTAATTTAATGAATCCATTTAATTCATTTCCCTCGTCTTTCTCGATAGTCCTTTCTTTCGTTCTTTAGTTTCTCAGATTTATGAGGAAAAGCAAAGTCCTTTGTTACAATAAAGAAGACGACATTCATTCACTGAGAACGAACTTGGATAATACTGGAAAATGCTTTCGTGAATCATAATACCGTACCGATCTACTCGCAATTTTTTCTAGTTTTCCTACGTAATTTAACGATAAATTATAATATTATAATATTTCGAAGAAATTGAGAAGACCTTTGGTAAGAAGTACAATATTTTGATAATGTTCATTAATAAGACACGATAAATCGATGAACGAGTAATTAATGTATAAAAAGTTGAGATAAAGAACGATCGATCGATACAAAGTTTATTATAAAGATCGAATCCGGAGCACAAACAAAAGAAAGAAAGAAATGTATTACATGGCGATTCATCGTTCGAGGAATAAAGCGAACCGTCTAAGAAAGAAATTACACAAATTTATCTTTTGAAAGGAATTTAATCTATTTCCTTCGTCGAATTTCCTCTTAGGATTTACGTGCTATCTCGTACATTCGATTACATATTCCTGAAACGAAGAGAAAGACATTGATTTTTTTTTTTTCTTTTTTTTTTCTTTTTTTTTTTTTTTTTTGAACTTCCATTCTCGAATGTTAGCTCCGCGCGAATCACGTGTTGCGAGATCAGCTGTTCGCGAGAGCGTGTGCGTGACAGTATCGAGGCCACGTTACTATTCGTGCATTGTATATGTGTGAGAGAGTAACTAGAAGAGAGGGAAAAGACAATTTTGTTGGTATGACAGGAAGCTAGAAGGAAATCGAGAGAAGGAGAAGGAGAAAGAGAAAGAGAAAAAAAAATTATGGGGAAGGGAAAAAAAAGAGAAAACATAGTTACGTAGTTACGTACACACGAGAGAAATTCGAGTTCGAGATTCGACCGATAATATATCGTTTTGTTAAATATCTTCCTTTTTCCTTTTTTTTTTTCCTCACAATCAAGGACATTTAAGAAGTAATATATATGTAAAAAGGAATAGATTTATTTCATTCCAAATCCAATTAACTTTTGGAACAAATTTCAGTACACTTTCGCGTAATCGTATAAAGGTAAAACTAAAAGTAAGAAATAAAGATAAAAGTGGTCTCTTTGAAGTTCCAACGGAAAGCAATGTGTATGTGTTAAGAGAAAAAGAGAGAGGGAGAAAAAAAGAAAGAGAGAGAGAGAGAGAGGTTACTCGAGGGAATGGCGCGAGCGAGCACGAGCGAAAACAGAAAGGTAGGGGACTTAGTATGTGATGTGTGCGGTGCGATGCGATGCGATGCGGTGCGGTGCGGTGCGGTGCGGTACGACGCGGCACGGTCCGGTGCGGTGCGGCGCGTCGCGGCCAACACGGAGAAGCACGAAGCGCGCCGATGAGGAAAGCCGAGTTGCGTCGCGCCGGTTCTCTCACTTGTTGAGCGTCGGCCGAGGAACGCGTCCTCTCTCTCGTCCATATCTCTACGACGTCGCAACGACGAAGAGGAAAAGAAGAAGAAGGAGGTGGTGGTGGAGGAGGAGGAGGAGGAAAAAAAAGAGGAAGGAAAAAAAAGAGAGAGAGAGAGAGAGAGAGAGAGAGGAGAAGGTGGAGAAAGAAGAAGTGGGAATAGACGGGAAGGAGAAAAAGACGAAAGGAGGTGAAAACGAAATAACTCACCGGTGTGTTTCGTATACGATCGCAATCGCGCACGCGCCGAACGTGACATCTCGCGCAAAACTACGCGGGCTCCTTCGAAAGAGATTATAACAAAATATAATCCCTGTTATTCGAATCGATATGTCAAAAAGTGTTTCACGTGTAAAACCGCGCATCAATTTATTTCTATCATACACATGCGCGAGTCATTATCTCGGTAATCGCCAATCATTATTTTATTAATGAGTCCGTGCTCGTTCTCGAAAGTTCTAAGAAGAAATGAACAGTTTATAGCGGATTTTCTCGTGTATTCTATTTTCGAATTGCTCGCGAATGTTTCTGTCTCCCGCGCTACATATCGAGGGGAAGGAAAAAATAAGAAACAGGAACGTCGGTAAAACGCAATAATATAAAAGGAGGAGGAGGAAGAGGAGGTGGTGGCCGAAGAGAAGAAATCGATATTCGACGGATGGCTCGGAGAACGGCAGAGGGAGTTTTTCTGTCATCCTTGCAAACGACCGTAGAAGAAAACGTAACGCGCGCTTTACAATCATCCGGACGCTCGTTACTGTCACGAGCTAAGGAAGAGAAACTGAGAAGAAAGAAGAAGAGGAAAATCGCGCGCGCGAGTAACAAAAGAGAAATAGAAACGCATCGTTTATCGTCCGTCGAGCGTATGTCATTAACGTCGTCATCGTCGTCGTCGTCGTCGTCGTCGTCGTCGTCGTCGTCGTCGTCGTAGTCGTCGTCGTAGTCGTCGTCGTAGTCGTCGTCGTAGTCGTCGTCGTAGTCGTCGTGTCGTAGTAGTGCCACGACGTTGCATAACTAGCGCGAACTCGTTGAGACTAGTGCGATTACGTAAGACGATATCCTCGTTTACCAGAAGCTACTCAGTGTTCCCTAGACAGGACACTACGTGAACGATACTACGTGAAGAATATAAATATCATATATGTGTGTGTATATAGAGATAGAAAGAGGGAGTGAGAGGCAATAAAGGAGAGAGGAGGGCACGTGCACCACCGACAACTACAGCAGTCGCGTGGCTGTCGTCCTGTCGTCGAGAAGACGCATGCTCAAATAATCGATCCTATACAACGGCTCGTTCGACCCGGCCCAGAATTTCTACGATTGCCATGAGGGCAGCCTTTCACTTCGTCGTCCTAAGAAACCGGAAACCGATTATGAATTGAGCTTTACGCGTATACATGTGCCGTATTACGTCGCATTGCTCTGCGAGCCTGTTTATAAATATATATTTATATGTGCCGTCGCTTCTGCCTGTTCGTATATGTTTACGCGCGCGTGTGCGCGCGTGTGTGGGTGTCAGTGATATATAGATATGTGTAAACATTGTGGTTTCGCTCTATGAAAATTTATGAATTACGCAAGTGTAATACCTTCCTCTCGTTGTCCTCGACAACATTCACGTTCTTCTTGTTAAATATTTAAAAGAGTTCGTAGTTTGCGCGCGTGAACCAAATAGAAACTCCTGCGCAAACTGCACGCGCCGGAAACATCGACGATGGCGATGAAGAGTCGGAAACAGTACTCTAACGGGCCTACCTTGGGCTCTAAGAGCCACTACCCTGCCATCAGTCAAGCCTACTGGGCACCACAACCGCAGACCGTACCTTATTCCGTTCCAGGTATCTCATGAATAACGAGACCGATATTTTATTATTTATATTATATATAAACGCCTTTCTTTCTCGCTAAAGAGAAAATAGAAAAAATTCGATCTTTCTCGCCAAGAAAAAAAGAAAGAAAAAAAGAAAAGAAATGGAAAAAATATTCATATCCTGTTTCCCAAGAAAACTAATACAAAACCTTATTACTTATTTTTGTCTGGCGAGGCAACAAAAATCATTCGTTTAAAAGGTAAAAATTCGTAGGACCGACAAACCGGTTCGTGGAATATACAAACATTTCTTTTCTCGTTTGTCCATTCTCTCTTATTACTTCATTCATTTGCCAACGCGATAGAACGACGCGAAATATAAACATGCATTTTCATAAGCGATGCTCAAAGGCTTACTCGAATATTTACTACTGGAATTTTCTTTTTCTATTGGGATATAAATAAAAATCATTTTTGTACGCATCTCCGCTGGCCGACCGTCTTCTCGCTTCGACGAGATCTCCTTTCATCTTTCATCGTCGATGGAAAATCGATTCATTGGACGAAATAGAGAACAGGAGAGAGAGAGAAAGAGAGAGAGAGAGAGAGAGAGAAAGAGAGACAGCGTGGTAGCAAGGTGACTCCAACTTGTCGAAGTCCTCTGACGTTATGAATAGTCAGAACGGTTCGCGAAACGTCGAAGAGAATGAATAAGTACGTCGTACCTGCATAAATATACATGACGGCACTGCTTATACTGTCTGAGCCATCACTATTAATAAAATAAAGGTATCTCTATCTGTCCATCTTTCTCTTTCTCTCTTTCTCTCTCTCTCTCTCTCTCTCTCTCTCTCTCTCTCTCTCTTTCACACAATATTCGACACGTGGGACACGCGAGTTCACTAACAGTCAATATTCCTGGCTCTCCTTCGAAATTACTCGGCTCGTTACAAGCTTCATCTTCACGTCCGTCTAAGGTCTTTGTAGCCTGCGAATAATTTGTAGCCAGCGAAATTAGGGGATCCGACAAATTGAATGCCATCTATCACGTACAAAGTATTTCAAAGTTGTTCGTTCATCGATTTTCTATTTAAAAATACTTCGTTCAGAAAATATGCATTTTCTTAACGAAGGACGTACGCTTGCGCACGTACCGGTTCTTTAATTTACTATATAATTAACAGTTCTTCAAGTCTCTTGAACACAGGTGGGCGTTAGTTGAACTCTATGCTCGCTTGATGATAGACATATAAAAAAGAAAAAAAAAAAAAAAGAAAAGGAAAACAAAGGAAAAGATAAGTTTTTTACGAGACATGTAAGATTATTCGCGACTTACATATTCAACGATGAGAAAATATGTTTAGAAATTATATATGTATGTACACGAATACCAATCACATATACATATGTATGCACGCGAAACGTTCGTGACATTCGATCGACGATCGATCGTTAACTGCTGTGTACGTAGAATGGATACACAACGAATTCGCAAATAACAAGCACTTAAAGAACAACCTTACAAAATCCTCGTAGACAGTTGAAAGGCCGTTCGTGTGATTTTTATAAAGTATCATTTAAATTTACTACGAATGAATTAACAATGGCCTTTATGCCATCGTCAGAGTATTGTCGTCACATACAGACGAACTAAATTACAAACTAAACGCATCCTTGAGTATTTACATCGTTCTCGTAACGCAACGCGATCTCTCATATTTGTCCCATTGTGGGTTAATGGAACAGAAGAAACACACAAATACCTATGTGTGTCGATGACTGCTCAATTTGTGGTACCCGTGAAACACTAGTATGGACATACGCTTTCCACCATACGCAAATAAATCTACAATTAATTACGCGTACGGATAAATATCATTTACACTGTGTGTGGAATCCGTGATTCCGCGTGGGTCGATATCCAGTGCGTGTCATATGATAACGGCCATTCTATAACGTGATACGACGTTTCACGCGCAAATAGAATAATTGAGATCGAACGTGCGTTCGTTGTAGCATGTCGAAGGTGACGTATCGATTGACGTCCTAAATTAAAGCTCGTAATCAAACTTTCCTGAGTCGTACTAATCGAAAAACGAGTAAATGAACTTTGCTTTTATCCCGAAGATGTTATAACTCACGTTTAAAATCACATAAATAACTTCACGCTTTTCCCACAATATATACCAAAAAACGATAATTATAATTGTATCATTGAATTTTCTCTTCTATTTTACGATTCGCCTATATCTACAAATACAAATATCAAATTAACGATTAAATAAGATCCATATATATTTAATTATTCATCCAATTCCCGGCAGCCACGATGATTAATGTCGAATCCAGTAGTTACTTATCAAACTGTTCTATAATCAGAACTACCGTAATATTGGAAACTTGGAATATATGTATCTAAAACTCGAGAATCGTGAGATGTATCGCGCGCTTCGTTGCTTTACAGTTCTATTACTAACCCACATACAGACATATTGCATTCAGACCATATAATTTATTCCTTTTTCCTTTATTACCTTCTTGCGTCTGGAAACTTTGCCGTAACGTCGCAACAAAGTCTCTCGTCTTGTGGTCATGTCGAGAGTGAAACGGAAATGCGAAAGATCGCTAACGCGAGATTGTTATTAGAATAGCTCGTACAAGGAAGAAAAATAAAAGAGGAAGAAGAAGAATAAGAAGAAGGAAAAAAGCCAGACAAAAAAAGAGA
Source organism: Vespa mandarinia (assembly GCF_050613455.1). Classification (NCBI taxonomy): domain Eukaryota; kingdom Metazoa; phylum Arthropoda; class Insecta; order Hymenoptera; family Vespidae; genus Vespa; species Vespa mandarinia. The sequence continues at coordinate 742,010 of NC_140831.1, forward strand.
AGAAAAGAGAGAAAAATTATTTCTGCGGTGTCATCGTAAAACATAGAGAGGTATTCATACGAATGTGGACTACTTCTAAAGTGGTTGCAAGGACGCGGAAAGGAAAGAGGGGAATTGCATCGGAGAAGCAACGAAAAAGTGGAACGCAAAGCAAAGGACATGAGGTACCGTAACGACGCTAATGAGTAGGCTACTAAAGTTCTACTCTGTTTTTCGTCCGAGCTCCACGAGTAGTGTACTTTCATGTTCGTACCTGTGTGCGTTTGTATGTGGGTATGCGTTTTGCAAATACAGGTTAGATCAACACTAACTCTCTGTAACCGTGGAGTGTAGAAGAAGAAGAGAAAAAAAACCTGCCTCCGAGTGAACGTTACTCGACAAGGTTGACTCTAATACGTGTATTATGGCGACAATCGTTCCTTCATTCGACTTCATTCGATCGTTTCTATTTATTATCGATCATAATAGATAAGAAGAAATAATTAAAAAGATATAGAGGAAAACCGATATTAATAACAATTATCTTGAAACGAAGCTACGTTTTTTTGTCACAACCGAACGTGTTAAAGAAGAAAGAAAAAGAAAAAAAAAAAAAAAAAGGAAAAAAAAACGCGCTGCATATAATCAGCAACAACCATTGTCATTTACGTAATCCATTAACGCATATCACCTGACCACCTTGACCACGTATTCGGACTTCGTACCAGTTGTATATGGTAAACTAGCTAAGGTGGATAAGAAGACTCCATTGTTCCCCTTATCTAGCACGGTTAAAGACGAAGATCGCGATAACTCAACGATTTTGTGCAAGTTTCTGTCGTTTTCTGACAATAGAAAAGCACGATTCCTATCGCTATAATAAGATCGTTAAATCGGCACGATTACTATAATATGATTTTGCGTATTTACATGGAATAAGAAGGACTCTACGTAATTATTATTTCCTTTCTATACATTTTCTCAAAGTCATCCTTCGATATTATTACGGACCTGTTAAGATGATATCTCTTATCGGAAAATATTTGCGAAATTTTATCCGGACCACCTTGGTATCCTTTTCCTACGACACCATCTTTCTCCTATCCTCGTCGTCGAGTCTCTAACTCCTCCTCCGTTATAACAACTCGAAGGCTCGTTACGTAATATCCCGCGTGCTTACCTATAAGGAAGTCAAGGATGTTGGAAAGTGTGTTCATTATGCGTTCCTCCCCTCGACATTCTTCTCCGTTGTTATTGTCCATCGCTTTTTCCTTCTATTAAAACGATCTATCCTTGCATTTTTGAAAAATAAAACGAACGAACGACGACCATACGACCTTTCTGGTGAAAATCTTTTCACCAAGAAAATTTAATCTATTCAACGACTTCCATTAAGTTTATTCTCTAAATTGCGTAATTAACGTCCCATCGTCTAAGATATTTCTTCGGTGATTGCGCGAACACGGACCAACCAATTCCGAAAGACAATTAGCAAACCAGTAAAGCGCTTATGTAATCGGAGTTACTGAAATGCAGTTTGAGTTTCCTCGTAGATCTACGTCTATGTTTTCCGCATGAAACAAACCTCACGATCCTCCCCTCGTTCGAGTCCACGGCCGAGGTATCCTCTAAGGTGTACCTTAACATCATCGATTCAAACGCAATATTCTCCTCGTTCGATCTCGTGCGAACGGTCCGGATAATTTATTCGTATTCCTTTTTCTTCTTCTTTTTTTTTTTCTTTTTCTTTTTTTACTTTCTCGAGCGGCCTCTTTCCTCTTGCCGCCGCCGCCGCCGCCGCCGAAAGATCGAACGAATATCGTGCGAAAAGACGAGCTACTTCCAAAGGATACGTTTCTCCTCGACGAGAAAATAAAAAAGAAAAAAAAAAGGAAGGAATCATAAATTTGAATACATTAGCTAGTTTCGGCTTGCATAACGGCATAAATACGTACGTATATATACGTTCGTTGTTCATTCTTTTGCAATCGTCCGAAATAAGTACATGTAAAAGGAACGAATAAACAATACGTCTGTTTGAATTTATAAAAAATTTGCACGTCTCTCGGTTCGCTCGTTCTTCGAATCGATTTTCATTAGTCTCTTCGTTAGTATTCGTTCGAGGACCTACCCCCAAAAAAAGAAGATAAAGACTTTCAGCGAGGAAAAGATTCAAAATGCCATTGAGTTTCTTATAAAATTGCAACGAACGAATTGCAATGCAATGGGGGATGCATATTTTCCAACTATTTGAATAATTAAATTTCACCGTGAGCACCGTACTACCATACTTGTACTATGAGTGGAGTCATTATTTTTGGCCCAGCACCGTTACCATTCTCTTTAATTCGTAGTCGTAATGGTTAACGCAGGTAACTTCACTAGGTATTCCTTGTCACGAAACCGTATGTTTTCCCTTGCAGAAAATGTTACTTTAAACTATCGCGAGAAAGTTTGAATTTCTCGAGCGACGAACGGCAACCAACGAACGCGGTAGTGTGTCAGTGGACCTGCCGTGAAACCAGTTTTGAAGCCGGTATTTAATATCAGTGGACCCTATCCACTCGTACATTGCCCTTCTTTCACAATTTTCGGTTCTTCGACGATAAATGAAACGGATCTTTCTCCTTGTTCGTCCGCAAAAGATTTCATAAAAATAATAGCTATTTTAAATGCATACTATCATCGAATCTTTGATAACTTTATCATTCTTTAGCGATAGAGCGCATGATAATAATTCGTTTTAATAAATTTATTATCGATGCGACCTAATTTATCCGTATTTCAAATATTAAATCAAATTCATTAGTAGATATACACGTGTAATATCAAATTCAACTCCAGATAGAACCCCAAAGGGCTAATTAATGAACCCTTGTCTCAAAGGAGTAAGTACGTACACACAAACGAATCGAGTGGGTGCGCTTGGAGTAGAAACTAGTTAGCAGTAGGTATTAACCGCATCCAGCTTACGTCATAAAGCTTACCACCGTCCTAAGGCGGACAGAGCGTCGTTGTCCGATTAACGTCACGAATCCCATAACGAATGCAACTTTGAGGAAAAATAGAAGACGATTCGTTTCATGAATTGAAAACATATGGTGGAAGAGAGAAGGAAGGAATTTAGTGCCAAGGACCGAGGTCAATGTTAAAACTGCACTCGGTACGGCCGACTTTGCGGTTCCGCTTTTACGTAGTTAATGTGCGAAATGAATTGGCATGGCAGGGAGGAGACGGCTCTTGCTTCTTGATTTGCATGTGACCCTGTCCCAGCTGATCGCGTCTGGTCGTTGGCCTCGTGTCGTTGTCTCTTTCTTCTTTCCTTTTCTCTCTCTCTCTCTCTCTCTCTCTCTCTTTTTCTTCTCTTTCCTCTCACTCTCTGTTGTCACGCTATCTCTTTCTCTCTCTCTCTCTCTCTCTCTCTCTCTCTCCTTTCTCTATCTCTCTCTCTCCCTCTCTCTTTCATCTATCCATCTATCTCTCTCATCCGCGCAAGCGACGACGTTTTACGCAAACGTAATTTTCGCCCACAGCATCATCGCATAGCTCTGGCTTGTATTGTACGATGCCAGCAACTGCAGCACCTCGCGTTGAGCCACGATAAAACAATGAAACGGCGAAACTCACGATTTCACGCCTCTCTGGAAACTATCCTGACAAAAGAATATGCACGACCGTTTGTACGTTCTTCGATATATCTACCTACGTACGTACGTGCCTGCGTACCTGTATGCATGCATTCATATACAGATATATATATATATATATATATTATTATTTTTCCTTTCTTTTATCGCGTATAGAAAACAAAGGGCGAGAGGAAGCCATACCAAATAACTGTCTCCGCGTGGCGTGAATGGTCGCAAACAGCAAGCGTATAGAAGACGAATGGCCAGTCGATTTGCCAGTTAGTAAGCTATAACGTTGAACCAGTTACCGCAGACATTTGGCAGATATCCGCTATAGTGTTTTCCTCGAAAATGTAGAACGACATCGTTCTATATCAAAGACAAAAAAAGACCAAATGAATTTCCTCTTCGTTACGAGTATAATAATGCTAGGAACTGAGGATAGCTCGATTCGAAACACGATCGATCGATCAACCACTGGGGAATTATTTGCTGAATCGAAAAAACTGTAATCGTACCGAGAGAAAAAATATATCCATGGAATGTTGAGAAACGAGTTGAGAGCGAGACCTTGGATGCTAATTTCATACGTGCTAATAATAATAAAGAATAGAATCTGTGAATCCGTGCGATAACATAGGGCACGTTCTCTAACAGAGAACTGAATCTTTTTCTAGCGTAATTCTCGTGAATGATGCTGACGGTAAGAATCATAATGGACTTTGCGGGTTCATACTAATCACGGTTTAATCGTTTTCTCACCTCGATACTCGAAGCGTTATCACCTGACACATATATTCATAGTTACGTGCCGCTTCTCTTCTCTGCTAATTTGCGTCTACGTTATGAGGAACCATGCGTGCGTGTATATATGTGTACGTGTGTTTAAACGTGCGCACCTTCACGCGATAGCCTGCACGTTCTGCTTTCTCCCCCATGTCATTTTCTCTGCGTAACAATGCTTCTAAAAATATAGGCTATTTTTCACGCTCCACGAATTTCTTCCTATATTGTACGTACTAAAATAAAACGGTTAAAATATCAGAGTCATAAAGCTGCCACAAAGTTAACGATACTTCTTATTTCCTTTTCGCTTGACAACTCTATTCACTCTGATACGGGCCGCTAAAAATACGAACTCTTTAGTTAATTGATAATTATCTTTCACATCGAACGTTCCACGAAACATTATTCTATCCGCTCTTTAATATCTCTTTATCCATGATTAATTATCGTCCTATGTATTTTTGACGTTACATTCAAAGTGTTGCACATCGCACATTTCTTTTATTTCCCCTTTGTTTTCTTTCTCATGAAAGAAAAAAGAAAAAAAAAAAAAAGAAAGAAAAAAAAAAGAAAGAAACAACATAGATTATAAACGAATTCTGATCTCTTTTTATCTTGACAAAATGTTGTAAAAACAATCTCATTTATTAACTCATACAACTGAACTAGGTAATTTCTCTTGTCGGTCGTTTTTCTATCGATTCCTTTTATTTCTTCCATCATTATTAGTATTTCATCAATGAAGGTCGTTATTATGAGAGGCAAAGAGAGAAAGAGAGAGAGGAAGAAAGGAAGAGAGATAAAGAGGAAGAGAAGGAGGAGGAGGAGATAGAAATAGGAGTGAATGAAGTCGTGCTTCAACTCGACCGTGACGAGTTCACTTTTGCTCGACCTTCCTCGATGGTTCTCTCTCTCTCTCTCTCTCTCTCTCTCTCTCTCTTCTACCGCGCCCAACAACACCCATTTGCACTTTAGCACGAACGTTGTATAATATAATAAATGCAAGAGGCATGAAACAGCCTACCGATGCTTAACGGTAATGGCGAATTTGTGCTTTAGATACGTGACGTGTATTACGTATGCCTTCGATTCGAAATACATTCCAATGTTTCACGCCTAATCTTAGCTTTTTTCTTTTACTTTTTCTTCTTTTTTTTTTCATCCTAACAATCCTTATTTTCTCATCGTTAATTGAAAGAATTTTAGTGATCCTCGATGTAATAATGTAACGATGACGACAGAGAAAATGATTACGTCTCGTCCAGATATAGGATTGTTTGCGTGTATATGTGTCATGACTCTCGGGGCCATTTAATCGACCCATTTAACAAACGCTAGACATTTCGAACATTCAACTCAGCCAGACCCGACTTCACGGCCATGGTCAAGCGAATATACCTTGAATTTGTGGGATCTGCACTCTGTACTCTCCCCCCCCCCCTCTCTCTCTCTCTCTCTCTCGTACGATGTAACTATGTCGGACGCGACGTCGACATTGGTTACGTCCGAAGCGGAACGAGAACACGACGGGAACGATTTTCAGAAAGCTCATGGACGACGGATCGAGATTCATACATCACGCTTCCTCGAGCACACAAAAAATTCATATCACTCTCGAAATTTCAATTTGCTCGGCCTCGAACGTCTTGCTGTTTCTTTGATTACTATGGAAGATAAATGGCGAAGAGAGAAAAATTTCACATCTTCTTTTTTTCTCCTTTCTTGTATTTATTCAATGTTTTACCTTCACCTTCGAACTTCTTCCTTGCGCAGAGCGATAAGAATGAGACAAAAAATAAAAAGAGAAAAAAAAAAAGATAAAAGAGAAATAAAAAAGAAACTACGAGCATCAATTTTATAATACGAAGCCAACGAGATCGGACGTTTCAAGATGTCCTTTTTTCCTACTCTCTGAACAGGTAGATACAGGTATACATTTCATAGCCGGTAATAGCTGCATCGTCCCTTTCGACATAACTTTGTGTAGCAGGTTATCCTTGAACGTTGCTGGTGCCACACCGAGACGCTTGTTTTCATCGAGCGATGCAATGCCCCGCGAAATGGTTACGCAATATTGCCACGCCACGCGAACGTAAATACGATCTGACAGAAGGCCGGCACACGAGCTGTGGGATATGCTCGTGATATATATATATATATATGTATATGTGTTTCTATATGTATATATATATATATATGTGTGATATACGGACAAATTGATTCTCTGAAGAGTGAAATTATTCCACCTAGGCTCTCTCCTATCTACCTCTATCTTTCTCTATATCTTTCTTTGCTTTTTATGGACTCTAACATTCCTTCATAACTTTGAAACAACTAGAAAAGTTTTGTGAAGACACGACAAAGAATAATATGGTATATATGTGTCACGAAAGAAAGTTTCATAAGAATCGGCGAATAGAAGCGATTGGGAGCTGCTAGTAGCACGGGAACAGAATTTCAAGCGGACAAATCGGATAGCCCAAGTGAAAGAGAGAGAGAGAGAGAGAGAGAGAGAGAGAGAGAGAGAGAGAGAGAGAGAGAGAGAGAGAGAGAGAGAGAGAGAGAACTACAATAAAACCGAGTTCACGTTTCGTCGTTGCATCATGAGTGTCTTCTCTGCTTCGCCTTGGCTCGGCTCGGCTCGGCTCGATTCGGCTCACATTCGACTCGGTTTCTCTTTTTCTATGCCATGAAGAAAAACGAAGAACGCAGAAAGAAACGATTCTATAGGAAAGACGACGAACAGGCTCCTAGATGGCTGACCTTTTCACCCCTTTGCACTTCGCTACGTACGCTACGTCGTACGTACACGCAAGAACGTTCGAACCCACGTCGTAGCATTCGAAAAGACGAGTAAGGAATACGCGAGTCATCGTCTTTGCCTCGCATCGACGACGTTTCGACCGTTTTACTTATCTCTACGGACTTAGAAAACGGCACTTTCCTACTTTTTTCCCTCTCTCTTCCCTCACTTCCTTCTTTGTCGCAACCAATATCGAAAAGTATCCTTGGAATTTTAATGAATTCGTTAAAAGAAACGAAAGAGTATTTTTGACAGGTACTTCGAATGTTATTTTTGATCCCTTAATATAGATCATCTCCTTAAATACATTCTCGACGTATATGAAGAATAATATTCAATTTAGCTAAAACATTATCATCTTATTAGAATTTTCGTTCAAAATCCGTCATTAGAGATCTAATTAATTTCGAATAAACTTGTATATAATTATAGCAATAATAATTCCAAAGGGATAATAAACAAAAGGACAAGCTCGTCTTCTCTCTTGTTCTATGTCTCATCGTAAAGGAGCATTTATAGCTACGTTATACGGAATAATTACAAAGTGTAACGCATCTAATGGCAGGTGGCTCTTGACCTAGTTAGACTCACTAGAGGAGAGAAGACGTTCTTCTGAGGTATTGAAGTTATATACTAACCATGTGATGGTGCAGTGGTCGCGCAACGACCAAGACGACCGTCAGGAGGACATTCATTTTAAGGAACAAGGGACGAACGAGAGTAGCATTTACAAGAGCTCTTTGACCCTTTCTACGTTAAAGGAAAGCTTTTCCATCGGGTATCAAGGAAATGGGGTTCATTCGAAGACATCGGAGTAAATTGGAACCGAGTCGAGAGATGGTCGAGGCCTTCTCTATCTATCTGTTTGTACATCGTCGAAGCATTCGTAGAAAACTCAGTGACCATCGGTTGTGCAAGACCCGTCTCACCCATACTCTTACACTAACTTACAATCTCACCGACATAATCATGTTCGTGCTTTTCTTCGGTGTCGTTTGTTCATACATATATACGTACAAATACATATGTGATACGTATGCGTACAACTTAACCAATACACACACATAAGGAACGAGCTACCTGTGGCAACCTACTTACCAACCCGCTAAGCTGCACCTATCTAAACTCGTCCCGCTAGCTTCAAACTGCAACGAACTTTCTTGTCTATGATATAAGCCGGTCCTTTCTTTTTTTTTCTTTTGTTTTCTTTTTCTTTTTTCTTATTTTTTCTCTCTATAAATTTTATTTCCATGTTAGAGAGTTTCAACGAATGATCGAGACGATCGCATATAACGTTCACGTGAAAGTATTTATCCTTCAGAATTCCTACATCGGAAGATCGTATGCTAATTAAGAAAGTAAGAGAAAAAGATCCAATAAGATATTATTATTCTATACGTTTTACCCTACTTAATATTACCTTCTTCTTATTTTTTTTTTGTGCTTTTTCTTTCTTTTTTTTTTTTTTTTTTTTTAATTAAAACAATTCGCAGAACTTATAACATAATTCATAAAGCGTTTTGTTGTTTTTGTTTTATCGCCGTTAGCAAGAACGTGTAATAAAAACGAAGCGATAGCAAATAAATACTCGTAGGGCTCGTAAATACTGTAAAGAAAAAATTGTTGATTAATTATGAAAAATATTTATAGCCATAGAAGGTTTCCAACGAAGTTTTAATTCGCGTTTATATAAGTACTCGTATCTGGAATTCGAGTATCTATGTCGTACCGAATAAGCTTAGAATTCCGATGGTTGACATTAGCCGACGAAGCGTAATCCCGTTCGGATCGATAACGCACCGACATGGTGAACGCGTAAACACGCGATCGAGACGCGTATACAGCTTTGACCAGCACGAAACGACAGCCGCGTTTCGCTATCGAGCGAGGACGGACGGAACTCTCCTTGCGAAATACAATAGCTTTCGGTACTCCCATTCGTAATGCCGGAACACATCGGTGTTCCTCGCCTCCATTACATGGCAACGATTGTGGCTTCGAGAGAGCGTTGTGTAATTGCCAGATTATCGTAGCTCTCCTAAACGACGTAGTATGATTGTATATGTAACTATGTGCGTATGTGTATCTATGTGCACGCAGGCGCGTGCATACAAATCGTATATATCGTAGATCGCGCATGATTTCAAAACTCGAATCCCTTCGCGTAATATCTCTACGTAAAATGTTCATCGTTTTCTATCGTAGAAAGAACGTTTTTTACTCGAAGGAAAAACTCGCACTAATAATAACGTCCATCGAGTTTCAAGGTAATGACGTTTACATAGCTCGCTACGATCGTGACTCATGCTCGTCCAATCGTTCCATTCTTAATTTTCTTGAAGTCTCCATAACGCATTAACAGATAAGATAACGAGAAGATATCGAAACGAACAGTCGTCGTTCGTTCGCGTCGTTCGTCGAATAAAAATATGTGAATTTAAAAGAATAGTTACGTGGTAAGGAATAACACCGGTTACGTTCCGTTTGGTTTTAGTTATTTTTTTCTTTTGTTCGCGCTAAACGAAAGGAAATATCGTCAAAGTTTCATCGTGCACGTTTAACAAAAGTTAATCATACTGGAAGAAGTGAAAATCTAAACGCACTTGCGCTTAGTTATCGGCGTTATCGTGAGATGAAGAACACCGCTTATCTAGCTTATGGAAATTACGTCAAGCCGCGAATACGTACGTACGAAATATTGAAATTTTAACTCATCTTTAAGGAATATACCGCCGAATAATACATACGTAAGCGGCGGCATACTTTGATAAAGCATCATTTTACATACGAAGTAAGTTACGAATGTGCAGCGACGACTTTACACAGCAGTTGTCTATCTGTCCGTGTATCTCTTTCTTTATTTCTCTCTCTGTCTCTCTCTCTGTCTCTCTCTCTCTCTCTCTCTCTCTCTCTCTCTCTCTCTCTCTCTCTCTAACTATCTATCTATCTATCTCTATCTCTCTTCAGTTCTCTTTTCGCAATCTTTCTCCCTCTCTCGCTCGCGATCTTGAAACTCCGCAAGAAGCATCATCCTTCGAGGAAACAGCGCGCGACTCCTCTTTTCTCGTTGGCTTCGAGAAGACGCATGAAATAGGACCGTCCGACGTAGCGATTAATCTCGCTACAAAATAGCAGACTTCTATCTACTCTTTGACGATGAAAGCTCTCTTTGTAAAAAAAAAAAAAAAAAGAAAAAAAGAAAAAGAAATAAAAGAAGAAGAAAAAATGCCCATAACAATAACAACGGCATGGAGCTTATCTCGTCAAGCAATAGGCACGAATGCAAATCATTGATGGGATTTCTCATTGCGAAAAGGAAAATCATCTTTGAAAAGGATGACGTACATACGTAGATACGTGTAGTTATATATCGTCGAAAGGGATTCGCTTCTTTGCCTCGAAGATACTACATCGTCGTCTTGGTCAGAATCTCCTTGAAAATAGCCTCGATTTGGCATGCAAGTAACGTTCCGGCGTTTCGTCTCGTGAGAATGGTGAAGGAAAAAAAAAAGGAGGACCTTACTTGCAGGTAAAATAGAGAGAGAGAGAGAAAGGGAGGTGAAGGTAAAGGGAATTCCAAGAGGAAGAGACGCTCGTGCAGTCGATGCTGTAGCAGAACTCGCCTGGGAAGGCGTATAAAGCGAGAATGAGAAAGAGAAAAAAAAGAAGGGGAGAAAAGGAAAGACTATAGGGTGGTGCCTGTCGGTAAAGTCAGCCGGAAGGAACTCGAAGCACCGGATCCCATACAAATGTTCGATTAATGTAGCTCGCTTATGGGTCTTCGTACATCGACGAGTGGAGAGAATGAATGACGATATCCTCGACGCTACTTTCTCTTATGCGCCTTCTTGATCGTCCTATCATTCCCTGTACCCTCTCCTGACTCCCCCACCTACCTACCAAATGAAACAACATTCATAACCTTTGAAGAAACGCCGGCGATACTCCGTACGAAATTTACGAGGCCATTTATAGCTACCGCGAGCGAGATCGTTGTTGCGCGAAAGGGAGACCACCGTTCAAGAGAGCGACGATCCTAGAGCTCTTTCCTCGGAAAATGTATGAGCCGTAAAGAAGAAGGAAATTCAGGAAAACTCGCCCTAACTCATTCTTGAATATCGTTGCTGAAACATCGGTATAATGATTTATCCTCGTCGAAGATATATGGTTTTCTCTCTCTCTCTCTCTCTCTCTGTTTCTTTTTTTTCCTTTTCGCATCACTTTTCTCTTCTCGCAATAGATATCAATTAGCAGGCACGTCGTCGAGACACCCACCTACAAAATCTTCGTTTCCTTTGATTTTGTAAATTTGCTCACGACGTTACGTTCTTCGTCGTCACATTTACCAATCCGCCTACAATACATTGACGTACACGTCACCACATAGCGTGTATCGCCTTGTTACGAGTCAGCTTGTTTTCTAATTGGCATATCTATGTCGCGTGATGTATAAATATACTATTATGTCTCGTCTATGATAATAATGAAAGTAAATAATATCGAATAAGCTAGGAGATCCTGAACACGCAACGTTAAGGTAATTACGTACGACCTTTCCCAGGACGAATGGCATTTTTCGCATAAATTTTTTATTACTTAATTAATGAATTAATTTATCAAAGAGAAATCATACGTTCGATACGTTTACGAATGCATGCCTACTAAGAGAAAAGTGGTTAAAAGAAAAAGCAAGACGTACATGCGAATGCTTCGTCGGTACGTTTCGCCGATCGGTATTTCCGACTGACTATAAATCGGTCTTGACTCTTGACGTCACTTCCTGTTCATACCACGGCAAACATACTAATCATAAGACGTATTCATATCCCTATTTGGAAATGGCAGTAGGTAGGTAGGTACATGCATCGTAGATAGTACCACCGGTCGCTTTTAACGTCGTTCCTTTATATTTCGGATATGCGAATTAAAAATATCCTCGGGTCGTACAAATAAAACTAAAGTTTTAAATAACGTTTGCAATAATTTCATTAGTCTCTCGTAAGAGTTAAAAATTCACCAAGAAGGATCACGAAAGAGAACGATCTATCTGTCCGAGAGTCGGACGTCGTTAAATTCGTAAGATTATTTATACGCGAACACCGATAGGCGAATTAGCTATCCACTTGCACAGAATCTAATTACATCGTCACAATTTCCGAAAGGTGGAGAGAGAGACAGAGAGAAAGAGAGAGAGAGAGAGAGAGAGAGAGAGAAAGAGAGAGTAATAGGACGACGGTAAGAGAGTAACCGCACATCGACCAAGCCTAAAAATACTGTTCTAGCGCGAGGTTATTATACAATCGTCGCGCTAATGGCTCGTTTCACCCTCACTCTTGGCAGGGCCACTCGACATGAATTTCTTTCCCGTGCACACGCTTTCGTGCTCCAAAGGAGTAAATTATACGTTGGGCTAAGATTTGTAAGCATAAGCGCGTATTGCCTGCTTTTAACCAAAAGAAAAATAAAAGAACGCTCCTTAGTTGTGTCCTTCTTCCCTTTTGCAGCTGACATTTTGCATTAGGTTTTCTTATATTTCAAAAAAGTACGATCTCGTTACCATCTCTACCTTTCTCGCGGAAATACTCCTTGTCGGATAAACGTTTCCCATTTTTATCGCGAGTAAGCAAGAAAAGGAAGAAGAAAAAAAAATAGTGAAAGAAGAAGAAGAAGAAGGAGAAAGAAATGGGAGAATATTTTCTTGGTGTAAACTACGAGGAAAAAGGAAAAGGAGAAAGGAAAAAAAAGAAAAGAATAGGAAGGAAAAGTAGAACGATTAAATGCGATATACAAGAATATTACCGGTACGAGGTGCAGAACCTAGGTGGTTGTACGATATAACAAAGCTTCTACGAAATACTTGAGGTGGCTGTATCCAAAATTCAGTTAAGGTTGAACGTAGTCACGCTAGGAATTGAATTAACAGGGTTAATTTCCATTCTCGCGCAGGACCGCGGAGTTGAGGCGGTAAGAGAGCAAGAATATTCCCGTAGAGGAGATCTACCAGGCGAATACGAAACAAGGACTGATGTAAATCTAATCTTCCGTAATATTAGCGAAAAGTTGAGAGAATTTCGTGGCCCCTATCTCGCCAACTAGAAGACCACGCGATGATCTTTATTAACGGCCACTTGCTCGTTCCGCTGCCTCCTTCTTCCTTTTTTTTTCTTTTCTTTTCTTCTTCTTTTCTTTTTTTTTTTTTTTTTTTTTTTTTTTGATATGACCCATAATTCGATCTTTCGTAACACGTTACGAAGATGTACGCGAAGAATTAGCTTTGATTATTTCAGATCGTGACCTCTCTCTCTCTCTCTCTCTCTCTCTCTCTCTCATTTTGGACACGGTATATCATTTGCTACATATATTTATTCCTTTAAATATGCAGATTTAATTCATTTAAATGACGGCTTTGTGTACTCAATTTTTAAATGGATAGATCGTCATCGTTAATATTCATTAAAGTCGCACATACTTGCTGATCAAAAATCGCTTACTCGCAAAATCATCGAAAAAATGCTCGCGTAAGCGATATTTAAGATAAACTAACTATACCAATAGAAAAATCCATAGGGTGGCATTGAGATTGGCGTAAGACAATATACATACGTATATGTGTGTGTGTGTGTGTGTGTCTAAAACGAGAAACTCTAGTTTCGTAGTTTAAAGAAGAAATATGCAAAAACCGGAGGTTTCATAGCGAAGGCGGTGCATATCAAAGGGAGCTATCCTTTGCGTTAGAAAAGTGCATCGAACGCCTTCCAATGAAATTCCACCTTCCCTCTTTCGCATCTCTTCTTCTCTCGTTCTCTCTTTTGCTCCATCTCTTTCTCTCTCTCCCTCTCTCTCTCTCTCTCTCTCTGCATCCACATTTGCATGCACGAACCTAATCTCGCACTGCTCTTTTTCTCTGACTCGTAAAAGCACCGGTTCATTCGCGCCGTCTCCTTTCTCGATGCTCTTCCATGAAAAAAAAAGCAAAAGAAAAAAGAATAAGAATGCAATCGTTGTGCGCCGAGACTAAGAGGATCGATTCTTGCGTAAAGCACTTCGCTTAAAAGTTTAAAGCTCTTTTTCCTCCCTCCTACTCCTCTCTCTCTCTCTCTCTCTCTCTCTCTCTCTCTCTCACTTTCTCTTTTTTTCTCTCTTTCTCTCTCTTCATTCCCAAGTGAGTCGCTAATTAATTAGCGAAATAATCGTATACCTAGATAGACACAGTAACTGTAAAGACTAAAGGGGCTTTCCGACGATCGAAACGAATTATACGAAGCAATATTGTACATTAAAGTAAAGTTCTCTCGTCATTGTTTCTGGGAAATAAAAAAAAAATAAATAAATAAAAAAAAAAGAAAAAAAGAAAAAAGAAAGAAGAAAGAAAAAGAAGTAAAAAATCGAACACTCGCAGATCCTACATTTTTCGTTGAAAACGTACGGACGAATAAATAAATAATTTTAATTATATGAACGTTTTTACGAGAAGGTGATTTATTCCCAAGTATTTATTATCGGGCACAGTGCGCGTTTTGTTGGTTGGTAAATTATATTCGACGTTAACGGAAACCGCGATAACTGCTTCTTCAGTATCTACCAAAATCGATTATCAGTTTATAAAAGGGGCGCGGCTTCTTGTTTCAAGACGGATGGAAAATTTTAGTTGAAAGTACGAAGGAAGGAAAGAGAGAGAGAGAGAGAGAGAGAGAGAGAGAGAGAGAGAGAGAGAGAGAGAGAGAGAGAGACCAAACGGTTTCAGCATTTAATAAACATTCCGTAAAAGCCACAATTTCGCCGTAGGGCTAAAGGTAGAAGCGTTGAACGAGCGAGGGAAAACGAAGGAGAATGATCGGCCTGAGAGAATGCGTCAAGGAGGGTAAAATAAGAGGGATGGGGGTACGAAAACAATGGCATTTTTTTCCCATGAAAGACCAAGTTATCCTTTGGACATTCAAAGAGAGTAGTACCTCTCGTACTCGCTGTGAAATTCGATCGTACTAGATGAAAACCACAAATAATCAACCGAGCATTCTACCGTAGACTACAAAATTAATTAGGAAAACCGTTAATCGTGAACAAGTTTGCTAGTTCGTCCTGCGGTTGCGATCAACGGGCGAACTCACGCTGGCGATTATATTCACTTTATTAATGAAGCCGATTTAGCTGGATATCCAATGCGAGTTCAGGCTTCGCCTTCGCGATACACGCGATGTTCCACTTTTGCTTATAGCTCGAACGTATAGCGTTGAAATATCAAGGCAAAAATTTTCTCCTCTTCAAGGATATACCTATACTTTTATTTCTAAACGTTTAACAAAAACACTAACCGGTTCGCGTTATATCTCTCTTACGTAAAATATTACGAAAAAGAACTTTAATTATTCATTAAGACTCGAAAATTGTTTTCGAAAATTCGATGATCCCCAGGAATGGAGTCTGAATTTTTCTTTCTTTTTCTTTTTTTTTTTTTTGTTTTGTTTTTCTTTTTTTTTCCCCCAGACAAATTTCGATATTTCGCACGAAAAAACGAAGTCACAGACGCGATAGCGAAATCGCAAACGCTATATTTTTACCGAAAGACGTTCTTTACAGAGCGGTGCATCTGTTCCATGGAAAATGCACGTGGCGAACAGATAGAGATATTCAGAGTCGCGGTCGAGTACATTGCGTCACTATAGGGAACCCCTGCGAGGGTGAATTTACATAAGCGGCTTTCCCCCGAGGCACAGCTTTTCTCCCGGTTCTAAACAAATATTGACCGGTCTAACCCCGTCTACCTCCTCTTTCTCATACATCCTCAGTTCAACCCTGTCGTCAAGTGGTCCATAGCTGACCAGGCATATTACGCGTAAACGCTTACGAAGGCGAGAAGCGAAGAAAAGAGAGTAAGAAAGAAAAAGAGAGAGAGGGAGAGAGAGAGAGAGAGGGAAAATCGCAAAGATAGGAGACACTTAACAAAAGATCTTACGATTAGATCTAAAATAGTAAAGAAAAACAGAGCTGTAATAATCATTATTATCTTTGTTTCAGAACGCAAGTTGTTCGTTGGCATGTTATCAAAAAAATACACCGAAAATGACGTCAGAAGCATGTTCAGCGTCTACGGAACGATCGAGGAGTGTTCGGTATTGCGAGACAATGCCGGACAAAGTAAAGGCTGTGCCTTCGTTACCTTCGCTAGTAAACAATACGCTATCAACGCCATTAAGGCCCTTCATCATTCGCAAACGATGGAAGTAAGTAAAATGTTGTGTTACTTAAAGTTGTCTCGATTCATATTTCTCCTAATCATTTGGCGTCTTTCTTAAAAGAATTTACGATATCCATCGAGCTAATTTATCTCTTCGAACGTCATATTTCACGTATCAAAATATAAGATGTTCGCTGAAAAGTGCAAATATTTGGCAAACTGAACGATTTATATATCAGAATCTATAATCCCTTATGCATTTTATGAGCGTTTAAATATTACGATTTTTTATTATCCTCTCTAAATCATTTTTTAACGAATCAGTAAAATCGAGACGATCCATTATACGAGTTTAGACAAGATGATCTACGGTTGATACGAACGAAAAATGTTCGAGTAGGAAGAAATGCATTTTACGTAGATAACTTATTGTTACTATAAGAAGAAGAAGGAGGAGGAGGAAGAGGAGGAGGAGAAGGGGAAGGAGGAGGAGGAGGAAGAGGCATCGTTAAGACTTCGCGGCTCGTTTCTTTTCGTGGCGATTCAGCGAGCTTGACGGACATTGGCTCGATGCCATTATCATTCGGAGGAACGTCCGCACATAGTCATCGCACAACCCCGGCTAGTCACCTCGTCACAGTGATATACCGATTTAACTTGGGGTAACCAAAACCGAGCGAAGAAAAAATAGGAAAGATCTTGTATTAGACGACACCTTTGCGATTCGAAACACGCCATCGTGACTTTTCCGCCTTTTCTTTTCTCGTCCGCTCGTCTTGGTTGACATCTTGTTTGCTCTTAGCCTTCTACGACTAAATCGGATTGATTACACGAGGCTACGTCATCCAATCTTTTCCACTAGTTTCTATTAGGCCTATATTCTTAGCAGGTGTAAGAAATTCTACTAACGGTACTACTCAATTAATTAATTCAACAACACCGTTGATCAATGGATACTTCGTATATTTTTTACCAGTCTGTTTATTCAATTATAATACCGTAGGTGTAAAAAAGAAAAAAAAATATCTCAAAATAAATCACATTTAAGGATCTTTCTTTCGTCAAATGCATTATTATATTTTTAGCCATGAAAAATAGATAGTTTCTCTTCTTTAACGATGTATTAGTAGGAAACGTCATTAGTATTCCAGAAACGAAATAGCAACCACGTTGTCTCTGAAAACTTTAATGAAACCGCATGCATATATGGAATACGTATGCACAAGTCATGCCTGATATCTTCGTACCTGACATCCTCGTTGTTGAATTAATTAATAGATTTGATGCTTTTGGTTTTTTTTTTTTTTGTTTTTTTTTTGTTTTTTTTTTTTAATTTTCGTTTTGGATCAAGAAAGAATCATGCAAACCTATTGTCTATTTCTTGAATCTACGTCGATCTCTTTCTAAAATGCATCTACGAGACCTGGAAAAAGTTAGGTTTCTTCTTTAACAGCTTTTCCAGCGGTAGTGCTGGTGCGATCGTTAAAGTGAAAAATAATGTCAGATACTTAAAGGAATTGGCTCGGGTAGGCGAGTCGCAAAATGCATTCCGCATACTCCATGGAATTGTTTCGTTAGCCGTACTGATGCTACCGTTACGCCTATGTCACGTGCTATTTCGAATAGTAAAAGCGAGCCGTGCCAAGGCATGCGAGCACGACGACAATTCCATTTTAATATCATGAATATTTCCGTATTCGAGTTCCTCGAACTTCATTCTCTTCTCCGATCACCCGGTTTAATAATTTGTATTTTATTTTAATCGATCTGTCATCTTTCATGCGGTAGATTCGAGCATTCCATTCAAATTCGTTCATAATTCGAATTATTAAAAATAATCCTATCTCGAAAGGAATCCTCTCGTTTTAACGTATCCACTTACGGCCGAACTTATGAACCAGTATTTCCGATGATCTAACCCGACGGTCCATCGTCGTTCGTCACGATGAATTTAAAATTGAAAAGAATAAAAAGAATAAGAATGAAGGAAACAATAATTTTCCATGAATTTCATATCCGTATAAACCGTACGACTCGCGAGCTCATATCTGAATAAGCAACGTTCTACATTTCCCGTATTACAAAATTTTACATGCTTTTCAGGGATGCTCATCACCTCTGGTTGTGAAATTCGCTGACACACAGAAGGAAAAGGATCAAAAAAGGATGCAGCAAATTCAAGCGAATCTCTGGAATATCGCGGGAGTCAACATGGCGCCGCATTACCTGACGACGGTCCGTATATCTTTAATATTTCACAGCGAACCTTTTTCCTCGAAATCAACGATTCCATTTGCATCAAGGGACGAAATAAGTTTTCCATAAATTCGCGATCGCCGAACGAAAACATCTCGAGTTTCGTGAGAACTTTTCTTACTTTCTTATCTTACATGGATATATATATATATTTTTTTTTCCTTTTCTATTTACATATGTATATATGTAGATAGACAAAATTAAAGCGAAAGGAAATTGACGCAATCATTTGCAAGTAAATAAAACTCGAATAATAAAAAATTGATCTTTCCTTGATCCCGAGATTGATGGACGATGATTCGATTTTATTATTTACGAAGGATAACAAGATTCTCTCGAAGAAAAAGCAAAAAAGAAAAAAGGAAAAGAAAAAAAATATAAGAATAAATGGTTTCTAAAACGTTTTTCAGGGTGAGACGCATACGCTGGCGCCGTCGTCGTTGCAGTTGTTGCAGCAGTTGCAAGCGACAACGAGTGCGGCCACCCCGGTGGCCGCCGGCGCCGGAGCGAACGCTCTCTCGAGTGTTCAGCATCAGCTGTTGTTACAGCAGCACCTTGGCCTCGGTGCAGCTACCCCCGCACACGCCGCTCCACCTGCTGTTCCAAGTCCACCGGAGATTAATCCTGCCAATCTCCAGGGTCTAGCGACTCTCGCGTCCCTCGGTAACTCCGCTGGTGAGTATGGTCAGTGTCCATCATTTTCATTTTATTTTCGCTTTTTCGATCCCGATATCAACGATCTCTCTTGTACCCTTCTTCCTTTTCCTTTACTTCCCATATCTCGTCAATATATATATATATATATATATATATATATATATATATATCAGTTTCATGTTACAAATCTTTATAGATATTTCAAACATGATACGAATCCGCAAAGAATCCACAATTTGTCCTGATAATAATAAGATTGAATATTTTATATATACTTGGGAATCGTGCCAAAGTCTTACTTGGCTCGAACGTCACGTGAATGTAATTATTAAAGCGATTTAATATACGTGTTTATCGTATGCTGCTGAAAAACCGATGGTCATTTGATGACGTTATCGTTACATCCGCGGAAAAAACGGTGCCATTACGAAACATTCTTTTAACATAACAACGTACATACATACGTATTTACTTATACCTTATTCTTTATCATTTACTTAACAAACTTTTCCGATTGACAATTATTTTATTTTATTTTATTTTACGATTATTTTACGTATACGATGAATTCTTTCAAATTTTTCCATTCATGCGATAATAATTTCGTTCAAACTAAACGCAGTTTTTATCAAATTTCAGCAAATGCTGGGGTATCACCCATGAGTATGCAAAATCTTGTTACATTGGCAGCTATGACTGGCGGAAACGGCAACCTTCAAGTGTCACCAACCAGTGAGTACTACGCATTACGAAACATTGCGTGTGGCTTATTAAAAAATTTTTATTAATCGTTAGAGATAAGATATTGGTTAATATTATCTATTGAAATTTATTTTACGTACAAAACGAAATGATCGTGTATGTTCTTCTTCGGCTCGAAGATAAAAAAGAAAAAAGAAAAAAAAAAAAAAAAAAAAAGAAAAAATAGACAAAACAAGAAAGTGATAAAAATTAGAGTCGATTAAAAAGGAGAATATACCGTCAACGTGCACTAGTAATTATTATGCTTCTTATACATTATTACATGTTGATCAGCATTCACGAGAGAAAAAGAAAATATCGCTTAAACTTCGTTAATCGTTAATGATCGCATGCATTATTATAATTCCAGGAGAGTAGGTGAACTGTTTAAGCTTTAATAGGTATGCATGGAAACCCAAAGTTCAAAATGGCGGAGTGTGAGCGAGCGCAGCAAATACCCTTTCAACGTTTATATGTATTAACGTTATACTTTAACTCACGTATTCGCTTGTTGTATACTTTAGTATTTAACGTATCAGAATTTTGTGTGCGTTGCAATATATACATGTATACACGTAAATTGGTATTATAATCGATAAACATTGATTGACCGGAGTAGTTGGAGTTGTATGAAAAGAAAAAAAAGAAAAAGAGGAGAAAAATTTCTGATGGATCTTAAATCTCACGAGATACTTTCGAGTAGCCTGAAAAATGTATATATGTAATACATATATCGGACAATTTCATACATTCGTCACTAACGTTGCTTTGCTAATGTCGTGAACGTGTTCTGTGTTTCAGCGTTAAGCGGACTGGCGAATTCGACAGCAGGTATGTCGCTATGTACGTGTCCCATTGCCTGGTACAGTATTAACAATTACTAAATTAATTTCGATCATACCGAGGACCCTAACTCGTGCAACGGTCTGATTTTCCCATTTCGCTTATTTAATAGTACATACATGTAGACGTATAGGCATACTACCACATCCAAATATAGTATTTCATCTTTCTCTACAACGTTTCAATTTCCACGATGTACTATCTCGTACGCGGTGAATATGACGTAATGTGAATGCGTCGATTATTATGGCTGTAGGATGCCAAATGAATATTTCAATGTAATCGATTAATGGAAGAAATTGAATTTTCGAAAATTCATGAAATTATAGAGCAATGACAGATGCGTTTATAGACTCCCAAAAACCGCGAAAATGATTACAGTCAATTGGTGACCGTGTTACCATATTCATTCATCAACCGTCATTGAGCCAAAGTAAGATACATTAGGAATATTAATTCGGTTGTATCTTTCTTAGCCGATTTTAATATTCCGTACCAAAATGATATATACTATCTCTTAAGTTATCTTTTTTTAGAGATTAGCCTCCTTTTTCTTTTTTTATATATATATATATATACACATATATTATATATATCCAATCAATCAGTCGTCAGTATTTTAACGATACGCATTTTTTTTCGTGCTTAGCTGCCCTACTCGGGAAGACAGGAAGTACAGGTGAGAATTTACGGAAAACGATATTGTATCGTTGTTCGTCCATCTACTTCGTTGGTTTGCTCGAATGATCCCTTCCTTCGTATTGCATTCTCGTATTATTACGAGAGTTCTTATCTATATCTTTTACTTTGATCCTTTCCTCAATTTATAACCCGTTCGTTTTTGTGTAAAATTTATATTTTTCCCGCACTACTGCTTTGTTTTTTTTTCCTCACCTTTCCCCCCCCCCTATCCCCGTCAAAAAAGTGGTACTAATGGCGTATTATTTGCGAATAAAAAAGAACTCACCTTGGCTCGAACAAAATTTGATTCGTAATATATGTCCATATCCGATTTTAAAGAGTTTTCCAATAACCTGCAACACACTATACACCAATTTAAAGTTATAATAACTTATTAATGATGATTTGTATATACATATATATATATATATATATCATATAGTGAGTATTTATTCGAAATGTACAGTCATGGACGTATTTAACTTGTACAAGCTTATTGCAATTAACGAATGCTCAACGTATATCGAATTAATAACCCATTTCTCGTTGTGTAAAAAAAAAGAAAAAAAAACTACAGAACAATGGTAGATAAAGTATTGACCATACTCATAGTAGAGATAGAATGTCAATGAGATATTATATGTGTACCATATTTTTATACGATACTAATCCGATATTTATCGATATACTAAATCCATTTATTATTATCGCTAAAAAGTTAACAAGGATTAAATAGTGAGGGTTGTCCCAACGTCGTAGCATGCAGCATGTTTAGAAAGTTATTATTTTATCGTCGATTAAAGGGCGACCGAATTTAAGCACGATTAACATGTTTTTTTTAATATCAAAAGATGGAAAATAAATAGACCTTTGTATTCATTTTAAAGGGTCGACCGGTGGAAGCCTAAGTCCTGTAACGTCACTTGCGCTTAATTCCTTGACAGGAGCACCTTTGAACGGATTGCAGGACTCTCTGAGTAACGCTTATTCGAGCTTGCAGCAATACGCAGGTAATTGTTTTTAAATCATTTTAAAAGCGTGTCGTTATAAACGACAAAAGCATTGTATGTATAACTATACTATATATATATATGCACATATATATGTATATAAATGTTATAATCTGCATTGATCGTAAAGGTGCATTTTCTAACGAGTTAACTGTGCGCATTAAAGCTCTCATTGGAAAGACGACGGTGACCGTGGAAAAGAAAGAATTGCATAGTGAGTAAAAATAAAAAAATAAGAAAAAAAATATATATATATATAAAAAAAAAAAAAAAAAAACAAAAAGAAAAAAAAAAGAAAGAGTAGAATTGCCAACGCTTAGCTGTGTAAAACGTGCAGTACACTCCGTCATGCGCTATTCCAGTATTTTTAGCCGTCCATCTGGTTCACTTCCGAGCGAATAAAACGACTCTATGCCGATGCACCAGGGCCCGTGTCGTTTATTCGAACGAGTAATCTACATGGACAATTTAGATAAAGCTTCAGTACGAGAATTGTGTTCGTGAAATGGTCGATTTTCGAGATACTTCGTCTTTTTGAGAAAAAATAAAATAAGAAGAAGAAAAAAGAATTTACGAGTATAAAATATAAAACTCCGAAATATAAAATATAAAATATTCAATCAAAATTGAGCTTTGTAACGAAACGAATGTCATAATTTGATTTCTTTTTTTTTTGTTTTTTTTTTTTGTTTTTTTTTTTTTTTTTTTTTTTTTTTTTTTTTTTTTTTTCCAGAAAGACGAAGCATCTCGAGGAATGAACGTCGGAAGAACGTAAAATAAACATGTTCATGTTCTTACGACTACGATCGAATACAATAATATAGTATTATCGTATAAATCCGTGTCATCCGCTGAATCGAATTTTATTATTTCAGGGTTCCCGGCATTCACGGCGGCAGCGGCTGCAGCAGCAGCGGCGGCGCAAAATTCGAGTTTCAGTGCCGCTGGCAAGCAGATCGAGGGTCCTGAAGGTGGTAACCTCTTCATCTACCACTTACCGCAGGAATTCAGTGATACCGATCTAGCTTCTACCTTTCTACCTTTCGGCAATGTCATATCCGCCAAAGTTTTCATCGATAAACAGACGAAATTGAGCAAATGCTTTGGTGAGTTTTGAATTCCGAAAGAAGGGAAAAAAGTATTTCGTTGAAAGTTAGTTAATAAATCGTATCATAGTGTTATAGAATTGTCGATTGAACGAGAACGGTCATATTTCTTTCAGGTTTCGTCTCGTACGACAACTCTGCGAGCGCGCAAGCAGCGATCCAGGCGATGAACGGTTTCCAGATCGGCACGAAGCGACTTAAGGTTCAATTGAAACGATCCAAGGATGCTTCGAAGCCATACTAGTTGACATCATCCTCGAGCGTTCGTAGGTAGATACCAAGGACTATGGATATTAGAGCTTTGGTCTTACTATATCAGTTAGCAATATCTATTTTTCTCATAGTCGGACTCGTATTCGCGCGATTAGTTTCTGGTTAAATCGTAACGAGAATAACAACCGACTTACGGGATTTTTTCGACTCCTCAGGCAGACAGGGCCGCCATTACGATTCGAAGGAGCTATCGGAAAACAGTATTTCTTCCTTGGACGTGCAACCACGTACGATCCTCTAGTCAAACAGTATTTATAGAAGAAAATCGAAGTAACGATAAGGCGCGGTGTCCAAGAAACAACGACTTACCGGCGTCGCTCGGTCGTATCGTTTATTTCACTTATAGATCAAAGCTAGGCTCTCCCCGTTCCCTCCCAACGCTACCCCCAATTCCCAAATTGTAACGAAGCTGTGATACTCGAAAAGACTTTTTTTCTTTAGATTTTTTACGAACGAGAATTAAAGTATCGTCCTTTTTAAATTTTGCTTTCTACCATATATGTATATATACATATAACTCGGCTTTCTCTCTTTTATTCCGTCCTATTCTACATATATATATATTTTATAATATATACTTTTTATATTTATCAACGTGTTTTAATCATTTCGTTTCTAATCATACATACATATCTATACATATTACATATACATATACATATAAGCACACATATATATATATATATATATATATATATATATATATATATATATATATATGATCGCGTTACAGTCGTTGTCAAGAAAGTTCTATGATATTTTGCAACCGTGATTAAATAAATAATAGTCAGTAGCTATTATTCATAGGTCTTTCGCAGGACGTATACACGTGTATTAAATAGAGAAGAAAGGATAAACTTGAAATCAAATCTCCTCTCACAAATCACCTATATTTGTCGTACGCTATTCATTTATCGTACCAATAACGCGCTTTCGATGTTCGTTCCTTCGACTTTCGAAGGTACGACAGAAGTACCTATTCCCTCGTTCAACCCCCTTTCTAAGTTGTGTAATCAAACTCGTTTCGTTGCAAAAGGCTGCCAGTTTAAAGCTTACTGTGCTAACTCGTTGCACAAAGTGAAGTTACGTACGTGAAGTTTACTAACAGACACATACATACATACATTATACACAACATACGGCTTTGTAGATAACTATATATATAAACACGGACACACACATACACACACACACACATATATATATGTATATATGTATATGTGTATATATATATATATATATATAGTTTCGCTTCGAAAATTTTCACGCAACGTCGGTAGTAACATTAATCGTGGAATGAAAAATTCTAGCTCCTTAATTTTCTCGTTCGAATCGTCTCATTCGCACGTCGTGAATCCATGCCGTTGAACATTTACGGGATGCACGAAATTCTCGATGCATACCCATCTCGCTATTATATTATTCACTAAGCCTTATTTATGGTTAATCACGCTACTAGTACGCTTCTATTAGTTGGTAAAGACTAACAACCATTGCCATGTGTTTTCGGAATGCCGGTGCCCGTCGCGTGCTATTCGACACCGTCGTCTATCGTTCTCATTTGAATGTACAAAACATATTATACATACGATATACATATGTAGATATCTAATACATTCCCTTCTCCAAGGGAGAACTAATTTTTCAAATGAAGGGACTATCAGAAACTCGTGAGAACTATCGGCGAATTGTGGTGCTGCTTTTGTCGCGAGTGATGCGAACGAGGCCCCAAATAAATATATATATATATATATATATGTGTGTGTGTGTGTGTGTTGTGCACGTACCACGTTTGATGATTATTCAGAACGATTTCGTAAACGACGTCGAACTGCGACGGACGGGAACAATTCGCGAAGTCAAAGCAATTTTGGGTCCTCGTTTGTTGAATCTCAGTCTAAAATCGACGACGGTCCGGACGTAGTTATACCTGTGTGCACGATGCACGGTGTGTTTTCGTACCTCTGAAAAGGCTTCGCAAATGGGCATTTGTAATCTAGTGGGGCTAGCTAGTCTTTCAGGTTTTCCCTTCGCTAATGACGAGAACGCTCGCGAAAGGAAAACTTGGATGGATAGCTAGCTAGCTGGCTGGCTGGCCAACTAGGTGTAGCTTGTGTGCCCTTTTATCTGTCTCTCTGTCTCTCTGTCTCTTTCTCTCTCTCTCTCTCTCTCTTTCTCTACTTTTCTAATCTCGTCGAAAGAGCGAGGAACGATCGACTAAAGAGAAAGTTCGCTTTGCGTGGCCTCAGAAAGGTACGAGCTATCCAGCGTGCATCTCGCATCCGAGGATATCCTACATATCTGGTGTGTGGTGGTGACTAACCTGTCCGTGTGTTTGTTTGTGTGCCAGCAGGTGGCCTGTGACGTTGTGACCGTGTACTCTCGATCGGAGTCGCCGTGCCATGTCAATCTCAGTCAGTCAGTCAGTCAGTCAGTCAGTCAGTCAATCGATCGGTCGATCGGTCAATCGATCGTCTTCGATCGTCGACCAAGTCGGTCAATCAGTCACGACTGCTTGGTCAGTCTCTCGATCGGTCTCTCTGTGTCTGTCGGTGCTGCCTGTACAAAAAAAAAAAGAAAAAAAAAAGAAAAAAAACACCAAAAAGAAAACACACAAAAACAAAAAAAAACATAACCACCACTCCCCCATCTTTCTCTCTAAGACTAATTGGTCACCGTTGTGTCCAACCATTCCTGGCAGATCATCACCAAATTCTCCTGCACTCTTCCTATCTTATCCTTCGACTATTATCTCCTTCGCAGAGAGAGAGAGAGAGAGAGAGAGAGAGAGAGAGAGAGAGAGAGAGAGAGAGAGAGAGAAAGAAAGAGAGAGAGAGAGAGAGAGAGAAATCCATTCGTGTGCCTGCGAATTTTGCGCGGAACTGCCTGCGATTCGACGCGATCTTTAAGCGTGGTTAAAATAATGGGAACGAGAGCAAAGGAATCCTTGTTGATCGTCAAGACTACTTCTGAGCAGTACAAAGTATTTCCCGTGGGACAAAGAAGAAAGGAACAAGAGGAAAAAGAAGAAGAAGAAGAAGAATAGTGGTGTTCTAATGACGCAGAACGAGAGGATTCCGAATAAGCGTACGAAGCTCGAGAGCAAAGAGAGACCGAAACGGAGCCCAAGCGCGTCCTACCAGGATTCAAACAGATCCTTCGGGTCTGGGAAAAAAAATCTGCGACTATTCTTCCTCTCCTGTGATGTGTACGTACATATACGTAAACGTGTTTTATTCCTCGTATCACGGTCTAAAGTCGAAAAGAATAGGATCCTGAGGGTCTTAGACGTGAAATACCCTTTCTTGACGTTCCAATAGGCTAAGAAAGGATCGTTCTTTGGACCGCCAGACTCGAGAGAAAAAGAGACAAATAGAAGAATGGAAAAACGAATGGGAGGAAGATAGGACGTAACGCTGCGAGAATACATTAGATACATATATATATATATATATATACATATAGATATATATATTATTATGTATATTAATCGTTGACTGAGATTTATTTTTATCGGCTCACTGTCGGAGTCCGCCGTCGGTGTCGAAGCGCCTGTTTGTATACATACGTGCCGGCAATTTGGACATATATAGATAGTAGATGTGTAAAGAATAAAAAGAAAAAAAAAACAACTAAAAGAAAGAGGTATAAATTAAAAAGAAAAAAAAAACAAAAGAGTGTATGGGGCGGGGGGGGGATAAAACCCGGGTAAGCGGGTGTGGGGAAGATAGACCAATGTTGAGAGTACGTCGAGTCCTTTGTTTGACTCCTTTGATGTGCGAGGACTTGTTGCGCGTTATGTATCCAGATTCTGCGAATATACCAAAAATCAAGAAAAATAAAAAAATGAAAGAAACGTAAAAGACGAAAGAAAAGATAAATAAAATAGAGCCGACATACACGCTCACTCACTAATTCACACACTCTCACATACACATACTCACAACACATTCTCACATTCTAACAGAGGAAAAAAGCGAAAAGTAGTAGTAGAAAAGACAGAGACATATGTAAGAGACATTTTGTAATTGACTTTGTGATAAGACTGTATCATATCTAGGATCGAACTAGGATCGCTTTTTAATAATAAAAAGCCGTGCAATTAAGGGCCTGATAGGAAACGACAGTGGGAGCGAGTGAATGGAAAATGAGAGAAAGGGAACGAGCGAGTGTGAGCGAGAAAGAAAGAGAATATCGATGGGACACCTTGAAATTTTCGGAATTTCCGTCGATCGAATACGTATTATTTAAGAAACGCGCGGACTCGTTTAAGAAATAAATGAAATTAAAACATCATTATGGCATCGAGAACGCATATGAGTAACACATTCAGCCGCGTTTCCCGATCCACGTCACGTCCGACTCAATCTCGTAGACTTACATTCAACGAGTATTTTCAAAATTCGACGCGGTCGAATCTCGAAATTTTACCCGATATTAGGCATAACACGTACGATACAATATTGATTTTTATTTTTCGGTTCTCTTACAAAAAATCGACTACGCGTTGTTGTGATTTGATGAAAAAAGTTGATAATTTTGAAATTACAATCGTATTACTAAAATATGTAGAAGAAAAACAATGAAACGCAATTAAAATAAATGTAAAGAAAAGAAAAAAAAAGAAAAAAAAAGCACGTCTGATTAAGGGTTAATTAGATTAAATAAGAACTCGAGATTCGACGCCGAACAAATTAACATTCCTTCTTCCACTACACTCTCGTAACAACGTCGGGAGACGAAGAATCAAGATAAAGAAAAGAAAGAGAGAAAAAAGAAGAGAGGGAGTGAAAAAGAAAAAGAGGGAAAGTGAAAGAAAGATAAAGAGAATGGATTCGCAATCCCCTAGTCTATTTGTTTTGTTCGTGTCTATCGTTCGGTCGCCAATTTTTCTAACATCGATGCATCATTTTTGGATTTCGTCCCACCATTCGTCTCTTTCTTCGTTTCTTCTTCTTCTTTCACGCGTTATTAATTATTATGTGAGTATTTTGATGTGCGTTCGCGCGCGTGCACCCTCACACACACGCACATGCACACACATACACGCGCGCGCAAAAAAAAAGAAACATATACACTTGCAGACACATATGCGTCAAACCAAATGTGCGAAGCGTCCAGCGTCTTGGCAAATTATTTTTTAAGAGAGAAAAAAAAAATAAGAAGGCATATGACAGACAAAACAAACGTAAGACGCAACGCGGTTTCGCGGTATTGACGCTGCGACGCTTCGCGTTAAGTTACCAAAGACGTGTCTTTAATTAATCAATGTACTTATGCCAAGGCTAACGACTAATCAACACATTGATCGACATGATGACTAACAAAGTGAGAAATCGGGCACGCGTCGTCTTGTTTGTAGTATCTCACCTCCACTTTTACACTTCACACGTACATTTATACATAATTACACGTATAATACATGATACATGTAAACAACAACAAAACTAGAGCCTAGTCAAAAAAGTATCGTTTGCGGTCATTAATATCGCCTATATAACATATATATGTTGTGTCGTCACGATGAACCCTGGCACAAGCGTTTTTATTAATGTCTGTGCTACTAATGTTTCTTCGGATCACTATTATCGTTATGTCCATTTTTACCGCGCTGCTGATTAACGTCATTGTTATTATTATTATTATTATTATTATTATTATTATTATTATTATTATTATTATTATTATTATTATTATTATTATTATGATTATTATTATTATTATTATTATTATTATTATAATTATTATTAGTTATTATTATTATTATTAGATATATGCTATTTTTATTATTATTACTATTATTATTATTATTATTATTATTATTATTATTATTATTATTATTATTAATACTGTATTATCATTAATAGCTAGGAGCATTATTGAATATTATCGATACTCTAAGTTACTACAATCATTTATTATCACTTATATGTATTATCGACACTAAGTCGCGACGTATCAACGTCGATCGCTAGTTAATTCGCTTAATAATATTTTTTGGCAGTCGGCACATGTCACGACGCATCAGGCAGGTACTTCTACGTATGTATAATATGCGTTTTTCGCAAAGGATATTCGTTGCAATTGACTACGTTTTATTATAAGAATAGTGAAGAAGATGTGCCCTCATATAATGAAGGCAATTATCAGTCAAGCAGAAATCACTCGTAATGTTGCGTACTTTCGTTGGCGGGCAGACTTAAAAAAAAAAAAAAAAAAAACAACGATTTTTAGTAAACGAATCGAAATTAATTATGATCGTTTAATTTTTCAATGTACTTAACGTTCGACAATCGCGAGATAATATTTCTGAGTTCTCTCTCTCGACACAGTTTCTAGATTAACATACTTAAAGAAAATTGTAAGAAATCTTTTAACGGCCTGAAATAGAGGTCTTTAGTTCTGTTACCTCGTAAAATTAATCGCGAGTGTAAAACCAAAAGAAAAAAAAAAAAAAAAAAAAAAAAAAGGAAAAAAAAAGAAAGAAAAAAAGAAACAAGGAAGAAAAAAGAAAAAAAAAAACAAAAAATATTGCGAATACGTGGAGAGCGCGAGGACAAAACGCAATCGTTAGATACGTCTAACGAAAAGGAAAAGAAGAATCAAACGCATCATCGGTGAATCTGCTCGGCTTCGAAGTTATGCGAGACGTCGTTACGCAGCTTATCATGGCACACACGAGCATTATTGGCCTTATAATTAACCGCTGTTATTAGTAATATTATTACCCGACCTTTAAACTACACACGTACATACATACATACACGTGCATACACATACAAAAGTACATATGGCATAACGTTTATTTTTTAAAGCTAAAGTTATTACCTCCTAAGACTATCGTTACCGATGAGTATACCTCGTCTTTACAATCCCCCTCGTTAATAATTTGTTGTACTTCTTTATATCATGTCTTTTTTTCCTTTATCTCGTTTTTTTTCTTCTTTTTTTTTTTTCTTTCTTTTATAGAGTTCGTTTGGTTTTGTTTTCTTTTTTTTTTATTATTATTATTATTATTATTATTATTATTATTATTATTATTATTATTATTATTTTTCCTTTTCTTTTTTTAGTTTTGTTCGTCTCTGCCACGTTTACCTTCTTCTTTTCGGTGCTCAAATACATGTATATTTCTTTACATGTACTCCTTTTTTTTAAGTGCAATCGCACTGATGAGACGAATCACGAAGGCGTTTCGTGAAAAACGCGTGAAAGATTCTCGTTGCTCGTCTTAGGGCAACGTCAAGTGATCGGATTACAGGACATGCGAATTTGTACGCGATACGTATATGTAGTAGCATCGTCGTAAATTACTTTGATGCGAACATTTTTAAAAGAAGAAATAAAAGCGTTTAGAATTTTTATAAATTTATAATCGGTCGAATGTGGCCGTTTTGTTTTTAAGAGTATCCGTTCGCATGCACGCGCCCTGACCGAGTTCGTATCGAAGTAATTTCTGTTTCTCGATGGTATATAAAAAATGCAGATCGATCGATCGATCGATCGATCGATCGATTTCCATCTCTGTCTCCCTTTTTGAAACGATTTTAATTACTCACTGTGAAATCTAATGAAATTTGTTAAGGTGGTGATCTCATCGCACATATACAAATAACAAGTATTAATTTTTGATTCGTGGTAGCATGTTACGTCGTTCCGTTATTTCGTTATTTCGTTATTTCGTTATGCATTGCATTTGTGTTTCAAAGGGGAGGGGGGAGGGGGGGACGAAAGATCATATTAAAAAAGAAAGAAAAGAAAAGACAAAGAGAGACGATCGATCTGCATATTTTCACTTCGTGCGTGTCGTGTTATATCTCACGTGCGTATGTGTATGTGTGTTTGTATACACACTTCGTGTATATATATGTATACATATGTGTATATATATATATACATATATCAAGAGATGTGGATATATTTCTTTTTTTTTTCTTTTCTTTTTTTTTTTTTTTTTTTCATGTATACGCGTATGTACATATGCGGATAGATAAATGTACACATTCACATGTGCAAATCCGTACGTTTATGTTTCCGACATTTTCGCGTTATATTTCTCTTTATTATTTTATTTCGTTTCTTTGCCAAACGCAAGAAAAAAAAAAAAATAGACGGCCGGCGAGAAGAAGAAAAAATAAGTATCGTTTCGAATTATTGTCGTACTTTAATTTCTTTGGTTTCTTTTCCAGTCGGACTGCGCGATTAGCATGTGGCGTATGTTGAAATAACAATATATATATATTTATTTTGTTGGTTTAATTTTTATTCGCTTTATTGCCATCCCCTTCCTCACTTCCTCAAATTCTCGTGTTTGGCTGTATACGGTATAAAAAATATCATCTTTTAGGCTTTTCTATGCTACTTTTGTTAACGCTCCCATATGCCTATGTATCTGCATATTCGTTAAATGATTCGAATGTAATCATCCCTGATCGATCGCAAATAAAAGAAAAAAGAAAAAAGAAAAAAGAAAAAAAAAAGAAAAGAAAAGAAATAAAAAAAAAAAAAAAATACGAAGCATCGTATCGACCGATGTTAAATAATAAAAATATTAATAAATGAAATTATTCTCGCGATTGAGAGATATCGGATATAATTTAGCAGATACCTTCGCTAAATCCTTTTCGATTAACAAAGGGAGCAATAAAAATGTCGTGTGCGTAACTCTCTCTGCTAATACGTTTATCACTGCATTCACATCTTCTTTTACTTTCTGTATTTCATCTACTTGCGTGTATAACGCCAAAATATTCTAACTATAAGTATTTTAATAATGCTCTTGCATATCATCGCGCGATATGTATGTACGTACAAAAGAAAGAAAAAAAAAAAGAAAGAAAGAAAGAAAGCGAAGAAAGAAAAGAGCAAGATAGACACGCTGTGCGCTTGGCGTTATCAATGAAAAGAAAGAAAGAAAAAAAAAAAAAAGAAAAAAAGAGAAAAGAAAAGAGAAGATAAAACAAAATAAAATAAAAGATAAAATAAAAACGCGTGTAGGGAAAACGAGTACGAGAAGAAAAAAAAAAAAAGAAAAAAAGAAAAAAAAACCAGAAGGAAGAAAATACATTTTGAACGAAACACTATGGGAAAACATTTGGAACGTATTTACGTGTGTATTACATACTTTCTTATACATAATATACTTATAAATTTCTCTTCGTAAAAGAGCGTTCGAAGAAGAACGAAACGGGTGTAGATTTTGGGCTACGTGCAACCTTTGAGAGACGATATAATTATTGATTTTTTAAAATCACGAAAATAGAATTTTGATACATTGTATACATTTTGTATATAGAAAAATATGCTATGTACGTTCGATCCATGGATGTTTACTGTATTCTACCTAATTTCATTCATTCTTTACACTGTGAGATACCCAAATTTTTCCCGCGTTGACGCGTACGCAAGGCGTATATATACACATATACATATATATACATATATATACATATATATACATATATATACATATATATACATATATATATATATATAGGTATGAATGTAAGTATGTATGTACATAAAATACGTACATACGTAATGTGTACGTCGTTTATATTCGAGGATGTACTTAAAGGCCAAATTTGAGAAAACAAAGTTCATCGGTATATATTGAAAAATGAAAAGATAGACCTAAATATAGGCTCGTATTCTTATCGCTTTATTCGTAAACAAATCGTACGTATAATATGCGTAGGTAGATCATCACGATAAAGCTGAGCATCGAACACTATTCCTTCTTCGTGTAAGCTAATTGATCGACGCGATAAAGGGTAAGGATGCGAATCTAAAAAAATCTACGAGCGTATTATTCTTAAGTAATTCATCGCAATGCGCGTCGCAAACTCTGAAAATGTGATTATCTTTCACCCTTAGGATTATATAAAAAAAAAAAAAAAAAAGAGAAAAAAAAAAGAAAAAAAAAATAATGTACAGAATGCACAAGGAACTATAACAATCACACGGAATGAAGAAGTCATAATAGATACACACAGACACTGTACATAATTCATATGTAGTCGATAAGAATATTTTTTGTACGTAGTCAATTTAGAGTAAAAATTCTATCGCTGCATCGCGCCAATTCGTTCTTCGCCACTCTTTACGAAAAAAAAAAAAAAAAAAAAAAAAGAAAAAAAAGAAAAAAAAAATTCAAATGCGAAATTCATTATGAACGAAATGAATTATCTTGTATTTTATTTTATTAACGACGACGATATTCGTATTTTCTCCTTTCCCCTTTGATACTTTGATTATCAACGATTGTTTCTAATCGATTTCGAGCTTGAGAATAATTCTCTCCACGATCTCCACGTTCTATCGATAATATTTTATTCCTATCGAATCTCGGAACAAATTCAAAACAATTTATATTATATTTGTTCGGTATCTTATTAAAATTAAAAAAAAAAAAAATAATGAAATATGGAATATGAGAAAAAATTTATATTGCAAAATTATCATATTATTAATATCGACGATCGATGATATATGGCATGTAAAATCGTTAAATCTATAAACGACATTAATGTCATCTCTATGATTGATCTATATCTCTGCCGGAATTATATTTTATTTGTATCAATTGTGTAAAATGTTAAAAGAATAATTGATCCTTAAATCGAAAAAATTAATAGATTGTGTTTCCATATCGGCGATTTTTCAATTGCACCACGCTATTTCATCGATCAGCAAAAAACAGGATATAGTTGGCACAGCCTGAAGATTTTAGAATATTCAGAATTTTAATTAAACGAACAAATTGTTCTTGGCATCGCTTTGAAATACGTTAGTCAGAGTGAACGAGATGTACGCGATGAATATAATAACGCAGAGTATCGAGAGAGGGAGAGAGAGAGAGAGAGAGAGAAAGAAGAGTGTGAAAATGTTATGGGATCTTCTTTATCCATTAAAAATCGCTACGTTTTGACATGAATCGTTCATTAAAACTAATCTCCTGTAAATATTGCTCGTACATCGAACTGTTCTTGTAAATACGGATATTTCACTGTATGATGTATGATAAATAATGAATTTTCAACGGACCATATCATAGCGTTTGCTATTTCTCCTAGGTATGTATATAAAACAAGAATCGTAACATTTTCTTTTCGTTTATTTAATTATTTCTTCGTCGTTATTCTATCGTCTAATTCAATGCAAAAGTGGTCATAGTCGAAGACGCGTAGAAATACGAAAGCTTCTCTAATGAGGATAAATCTTATCAAGGAGAATGATCTTCGTTTGATGTTTCGATAATCTTGAATGTAATAACGAGGTGCAAAGGTAATGATCCAATAACGATCGGGCCACTCCTCATCGATATAAATGGTTTACGCGATTTTTAGGATAGCTTAACGTATATCGAAGAAGCTACGAATTATGATGTCTCTAAATATAATATCGATCTAGATTTTATATAACGCGTACGAGAGAGAATCTGAAAGATTGAAAGTAAGAAAGAAAGAGAGAGAGAGAGAGAAAGAGAGCATGCGAGTGCGCGTTGCAAAATACACGTTCGGCAGATTAATAAATCGTATTTTCGAGATATATTTTGTTCGTCAAATTATTATACCAACATCATGCGCCATCCCTGCCATCCTTAATAAAATATCCATAGATTTATGTCGATATGCACGAATTAAACGTAAACTTGATTACGTTCCTTCTTACTTAACCTTCAAATAAATTTATTGAAAAAAGGGAAAAAAAACGCAAAAATCTCGATTACTCATATTAATGCATAATAAATTTGAAAAGAAAGAATATCCCTTTACTTACATAAAAAAAGAATATCATTTACTCATTTTCCCTTTTTTTCAAATATCTCGTATCGGCTTTTCGAAATTTTTTTTTTTTTCCTTTAGACTCATCGTTATAAACGGCTGCAAGCTCGTATTAAACGTACGATATTCAAACTGATACGGTATCTTTATATAATAATCAAATGAATGAAGAAAAAAAAAGATTGGCGAATAATTTTCTGCTTAATATCTAAATAAACATAATCAGTTACTAACCTGTTGAATGTTATCATTAGTATATAGATATCTAAGAACGAAAATAATTTTGAAAGCGTATCACGACAATAATCTTAAATCTTACGCGAGATCAGATATACCTTCGTATGCATACGCGCGACTAAATACTAACGGTTATTTTCTGGGCCGAAGCACACAAAGCTCGTATTAAACGTACATATTCAAACTGATACGTATCTATTTATAATAATCAAATGATTGAAAAAAAAAAAAAAGATTGACGAATGATTTTCTGCTTAATATTTAAATAAACATAATCAGTTACTAACCTGTTGAATGTTATCATTAGTATATAGATATCTAAGAACGAAAATAATTTTGAAAACGTATCGCGATAATAATCTTAAATCTTACGCGAAATCAGAAATACCTTTGTATTCATACGCGCGACTAAATACTAACGGTCATTTTCTAGGCCGATGCGCACAAAGCTTTCTCATTGGTTGATATTAATACATTTTTGACCAATCAAAGAATAAATAGAAAATGGTATACTCGATTAGTATATATCTCGAACATATTAATAATTATTTAAAATCTTTATCGAATTGGTTCTAAAAAAATATAATTATTAAGAATATTTCATTATTCTGCATTTTAAGTCGAATGGTTGCAACGAAAAGGTTTTTAGAATTTTACGCAGAACTTAACCTCTCAACTGTCAAAACAAAAAATTTAGTTGGTTAGATTGATTATTTTTAACATCTTTTAATATATTTTAATATGTCTCAAGTATATGACAATTATTATAATGATTATCATAAAAATGCTGAAATGCAGCAGAATTTAAAATATAAAAAGAAATATCGGAAATTGAAAAGAATTGTGAAGGACACAGTTTTTGTAAGTTGAGATTCTATTTATTTGACAAAAGTTATACTGAAAGATTTGCTCTTTCTTCCATATCTGTTCTTGGATACAGATATTTATATATTAATTTTTTCAAGTATTTATTTATCAATAGAATAAACATTTATGTTAACTCATGATTTTAGGAAAATGCAGCATTATGCGATCAAGTGGCACAAATGCAAGAAAATCTTATGCTTATGAAAGAAGAGAGACTTTTTCTCCTACGAAAATTATGTCAGCAACAAGGAGAAATAGACCCAGGTACAATGATGGTACGATCTCAATCGAATAATCTTAATTCCTCTTCTTTCAATTCAGAATGTTCTACGCCTAAGAAGACAGTAAAGAAGAGAATCTCAATGGATGCCTCGGGTACAAAGGACTACTAACATAATTTTGTAGTATAATCATTTTGAATAATGTTAATATAATATTATATTTACAGAGACTAAAGTTAAGCCAAAACGATATAACAAAACAACAAGAAGAGCAGTAAACCTAATACCTTTAGATGTAAATGGAAGACCTATATTTCCTATTTCATTAGGTGATCTTACAGTATATTCTCTTGGTGAAGTGGTTTCAGATAGAATAGCATATCATACAGAAGACCTCATTTTTCCGGTAGGATACTGTAGTACAAGAATATATGCTAGTTTACGCGATGTAAGAGCCAAAAGTTTATACACTTGCAAAATTTTGGACGGTGGATCGAGACCTAGGTATTAATAAAATTTCTTTTATGAAAAATCAATCCAAATATATAAATCCAAATTTAATAGAATTTTATATTTGATAGATTTGAAATAGTCTCTGACAATGATCTCGATCAAGCATTAATAGGATCTACTCCCGACGAATGTCATTCACGATTATTAACAGCCATTTCCCCTGCTCTTCGCTCAATAACACCAAGAGGAGCTGATTTTTTTGGTGTTTCACATCCTACAATTCAAAATCTTATACAAAGCTCCCCAGGAACTCGCAAACTTATCGCATACAAACAACAACGTTTCGAAGTTCGTAAACAATAATTGCAAGGAAATATGAAGAATTTATAAAATGATTTTCATGAAATTGTATTTTCTATATTTTTTCTAGGTAGGTAAAAATCATATTATTGAAAGAGGTACTAGTCCTATGATAGAAGAAGAGGCAGACCCAGGATTAGGATTTGCAGCTCTTCATAAACACTATGCGCTATCTAATTCTTATAGAATTAAGGAAGAACCTTCAGATCATGATCTTTTAGCTCTTCAAGATTTACTTTCATGATTTTTTCAACAAAAACAACAAATACATTTTAACTCTTTCTTTGATAATTCTCTATTTTTCTTTCTCTACTGAATGTGAACACAGAATTATAAATATAGTTTTCCTAGACGAGTATATTTTATGTTATTTAAAAAAAATTACAACAGAGTAGAATGTACCAAATATTTATTATTTTTAAATATGACTGAATATTCTTATATCTCTGACACATAAATAATTCATAATTGTACAATACTTTCTCTACTTTATCTCGTTGCAATGCAATCTTTCTTTATTTGTAATTAATAGATTTATATTCTTATAGGAATGCACTTTATGACACACAGACAATGCTAAAATATAAATAAATTTGATACATTCTATTTCAAAAATAAATTAAAAGTATTTATGCAAGATCCTAGTTTATTCACAGGCCATTTGAATTTCATAAATTTATTCCAATGATAATACACATTGCATATATCACTTGGTATAACATAATTACTAACTTAAAGTACTAAATTTAATTATTTTTTTTTCACGATCGAATAACTATAGAAAAAGTATAAAATGTTAACTACCATTTCTATCTTATTTAGATATCATACAATTATATTATGTGCATCAAGTGTAAAAAATCTTGTAAATAATTACCAAATTTCTAGGACAATTATATTATCATTTCTTCTTACCTTAAGAGGGAGTAATACATTATATAAATTAATATGTTATTAATAAATTTTATTAATAACATTTGATAATTTTGTGACAAGCACAATATGAGTTTACCCACTTTATAAATTGATATCTCTATATTTATTACAATAAGATATTGTATCAATAAGATCAACTTAAGTTCGACATAACTTATTCTCAGTTCTTATAAATAATTTATATATGCTAAATTACCGATCACTTTATACACAAAACAAAAAGTGCGTTTTAAGGCTGTTCACGTCATTCTGTTCAAAGCATGTGTAACTTCAGCGACAGATATAAACAAAATATGAACTACCAAACAAGCAGGGAATGCTGTTTCTACCGTGCGTCTATCGTATCGGTGTATAAATTTGTTGATTATTCCTCTCTCACGCGTGTCATAAAAATTGGTTTCGTGTAAATAGAGTAAATAATTTAGTATACTGTGAACTCACACTTTTCAGTCTCTCATATGTATATCTTTTTCTTTGATGGTAGCTGCGACTCGCAGTGATCCGTGCTAGATACGAAGTCGGTACGCATTTGTTTTACAATAAATGCATATCAAATAATAAATATAATTGATACATATAAAAATTAGTACATAAATTTATGACAAAAATAAAAATTATATATTATATTATTTTAATACAAAATTAAAACACGAGTTTATTTCCACACTACTTAGAATTTCCAGCACTTTTATTTACTTGTTCCTCCTGTAGAACTAGTCCACTTCATATTACTTTGACTATTACTACTATTAATAAAAATAACAATAATAATTTAATATAATATGATAATAATAATAAAAATATATTTAAATATTATTTATATAGATCTAGATATTGTTTAATATATTTTATATTATAATAGTAAAGACAATTAGCTTAGACTGTTCGTGAGTGAAACAATGTGAAAACAAATGCATATAGATACATTTTCCTTCTTCTGTTATTATAAATTATCACAATCATATTTATCATACAATATAAGTACATTCTTCTGTTTTATTATTACTCTTATTATATATTTTATATTAATCTTATTATATATATACTCTTATTATTACTGTTTTTACTACTATATTATTACATTACATACTATTATCATAGTAATAGTAATAGTAATAATATGAATTCATATAGAGGAAACCATAACAAAATAGTGCTGGGAGAAAAATCTTGTAAGTAATTTGGAACCGAACTAGTATTTTAATCTTTATTAAAAATAATCGATAAATGTATGTACTTCATATGCATTTGTCATCGAACAACATTATATTGCTGCTATGTCCTATTTAGGCACAGATCATCGCGAAATTCACGTCAGCCATCAGTGGAGTAAATAAATATAAGATATAGAATAATAAAAATTTAATAAATTATCAAAAAAAAAAAGTAAATTAGTTCATCATTAAAATTAATACGGATTTATATATTGATACAAGAAAGAAAAAAAAAACCGATTTCATTTAGCCTCGTAAACCTACGATTTCTGTATTACGAATTTTGATGTTTGCTAATGTGTTACATATTGCTTGTAGAACCTTCGTCTTTTTAGTTTATAAAATTTTAAAGGAATTGCAAATTTTTCCAAAATTTAAGAATATTTTAGAATCTCAGATCTTTTGACATAAACGATTGAACATTTCCTTATTTTTGTCATAAAATCATCTGACCAAAGCTTATTAAAATGGCCAAATGAGTTTCCGTAGCTTTTCTGTGCGAGCATCATGAAATGTATTTCTTTGCGTTTGGAAATGTTCAAAAAATCTGAGCATCAACTATTTTTCTTGCGTACAATCAAGCAGTCAATCGCTATTTTAGAAATATCAAACATACACCATTCAAGCGTGTATAACTATTCTTTTGTCGCAAATTTCGTGGGATACCACAATATCAAACTTTTTGTTTGAGAAAAATGTCGAAAAGAGCATTTATACTATCAATGAGAACAGAAATAATTCTTGAACATTTTTAATGGACATGGTTTCATTTTAAAGATGAAAG
Source organism: Vespa mandarinia (assembly GCF_050613455.1). Lineage (NCBI taxonomy): Eukaryota > Metazoa > Arthropoda > Insecta > Hymenoptera > Vespidae > Vespa > Vespa mandarinia. Next base: position 782,807 of record NC_140831.1, read on the forward strand.
TTTAATCTATGGCGTATTGATTTCAAATTTTTGAAAAAAGTTTTTATTTGTGCTTAAACTGTTCACGAAAAATACCATTTTTAACACAATTTTTTTTCAAAGAAAATAAAGCTTCTTCAAAATTCAGGCCAGGAATGACGCCGTAGATTAAATCTTCGTCTTTAAAATAAGACCTTGTTTAGTAATACCAGTCAAGAATTATATGCCTGTTTTCATTGATGGCATGAACCATTAAGAAAGCAGGAGTAGTGAACAGTCTTAAATAATGTCTGCAAAAAAGCATCAAAAGTTAAAAAATCAAATCACAATTGTATATTTAATCCAGAAAAAACACTAGAATTTATATCTTTTCTCGATCGTCACCGCCTATTAGCCGGTCCAATAGTCTTATTAAAAAGCGTATTGGCAATGGCAATTACTGGAGAGAACAGTTTTAATGGACAATCACTGAAATGCATTATTATTCATAAATTAGATAAAAATGTATATATAATACTAATAATATGCAAGTATTAAAGTGAAAAAAGGACATACCAAACTCCAGTTACAGGTTCTGCTTCATTTCCACTTACAATAAAAAGTGGAAATAATATAGAAAAAACACAGCCACTGTGAAAGAACAAAAAAATATTTTCATATAATAAAATAATAGACTAATGATTTTTTTTTTTTTCTTTTCTTTTTTTTTACCTTATCACATATGAATTAGGCAGTTGAGTAAGTACTGCTAATGGTAACCCAAAGCCCACAAAATATGGCCAATTGCCTTCGATAAAAGTCAGTCGTCTATGCAATTCCCATCCCATATTGAACCACTTGTATTCAAAGGCATAAAGAGCATATAAAAGGCACATATGTACAAGGGCAAGTATATCACCTAGCGGAGGTAATGGTACTTTGGATACTAGCATTCCTTGTCCCAAAAAGAGAGCTTGCACTAATATACTGAAAAGAGTATCTGCTACCAATTTGCTTACACTGGATAGAAGTAATGGCCTTCCTTGTCTATATCTATAAGCACTATCTGCTATATCCTATATCGATAATAGAATATATAAAATGAATGCTCATAGTTGTCAATGAAATTGATCTAAAGAACTCATTCATACCTGAAACCATAAACTGTTGACTATGCGGCTGAGTAAAAAAAGTGGTAACACCCACACAGTTCCAAAAGTAAGAGACAAAAATGGTTTTGTCCAAGACCATACTGTCACCCCCATACCAGGCGAATGACCAAATATAATTGTCAATAAGTACTTAAGGAACGGAAGAAGTCCGCATTCAAAAATTAAAATACTCGCCCAAAAAACACCACCGTTTAGGGCGCAACATTGAATTGTCCGTTTTAACACTTTAGACTCTCTGCAATATATAGATTTATGTACTGCAATCTTTTCTTAATTCAATAAGTTTCATTTGAAGCATTGATTTATCATTAATTTCACTTGTTATTCTTTTAATATAATCCAAATCTTTAATATCACAGCATACAATTATATAAATATGACATACCTTTGTTGATTACAATGCTTTGCAGGACTATGTACAGAAGCATCTTTTTTATGTGTTTCTGTTCTTGAAGGTGGTCTACTACTCAATTTATCATTAATTTGTTTATCCATATAAAAGAGAACAATTGCACCTTTTAAACTATCTGCAAATCCTTTGCAGATCGCATGTATTATCCCCTAAAGAATATTTTTTTTTTTTTTTTTACTATATAAACACAGAGCGATACTTTGTAAATCTAACTTAATAATGAATTTCTTATTTTAATTCAAACAAAAAAAGAGCATGATATATGATAAAGCATACCAATAAAATCCCTTGAAAAAAATAAAAATTGTCATAGAATTTTATAGGTTAATATAAGATTTGTTTGGATATGATGAACGCATTTCAATTTAAATACATATTTCTAAAACAAAGCAAATGCATAACAAAGATGCACGAGATTAGAAGGCAAAAAATGATTAAATGAATTAATATGTGGACTATTACTCACAATCACGTTATCCATATCTTATGCTGATGTTTGGATTAATCTATGCTCCAAGTGTAAAGAGCGATCTGCTAAAATAACATTTTGCGTATGACATTCCAGTTTCGATATGATAATAGGTTGGAAAAAAAATAATCATATAATAAATGCAAGGACAAGTTAGTAACTACATTACTTACACGAATGACATGAATACTAAATTATTCGACTTTTTAACGATAAATGTATTACGAATTTCCATCATAACCGGACGTTAAAGACGTTTATGAACGTACACTCTTAACCAATCTTTCCGATCAAAAGTGACAAATTTGCATAAGAACTTTTTTCGAAGAACAATTGCAACAACGCATCAATCTACAACGAAGTTTTAGTCGTCACTAGTGATGGTTAGAGGTCGTGCGATTCAATAGGTTTAAAGATCATGGCTGTCTCTTACATTTTATAATACGATTTTTTTTTTTTTTTTTTTTTCTTTTTTTGTAGAAAAGAAAAAGAGAAAAAATAATTTGGATGAAAGAATGATTGATAAAAAAACATGGATACCGCTATCTTAATTATGAGCGCGCAATTTTTAATGATCGCTTACTTCATTGCATTACTTATTGAATCAATAAATCGAACGAAATTATATCGTAAGATAATAAAAAGAAAAAGAAAAGGAAAATCAAATTTCATTAATATAAATATTGTAACAGTGAAGTTTTTGAACAAACATGTTCTGCAAATAATGATGCCTGCATTTATGCGCATTAAGGCAAAAATGCGCCATTACCTTTTGTTCGGAACGTTTTGACTTCAGCGACACAGGTATGGAGAAAGCATGAATTACGAATAGAAGCGGGGAAGTTATCCCCACTATGCGTCTATCGTATCGATGTATAAACTTGTGTTGGTTATTCCCCTCTTACGCATACATAACAATCGGTTTCATGTGGATAGAGTAAATAGTTTGGTAGACTGTGAACTCTCACACTTTTCAGTCTCTCATACATGTAAAGTTCATTGAATCGATTCCATCATCACGATCATCGTACAAATATTAGTCCAATGAAACGTAAGATTTAATTACAAATTAACTAAAACTTAATTTCAAGATATAGGCATTTAAATGTGATAGACTTTTAGTAATTTTTTTCCGGTAACCTTATTATATATATTCATTAGGCTACATAATTCAAAATATTTATTTACATTGAAAATAAATCTTGCAAAGTTTCACACAGCTTAAGCTTTCGAACATTTCTATAGATTGTTCTACCTATACACGTTCCAAGATATTTCATCTCCCCTATTCTCCTTGCTCTTATTAAAATAGAAAATAGGTTACGCAACTGCATCAATTTATAGAAAGGAAGGTAGAATATCACTTCGTTAATGTAAATTTATGAATTTATCAAAACATTATATATAAATTTGTTTTTTTCATTAATTTGTTTTCTTTCTTCAATAAAAACTTATGATTATATAATATCAATTTTATAAAATGTCATTAATTTTTCAGGCAATAATCATTACGAAAAGATATCAACGAGAAATAGATCGATTAATGCACGAAAATACAATATTGGCAAATTACGTTTACCATTGGCCGACGTTCAAGAAATTACCGAATACGAAGATTCCACGGATGATAATTTTACTTTAACAAATAAATCGAAAGTACAATAAAAACGCTTTCGTTTTTAATAAATTCTACGTCGATGTGTAAAAGTCACTTAATCTTTTATGAATCCTTAGGAGGCTCCATTCAGAAATAATAAACTTGGATGGAATAAAAATTCAACTGGAGAAAAGTTATTCAACAAAAGAGCTAAGAAAAATCAGATAATTAGGAAAGAAGATTCATCTGCATATTCGATCGATAGTGAGATTCTATCCTATCTCGTTTTTGAGATATTATTTTTAAATAATGTATATATTTATATTATATTATAGGTGTATCTAGTGCAAAATTGCCTGTACGTTTACGTGGTGGTACGGATTTTTTTCGATCTTCTTTGGTAAGCGAATGATCGTTGTGAAGAAATATACACATATATGCAAAAATATTGTTACATCAATATTGTTACGTCATTGTATGCATCGCAGAAAACAAAAGGAGTTATCGACGATAATAAAAATCATATCTTACGTTCGAGAAATACTCAGAAACCAATTATACCAAGAAAACAAAGTGAATTAAATTATCATAATCTGCGTAAGATTTAATATTATATTAACAAGATTGATTATAAAAATCACAAACAATTTTTTAATAATAAAATTAATTCATTAAAATATAATTAATAATAAAACGATTCTTTCATACATACACAGAGGAATCTGACAATGGCAAAGAAAAGAATACATTACCAACAAAGTTATCAAGTTTCCAGGAAAAAAAACAAAGTATTCAACAAGCAAAGACTTTGAAAAACGTCAGTAAACTGACCGTCCTTCTTTTATATCTTCACTTTTTACTATCGTATTATTTATCTTTTTCTAAAAGCCAACGCTTTGAAGAAATGTTCGAAATGTGTGAAACAGAGACTAGATACGAATAAATGATCGTGTCGTTAAACGATCGTAAATGATAGAAATAAATATAGAAACGAGACATGAATTAGTTAAATTCCAAATGCAAGTTTGTCGAACAAATAAATGATCAATTTATTTACTTAGAAAAAAAAAGGATTCATTTAGGATAAAGAATTTATGTCAAAGCATATGAGAATGAATCAGGATTTGGATCTTGAGAAATATGATAAATGAGACAATTAAAAATTAATCTTGCAACAAAATATAATATAATAAGTAAATAATTACATAATAAAATGAAGCACACTATACAGATACAATTAGAGTGTTATTATGCGTCTCTTTTTTTATAAGTAATAAAACAATTTTACCTCAAATTTAATTTTTCAACTTTCATTTGGAACAATTAAAACTGCTATATATTATGGCAATTTTGTCTAACATCAAAAAAAGAAAGTGATAATTATACACTGTATTATTCGAGTTTAGCCTCACAAGTTATACGTAGAAACAAATTTGATCCTTCTAATGCCTCGAGAACAACCGTATAAGTTCCTTCACCTCCATCAGCTTGTATTTGAAAATCATCCGAGTTATAAGTACCCTATTGAAAATTTCAATCAAATTGTATTCCATGAATAATTAAATGTTTGCTTGGTTAAATAATTATAATGAAAACGAAAGTAAGTCGTTTGAAAATTATTTATCATTTTGATTGATTTAGTGGTCGTTACTTACGGGATTTATAGGACAACTTCCTTTATTAAATTGCGGCTCACTGAACGATTCGAAATAAGATTTAAACAAATCCGCGGAATTCATACTACAAAAATCGGTATTTTGTTCCATCACTGAATCGCCATCTTCATCGTTTATTTGTAAGTGTACCTAGAGTGAAATTCAATTTGATCATTATTAATTCGCAAACAAAAATTGACGAATTCCAAATAAATGTTTGTATATATATATATATATATATATATATATATATATATATATATATATCAATGAATACCGTAATAAAACTCGGATTTATTTCTTCTTTGACTTCCATTGTTGAGCCTTTTATTGTACTGCCGGACGCATTTATATCTCCCACTGATATGGGTCCTGGTGCTATGTCTTCTTTCTTACATGACAATATTTGTAGTTCTCCTACCTGGGAATATGATTAAAAATTCTTCGATCCATATGGATTTATCTAAAAGAATGTATGTATTGGATTTATAGACGAAAAAAAGGATAACTCACAACATAATATGGAAGTAAGAGAGCGCATAACGCCGACACAAAAAATGTAACAGTAGATGAATACATTTCAATAATTATTTATTTTACGAAAAACACTTTTAACTTCGTTGATTACTACAAACTTCTCATGCTCATTTTGAAATCCTTTTTATAGTCATATGTGGATGTGCGTGCATACTACTGTAGGATGATTAAACGATACCTTAATCTAAGCATGAATCTTTTTTATTCATTAGTATATTTTTATATATTGACATTGTATATTGAAATACTAGAAGCGTGGGAACAGGAAGAAAGGAATAAAACAATAGATGAATTTAATTGTTTCCTAGAATCCAAAAGTATGTTTATATTATCATGATTCTTTTGCTTTGTCAACTCGTCAAAGGGATTTCACGCTAACTTTTACGAGAATCTAAGAATAATATTTGTGTAATTTTATGTTACACGTTGTTTATGACGTTACCTGTTATCGAACGATGATCGAGGAAGAATGAACAACGTGATGATTAATTATATCACATATTAAAACGATGCGTGACGCTTATTCTTTTTCCTTCTTTTTTTTTTTTCTTTTTTTTTCGATAACAAAAAATAAAAAAGAAATAAAAAATATATACCGTTGGTTCGTAAGGAATTTTATAGGTATCAAAGTTAAAATAAATTAAAAATAAATTTGATAGGTATCAAAGTTAAAATCGATTGGATATACGTATTAACATATTTGACGTCTTGAGAAACATTGTTTCGAATATTTTAATTTTATTCTTACCATGATATGATTTCTATCGATATTGCATCGAGAAGCATGTTCTTTATCGAAAATATCGATAACTCGATGTACTGTTTTAAGTTCGATTCGTGCACCGCACATGGTCCGTCATGGCGCAAACTTAAGTTACCGGAGAGTCAATGTTATCGTTAGAAAATAATAATCTCGTGCCGAAGTTAATAAAGGAAAACGAAGACATTACGCTCTTATTCTTGAGCGACTCGACTAGAAGAAAGATTGAACCGAACAGATGTAGATGTCAGAATTTGCAATGTGATTGTTTCGCCTCGGTTCAAAGCGGGGGTGTGACAATTTTTAAGGGCAATCTCGAAAGATAGTTTTCTTTTTCAAATCTGTATTACAATAGATCTTTTTAAATAGTATTATTGGTTGTGCCTTTTATAACTTTACCGAAAATCGTATTATCATTGTTTTTTTTCCCCTCCTACGTCTCTTCCTGCGCTTTTTTCGGGAATAGCAATTATCGCGTACGTATAAGAAAGCTTTAATAACTCTTTATTTTCTTTTTAAAACGAAAATTCATTTGTCAGTTTAATTGTTACGATTCTTTTTTCTTTCATTCTTGTAAAGTACATATTAAGTTTGGTAATGTCAATGTCATTTTTCTGATACTAGTTATTATATCGAACGATTGAGGAGATTTTTCATTAATTTAAAGCTCGTTTAATTGTTTCCACGTCACATGCACATTATTATGTTTTATTTAATATTGCATACGCATGTTGAAAACTAAATAATAAATTAAAACATAGGTGACAATATATTGAATCTCTTTGCTTATAGGTTATACAACCATTTGTTGTTATATGTCTCTAATATAACCAAGTTCTTAAATATTTTTAATGCAAAATATATGTGTTGGAATCACGCATCAAACATTAGGATAGAAATGCCGTTGAGTCCAACGAATCATAATATATCTACCAACACTACAGAAAGTGTAAATCCTGGTACATCTGTTCATGTGACATCAACTTGCTGTACTCCACCTCCATCATATCATAACATTAATTTACCTCTTGGACATCATTCTACATTACCTAGTGATCGTGGTGCACCACCTTCTTATGAAGAAGCCATAGATCCCAATGGTGCGTACAACTAAATGCAATTTTCTTTTGTTTTGCATAAAAAAGTCACAATATTTATATGATCATTCATTGAAACATATAAATGACAATGAGAGTTTTGTTTCAGCACCTCCTCCTTCATATGATTCATTATTTGGTCGGATGAGAGAGGCACATAAAGTCTCCAAAGGTGTATTTGATTTCTTAAAAAATATAATCGTTCTTCTCGTGGGTACAAGTAGGTGATAAATTGCTTTCTTTTTAGTAATGCACCTTTAATAAGTTCTTTATCTTGGACAATATATACTATTCACTTTGTTCCAGTTGGATGCACTATTATTCTCGGTGTGACAATCGTAGTTCCAATATGCATGATGATCATTGGAGCATTGTACCTTTACGACTGTCCACAGGGTGAATACATACCCGTTTATTTATTAGTAGGTGGAGGATTTGGTGTATTTAAACAATTATTACATTTATCTGCACGTGTAAGACAGCGACAAGAAGAAAGAGATGAAGAAAGGATTAGACAGTCGCCAACACAAACATTGATCAATTGCTTCATGCTGGGCTGGTTTATCATTGGTAGGCAAGTTTATTGAAATCTTCAACCGTGTATTGTACTAAGTCAATTTTGATAATGGCATGTCATTGTTGAATTTCTTATCATTTAATAGGTTCCATGTGGGTATATAAGGAATACGAACCAAATTATGATCCATCCCTTGGCAAATATTGCAACAAAACTTTATATTTATTTGCCTTTTGGTTGATAACCTCTGTTTATATATGTCTGGGTGTTATAACAGCCGGTCTTTGCAGTATTTCTGTAGCCAGTATTGCGTTCCAAAGACCACCGCCTGATCTTATGTAAGAAATATTAATAATTTCAAAAGAAACGAAGAATTGTTACATTTTTTGGCATTTTGGGAGCAAAAAATGAGAGTGCACACAAGAAGACATCTGTTGACGGAAGTCACTCAATATTGGGGCACAAAAAATTCGTCCACGTTTATGTACCTGAGATACTTAAACGACAACTTATGCACAGATTATTTGCGCGTTAGAAATACCACTAAATACTTGCACTTCTCGGACTATGATGAATTGGAGGTTGGTTATGAAAAAGTTCTCAATATTATCAATACATTAATTATAAATACTCATATTCTTTGTATTTCTAATTTATATTTTGTTTACAAATCTTTAATCGATAATGGTGTAAAAGATATACGTACTCCTAATTTGCCAGTGGCTGATCGATTTATGCAAGAAAAGAAAAAACGCTTTAATCACTTTAGGTTGTGGATATTTCGTGGTAAACACGGATCTTAATCTTGTGCCAAGAGAAAGCAAGATCGTAGGGAAAAGTATTTTGTTACTGCAGTGTAGTATTAAATACAGGAAAAAAGGTGAATACGATAATCGTATTTGAATTAAAGCGTAAAAGTGATATCTACGATCTCGCGTTACGTCTCGCATATGCTTCGACTTGAAATATTCGATCTCTTACGTCTCTAATACACTTTATTAGCATTAAAAATGCCCTATTGATAACACTATTACAATCTTTTCAACGACAAACGGTAGCTGTTCTTAAATGATCATAAGATAACTATAAAAGAACAAAGATCTTCACTTAGGCGTGACACGACTTATTACTTACGGTAAAAAAGACTGCGATATTTCGCGTTAACTTTATATTCTTTTGCCCTCTCCTCCGTCCTTTAAACCTTTAGCGACCTCCATTGGGCCTTCATCGTCAATGCAGTCAGATATAATCTGTACAGCAACCTTTATCCTATAATCTATACCGCTTCAAGATTTCAAATTTTCTAAATTAAGATATTGGTATAAATAAGTTTTATCGATATTTCGAAACATAAGACAATTATAAAGCCAATAATTATTGATACCGTACGATTTTGGAAATAAATACGGTATATCAAATTGGTATTTAGGCATAGTGGAGGAACCATTAATTTAAGAATAATGTATTATAGGCATATAACGTTATAACATTTCTTCCACTTTCATACATCTTTAGCTACTTTGTCTTCCTATTAAATAAGTTATAAAATTAATTATTCTGGAGAAAAAAAAGAAATGTAATCTCATTACTATGTCGATTGATTAAAACACGCGCTTGCGAATGAACATTGAACAAGCTTATGCTTTTTATTGTATAATTAAGTGTATCTTCGGCATAAAAAACTTAATGTTGGATGAAGCTGGCTAAATTTGTATATACATAACAATGTGATTTGAACGCACGCTAATACGAACGAGTATATTACTCGCATTGCATTTATTGCTAATTATAACTTTACACTATTATCCTGGTAAACATATATTTTATGCGAAAACAGTGTGTATCTGTAAAAATGATCCCTATTATATCGTGCATTATAAGCACTTACTCACATTTCTTATTATAATTTCCTAAATAAACGGCTTAAAATTAACCGTTCGTATTATCCTTTCAGCGCGTTGTTACTTTATAATGCGTTATTTGCAATGCCGAAGTTCATTGATCTGGTTATTATTCTTATTCTTTTACGTTCGTAATCGTAAAAACGGGAGCTAATATATATTTCTAAAATAATTATATTAATTCATAAATAATTTCAGGGAATTTCTTTTTCACCATAAAGATAATACTTATGAGATCAAACGCACCTAAATATATTATGCTATACTCATATGTATTGCAAATATTTCAAATAGCTTTATATATTATACTGTAACAATTTATTATATTATGCTGCTACTATGTTATTATATTAATATTAATATGAGAAATATGATAACATATGATAGATATAATATAATAAAAACAATGACAAAAAAAAAAAAGAAAACTAAATATTATCTTTGCCATAATCAATCTATTTCTTACTGTTCTTCGCTCATATCATACAAAATACTTCTAAATGTTACAAGTCATATAGTATAGCACTACTTTGTAGTATAAATATAATTCAAGGATTTGCCCGTAAGATCGAATAAAAAAAGAAAAAAAGAAAAAAAAAAGGCAAACGAGAAACACTAAATAAAAATAACAATACGAACGAAGAAAAAGAAGAGAAGAAAAGTTATGGTCATGATACCATAGAATTTTAATACTTATATTTCGAAGAGCAAATGCATATTTATACATCTAGATGAGTAGTCAAATCGGATGGCCTTATTGGGAAATCTTCTGCATTTTCATACTCTTCTTCTTCATCGTAATGATATTTTAAATATTCCTCTGGTTCCATCCAAGGCTCGTCAGGACACTTGTCTGTCAAGGATTGCAACGATACCTGGAAAGAGATCAAAGAGCTTTGGAATAAGGAGTAAAGAAAATTGAGGAAGAAAACTCGTGTCTGAGAAGAGAAAAGGAAACTCGATTTTATCGCAGAAATATGCCGGATATACATTGAATACATGTCGTAATGAACGATGGGTTAAAGCAAAACCGAAAGACAAGCGGAATACTCGACCCGGATATCGTGATTCTATTAATGAACATCGAAGTTGATAGTCTGGCAAAAAGGACGGAAATAGAAAGCCGGAAATTCTCGTTAATATGAGGACAATCGAATAAGGCTCGGACCATTACCGATAGTAGTACTTCCGCTTTTCGCGATTTCTAGATGCCGAAGAGAATAACACTACGGAACGAAACGAAGAAGAAATTGAATTTTATCGCGTGCCTTCTCGATATTAAATTAGCAATGAGACTCGTAACTTCTCCGGAAAGAGGTGTTCGATGTTAGATTAAATCAGACAGACTCGACTAATTCAAAGTAATATGTATATACGTATATATATATGTACGTATTATCGGTGGATCGATTTCGGTGGAGAAGTTTAATGAGAAATATAATTGTTAAACATTCGTCATTTTTAGTTTACGATTTTTATTCAGCACGCATTATTTTCTTTTTTTTCTTTCTTTCATAGCACAACAAGGATTTAGAATAAGTCTATTTATAAACGTAGTAAAGTAGGCGATTTTTTTGCGTTGTTTTTAATATTTCAATTACAAACTACATAATATATGGAAGCTCTGATACATATGCATACGTTTATGAAATAAGTACAAAAAGGAAAACGAAGCGATCACGATAAAGATCGAAGATGACTTTAGGGAGGATCGTTAAATATTAAAGAAAGAGAAAACAAATATACACGTATATAATTTAAGCCTTTTTATGATACATTTCCGGTATTATGTGCAATCTATTTCACAATAATAAAATGAAAATTATTACGCGCTAAGTCAAGCATGCTTTCGTCTTTTTTAAAATAATAGCCATTAAATATTTAATATTAAAAAAAAAAAATATCATTTCAAACGAATGAAATACCTCTTCCTGCAAAGGTACCGGTTCCGGTGGCAATAATTCAGAATTATATGGAGTGATGCAACGTGCACGCCATACAACTAGAACACCTTTCTTTAATGGAACGGGCTCGAATGGTGTTTCTTCCGCAAGTTTATCTTCGATTGTTTCTTCATCCGTCCTTGCCTCTACATCCATAGTCTGATCAAATATACATTTATTTGCGAATTAACATTCAACAAATATATACAGCAATTAATTCCGTTAGTATTATTAAGCTCACCTTATTAGAAAATTGATCTCTAAGAGAGAAGAACTATTTTATAAAAATTCCGTTCTTAACAAATAAAAATATTTTATTTTTAAATAATTTTATATATATATATATATATATATATGTATATATATATATGTATATATATACTAACATTTAGCAAATGCGGCACTTTCTTGTAATTTAATCTGATTTGATATTAAACTTTATGTTATATAGAAATGAAAAAACAAAAAAAAAAAAAGTAAGAATGAAATATTTTTTTTTCTCTTGACCTACCGTATCAAGATCCCCAGCTTTATCCTCCTCGGTTTGTTCGTAATTGGGATCTCGTAGGTGCACGTAATGTCCATGTTGCATGCAGGCATTTTCGAAGGTAAAACAACCACGTCCGTACGGCTATTATAAGATAATTGTAGAAAAAAAAACGGAGATTTACAGTATCGATTATATTCGCGTGCATTACCAAATTCAATTCCCAAAAGCCGTGATATCGATGACGAGGGTGAATGAGCTGACCGGGACCTTGCATACGATCTTTGATCCAAGTACCCATAAATTTTGTCCCGGTTGCCGCGTAAAGATACGTTCCCAAACCATGACGAAGATTCTTTTTCCAGGAACCCTCGTAAACATCTTTATTCTCGTAAAAATATACGCCAAATCCATATTTAGTATCACGCTTCCAGTCGCCTATTGAACGATATTCTCCTTTTAGATCTTTATCATTTTCTTTCTTTCGTCCTTTATCTACCTTACGTAATACTAGTAAAAATAAGTTAAAATATTATAATTAGATATTTACATAATCCTTCAGATATCTTATAACTTATTGTTGGAATTTTAATTTTATAGTTTCTCAAGAAGTGTCGATGGTCACAAGTAATATAAATTGATTACTTAGAACGATGTATTATATTTAGCTATCACGAAGAAAAGTAAATTTACACATTTCTCTTCTTCGTATTTTTTCAAATTTTAATCAATTTAACGATACAACGACTAAATGTTAAAATATTCTTTTTTATGATATTTTTGTACCTCTTATGTAGAATAAATGATAAAGATATTATATATATATATATATATATATATATATATATATATATATATATATATATATGCTGTGTTATTTGGATAAATTTTTTTTCGAGTTTCTAATGTACGAAACGAAAATAATTGTGTAGATACACGTGTTGGGTGTCAACCCACGTCCAAATAGCTTCTTTGAATCTGAATCGGATCCTATTTTCGTACATTCTTCCGTACCTTCGTATCGCGTTCCATCGGGGTACCAAAAAGTCCCTTGGCCATATTTAAGTCCCTGCCTCCATTCGCCGTCATATCGAGCACCATTCTTAAATACGTAGATTCCTTTGCCATTTCTTAGTCCTTCGCAATATCGGCCAATGTACATATCTCCATTGGGTAATAAAGCTTTTCCAAATCCATGACGATCGCCTTGTTCATTTCTTTCGCCTTCGTATAGCTAAAATTATAAACGCTCTACGTGTTTTCGTTTCAACGTTAAACGATAATATGTATATTTTATTTCGAAATCCATTAATCTATCAGAAAATAAAATACTTACACCGAGAGGATTCTCTTCCGCTTCTCCGTACTCACCAGGAATCGGTAGAGGTTCTGTCATTTTCACAGGCACGAAAAGTTATCAAAACCAGAATAAACGATTCCAATTTGTTTTTTCAAGAAAATTTACTAGATTACGTTATCGTCAGTCCGTCATCATAGTAAATGCAATAACGAGGCACTTTACTTAGAAATAGAAAAAAAGAAGAAAAACATTAGAAAAGCAAAAAAAAAAAAAAAAAGCATTTATGAAGTTAAACTCCATTCGCTCTTTATGTTGCGTGGGCTTGAAAGCTTCTTTCCTTCGATTTGATTAACATCTTCGATCTACTTATTCCTATGTTTTATTTCGCGGTCGCGTTTTTATTATTCGCAATAAGAAAAATTCATATTGTTCCTTCGTTTTTACAAAGGATATCAAATAAAAAAAAAAAAAAATGAGACCAAAACAGAACATTCTTAAGTATATTTTTTTTGTTTGTTCGTGTTTATGTTTTTTTCTCTCTTTTAATACAGACATTAACGATGTTATTATAAACATAATTATACAATAAATTCATTCTTGTTATTCCTTGAATGTCATCCGCTTTAACATTGACGAATTCTCGACACAGTTGTATCTTCGATAGTGTATGACTTTTCGATTGATTTTTGAATTACAATATCAAAGATCTAGTGTGGTCAATTGATTTACGGTTACGTTCTCATTATAATATTGTCAAATCGACCGAAATGAGAACGATAATGATTTTACCATGTCACCGACCAGTCAATAGACCGATCAAAGCTTGTTTCTCCTTTTCTTTCTTTCGCACTGTTTCCAAATTTCGCTGCTTCCACGAACTCTTCCGTAATTTTATCGGCCGAGATCCCACGTATCGTCCTAAAATAGAGACAAGAAATTAATAAAAACATTACTATCCTAATCCTAAAATAATGGCGACACAATCATTCCTTTAAAATCGATATCAACCGAAGAATAAAATACTCCTTCTCATATGTGTATGTGTATGTATACATGTGTATGTATATGTTTAAAATCATATATATATGATTTTAAATCTTAATGAAATCAATGAAATTGTAATAGTACTTTATAAAATTCAAAATGTATTAAACGAACCTTGTTAATTGAATATTAAAAATTTAATTATGTAAAATCTAAACTACGAGTAATGAAATTTATTTTATGTAATAACACGTGTTCCAAGTCGCAATCGAAAAGAATAAGGAGTGAAAATGCTGAAATCAAATTCAGTATATATTTAAGAAAACTCATTTGGATATTCAGGAGAAAATAGCCATAAAAGAAGAGAAATTTTTTGCAGCAACAGGTGATTACGTAATGTTTCTCTCATATTTTTTTACTTTGCCCTTTTCGTGATTTTCTCAATAGGAGTCTGTTGTTTAAAAGTCTTTTAACGTACACGTATCAACATGTCAACGAGAATATCTTTGAAATATTCTTTATTGACATACATTTTTGCATAATAATTTTTATCGTATATATTTTACTACCTATCTCTTATATTTTTTCAAAGTTATCTCTAAAAGAATTCTTTACTGTTTTTTCCCTTTTAGCAATTTACCGTAGTAAAAAGGCGAAAAAGAATTGATTGACATTTCATCCCGACAAAACACATGCACACACACGCACACTATTCCGATATATCAAGATATATCTTATATGTATCTCTGACAAAAAAATTACAGAAGAAATTTAAAAAATTGATCATAAGTATAAGATAAAAAAAAGTCATACCAATAAGAAAAGTCATAACCAACAAGAAAAAAAAAAAAAAAAAAAAGAAAAAAGAAAGAAAGAAATTTCAATGATTTTCATCGACGGATAAAAGAAAAGTTCGTCAACTAGATTCAACACCTCTGAACTTGTTACAATCAGCTCGTTCGATCCAAGGATATCCTCGTTAAGATTAAAGGAGGGAAGCATAAAAAGAGAATGTGACGAAAAAAGGGACATTATATGACGGCAGCACGTCTACGTGAAAAAGAATTCGTGCGATGTCAACGCAACTGGTAAATGTGAGATCCGAAAATATACAGCTTCGCGGAGGTATCAATGAGAATACCTTCGGTTTAGCACCCACGCTTCTATCTCTCTCTCTCTCTCTCTCTCTCTCTCTCTCTCTCTCTCTCTCTCTCTCTCTTTGTCTTTCTTTTTAGAAAAAGATAAAAAGTTTTATGACACTCACAACAGCAAGGAGTTCAAAAAGAAACAACACGAAATTTGTAAAAACGAAACACTTTTCTTTTTTTTCCTCTTCGCGTCAACAAATTTGTTACTTTTTCGATAATCAAATAGACAATAATCGTGACAACTTTTTAATAAGTTTTCAATCTAATCATAAAAAAAAAAAAAAAAAAAACTTTTGACCAAATCATTTTTAGGGATGATATTCATGTTTGACTTTAAAAGTAATCGAGATCACGGATCAGAAGTGTAATTATTATCAAGACTGCGCAAGGTTGCACCCGGGTCACAAGCATATAAGTTCCTCATTGGTACCTCGAACGCATCTCAAATATCCATTCGAAAATCATCATTTCCGCGTCTCGATCTGATTGAATCCGCGAGAGTTAAAAGAGAGAGAGAGAGGGTTAAAAGTATTAGTTAAAAATCGCCGACCGAGGTCACCGTATGAGATGTAAACAGGTCAGGGTACGTCACGCCCACGGTCACGTATTCCATTAAGTTAAGTAAGGAAGATGTAATTTTATCGTGAGGCTACTTAAGTACAGACCCATGCTCTGAAACGTGTCCCTTTTTCTTCGATCTTCCGATAAGTCTTCGTCACCCGTTAAAAGGCAAACAAAATAAAAGAAAAAGAGAAATAAAGAATGGGGTGGAAAGTAATTAGTTCGGATATTCCAAAAGAAAAAAGTTACTTAACCCAGTTAATGAGATCGGAAGCTTTCGTTAAAAAAAAGAAAATAACAACAACAACAACAACAACAACAATATTGAAATATCTATGTCCAACCAAATCAATGATCGTATTTTTTCCATATATCTAGAACGACAATTACGATAATACCTTATCATATCACGTTTATATTTTAGAATATTTTTTATATTTCACGCGATAAATAAAAGATAGAAGACAAGATGATAAAATTAAAGGATAATACACGCCAAAAGCTATACCGGTAAATGAATTCTTTTATTTCATCAAATATATTTTATCTTACGATCTCGATCGTTATAGATCAATTTTTATTTCGTCTCTCTCCCCTTCCCCTCTCTCTTTCTTATCTGTGTATGGAAGCAGATATGTTTTACATGTTTTACTGAGAAATCTTGCGTTGCCCACGCAATCTCGAATTCCTTTCTAAATTCTTTTTCAAATTCCAAGAATAATCTGCCACTAACTTTCTAACTCCCCCCTCCCCCCGGTTTATATGAAAACTTCTGTCAACGGCCATGAATGCTACAAACATTCGAAGATTTGAACGAGCCAACGCGGATCAGTATTTCTTCCTTCTTAAAGATCTTAGTAATGTGCGAAACACCTCGAACATCATCGTTAAAATAAATTATGTTGTGCGAATTATTTGTATTCTTTGCTCTGAAAAATAGACTCGAAGGAAGAAGAAAAATAATATACGACGAGAGAGAAGGAGGAAGGGGAGAAAGAAAGAGAGAGAGAGAGAGAGAGAGAGAGAGAGAGAGAGAGAGAGAGAGAGAGAGAGAGAGTCTTGTTGCTTTTTAAAATACATCGATGATACTATAAATATCGTTTAATTAAAATTCATGCTTCCACGCGAATAAATTTTTTACTCTTCGTTTTATAATTAAGATAAAATAATAAAAAAAAAAGAAAGAAAGAAAAAAAAGAAAAAACACATTTAAGCAAATAAACTAGAAAGGATTGAATGACTGCACGAATCTGTTCGTTTATATGATCTCTCGAACTACTTGTTGCGCCTGACTAATATCGGATTGTATCACTTAGCATAGGACGCTAAACATGCACGATTTTAGAGAACTTTTGTTCCTCTCTTTCTTTCGATACGCCCACGATACATTGAAAGAAAGTTTCCCTACAGCGATGTGTCTCTGTATGTGCGTGTGTTTATAACGAAAGATCCACGAGATCGAGTCCAAAGTATATTTTTTCTGCTCGAATCGAGAATAATATGAAACGTGCGACACTCAATCAAAATGAAAATCTCTATGAAGTTAAACTCCATCCCAAGTGCGTATATATATTTTGTCCAAACAATTTTTCAGCGAAGAATGTAAAAGAAAAATAATAACATCGATAGTGAGTAATCGCAAATATAATTTCGATTTGAATGTTTGGCGCGTGAGGTTTCTACGAAAAAAAAAAAAAAAAAAAAAAAAAAAATAAATAAATAAATAAATAAAATAAAAAAATAAAAAAAATAAAAAAATAAAAATAAAATATAAAAACATAGGCATTCTTGATAGAAGCTACGAATAATACAAGAATATATTCGTGCGTCATTGAACTCCTCAGCTGATGAGGGAGAGAGAGGAAGAGAGGGAGGGAGGGAGGGAGGGAGGGAGGGAGAGAGAGAGAGAGAGAGAGAGAGAGAGAGAGAGAGAGAGAGAGAGAGATCCTAGAAACGATATTTTATTCGATATCACGTCGCAAGAAGTTCCTCGACGGTTAATAAAGATATCTACGGACATCCGCGAGCTATTTCGTACCGCGAGGAACATGGATCTGATTCATCCGAGGACCGCGAAGAAGAAAAAAAAAAGAGAGAAAAGAAAAAAGAGAGAGAGAGAAGATATACAACAGCGAAGACGTCGTCGTATCGTAGTTCTTAGCCGTTGGTGTTGCGTCTTTTGAGACACGACGAAAGTAGACAAAGAGGATAGAGATAAAAAGAAAAAAAAGGAAAGAGAAGAAAAAAAATAAGAGAGAAACAGCGGCAAATGGGTCATAGTTGGATGCGATTGGTTCACTAGTGATAGGGTGGGAGGTACGAAGGCGACATCGAAAGGGTAGGGGTTGTTGAATGAGTACCGGGGACGCTCGACGTCGCGATGCATTCCGTCGCAGTCACCCCGAGACAATATCATCGGAACTGGGATGATTAAGTTATCCCATCGGATGAAAACGAAACGAGTTATAAATCGACAAATTAACGAGTGAAAAGAATTTGTTCTTGAGAATTATATTAAAAAAGACGATCGAACGAACGACCGGTGTCCTGTTTCGAAAGGTAAAACTTTCGCGTTCAACGCGCTATTCAATTTTCATTCCCTTCTTTCGAAGGCTTCTTTTTCTATATCTTTTCTTTTCCTTTCCTTTTTTTCCTTCTTCTTTTTCTTCTATTAGTATTTTTTCTTCCTTCTCTAATTCTTTCATTTATTCTATCTTATAAGTCTTCCGCCCGCAACCAAGAAGCTAGAAACTCCCCGATCGTCTCATTCATAAATCAATATGAATTATTAATAAATATATAAGGATTCGATAATTCTTATTGTAAAATGAAAATGATTTTTACGATTACGAGAATAAATCCTGTTATATTCCTATGTATTACAAATCGCAATATTTCTTTCGTAGAAATCAAACGTCAAATTAAATGAAATGTTAAATCATAAATCGATTGCGATAGACGATTTAATTTCGTGCCAAGATACGATAAATTTTAATTAAAAGGTCTATCAAATAAATTTGCGCCTGTTAATTTTCGTCTTAGTCGCTCGTCGAACTCGCATAATCAAAAATTTTAATTCTCCTTCTTCTTTTTCTTATCTCCCCTCTCTTTTTTTCTTTTTGATGGCGACATCCACCGTGATTGGAAAATACACGAATATAGACTTACTAAAATTAGAAGCAATCTTATATAAATAGGTATATTCATCGCTGAAATATTTGGAAAACATAAACAACGTATTCATACATCGTTGGTATACTTCATTAAGTTGGATAACATCAATTCATTGATCATCAATGAATTAACATCAATGAATTGATGTTATCAATGAAATGATCGATTCACCTAATGAAATTTATTAAACATTCAAAATATCATTTTCTTGTTGCAGAGAGACAACCGAGGAAAGTTTTGGCGCTGATTTTTCTGAAACAACGATTTTTCAAAACGAGGAACGAGATAATGAGAGCAACAGAGGATGCCCTTCTTATCTTGGGACTGAATATACTTGGGATAATAACGGCCGCACCCTTATCGAGTTCGCAAACCGACTGGGAAAAAAGAGAAAATTTCGCACCTGTTATCACGTCGGACTGCTCGCCAAATGTACGATGCTTAGAAATGTTACCACTTGAGCCAGTTGCTGCCGATACGATCATTTTACCCGAAGATACCCCACCGACGAGGTATTTAAATAATTTTTATTTTAGAAACGTTTAATTAAAGCCCTTCGATGAGAATTTTCCAAAAAAGAAAATCGTTTTCTTTGATAAATTACTATAAGTAAAAATCTATTCGCTATGTTCTAAAACAAGGATCGTACAAGGATCAATAATCTCGATCGATCGATCAATTGATTTCCAAAAATCGCAGAATTTAAAACGTAAAGAACATTCTCTTCGCGAAGAACAAGGGATATATAAATCGAGTGTAACGAATTATTTTTGATTTTATTTACCGACGTAAAATTATATCACAGAAGTCAGTATGGAATTTGCAAAACAGATCAATAAAAATGTTCGATCTGAAAGACGGTCTTAGATATTGCAGAATGCAACGTGTAAATGTATTTAACAGTGCATATATTCGGTATAACGACAGGCTGATATACCCACGCACGATATTTTGGAATGCCAGTGACTACTTTATCATTTGTAGAATTCAAACTAGACGACAGATCACGAATGCAGGTACTGACTCAGTATTACAATCATGGAAGGATAGTGTTCCCATTTTGGAGAGCGAAACTCGACAACTATTACCGGCCAAACGAGTCTCGAGTAAAACGATTAAAAAGGATTCCTTCTTATCGCATGGCTGGGGTGCAGGCGGTATGCCTTTTTCTGTTCTTTACATGACGCCGCATGGATCTAGACTCAATCATGCTGCAAGCACCGCAACCGGTGAGAATTTGTCATTATGTAAATATATATCTTATAAAATAAGAGACTTCTGTCGCGTATATTTAAATGTACTATTGTAAATCATAGGAACGAGTCATCAACAAGAAGTTGGAAAAGCGAATGAAAATCCTACAGCGCCTTTAACACAACCGAATTATCGAGTCGCCGTCAGAACTGGCCCGTCCATGCAATCAAGACGACAATACCCGATAATACCTCAGCTCTTTATATCGTACGGATGGGGAACGCTCGGAAAATAGATACGGACATATACATTTAGTAGATAATTCTGAAGAACACGACTTTGATCTCATTACTTTTAAAATCATACTACGATCGCTTCATATTTAGAACACTACTGATTTCATTCTATCGTTAATATATAATCTTTATATAGCTGAATAATTTAAACTAGTTTGTAAAATTTATGTTACATCTAATTCTTTGTAGATAAATATGTTAGTATGATTTAACAGCGATGTAATAAATTTTCGAGATCTCATATTGTAGAATTCAAATAGAACATATTTAAAAAAAAAAAAAAAAAAAAAAAAAAAAAAAACTGTTATACCGATTAACATGATAATCTTTTTTTTTCTTTTTTACTCACCATTCATCTCTTTCATGGCTTTGATAAAATCTTGTGGATCTTTGAAGGATACGAATCCGAAACCTTTAGTTTTGTTTGTTCGTTTATCTCTAACTACTTTCGCCTTTTGAAAGCTAGGGTACTTGCCAAATACTCTCACTAGCATTTCATCGGTAACATCATTTCCCAAATCACCGCAAAATATTCTGAAGTCATCTAAAATCATAATAAACAAAATTGAAATGATTGCTCATATGTTTTCCTTTTAATAGACATGTCAAATATTTACCTTCGTCCCATTCTAACAGAGAAGGATCTTCCCAAGTCTGCCCACCAGCCATTCTAATAATCTTTTTATTTTTCTTTCCTTTACCTTTTGGATGACTTTCTTCGGCACTAGCATTTGCCATAATAGAACTGGCTTTCCCTTGACTAATGGCCAATTCTGCAGCTGTACTAACTCCTTTTACTTTTGGTTTTTTTTTACCTTCATCTTCTGGTATTTTTGTATTGATAATCTGTTCAATAATTTCTGGATGAATCATTGGCGATGAAGTAGATTCATAAGTTTTTGGAGTTGCACTTAAACATGGATCCACCATATTTGGTAAATACGGATTACTTATCTGTGCAGGAGAAGAATATGTTGTGATAGGGACTGTACCTGTAAGTGAAAGAAATAAAAGATATAAATTAAATAGATCTCTTTAATAATTTTGTATGTGTGTGTATGCGTGCGTGTGTGTGTATATATATATATATATATATGTACCTTGTCTTGCTACTTGTTGCGGTATTAACATTGGTGGTGGTGGTGGCGGTGGAGGTGGTGGAGGTGGTGGTGGAAAACCTATCATCGGTGGAAAAGCTAATGTTGCTGCGGCTGCTGCAACGACTGGTGTTGGAAGTTCATGCTGCTCTAGTTGACGTGCGACTTGATTATATGTATTGGCTCCTATTACAGGTCTAACCATTGGAGTCACTAACTGTCCTCCAATTTCTGCTTCAAATCTATGGATTTAGATAGAAAAGTAAATAAAGATGAAATATTGTTTACAAAACAAATAAAAACTTCTCGAATTTTCGAAAATTACCTGAGATCAAGTTATGTGATATCTTGTTTTAATTCCAGCTATGTTGTAATATATGTACCTCCATACACTATATGTATTTATATTCAATGTATGAGGAAAAAAAATTCCAAAATGTAAATATAACCAAATCGTTACAAAGCGAAAGGAAAGTTAAGAAAAGGTTAAGTGAAAAAAATGTACGCAAATATTCATTACCTGCTCATTTCATCTTCCATTTGTCTTAGTTTGTCTTCCATTTTTGTAAAGTTTCTTATGCACTTTGATCACAAAAATGTTCTGTGAAAAAGTTTTAAATATTTTATTAAATGCACGTTAAGAAACAAAATCACAAGAACGAAGCTTCAGATATTATCCTAACGTACATCCTGAAATAAGCTTGAATAAGGGATACCAAAACTTCAAATCAAAAATTCAAATCTTTCTCAGGGTTACCATCGCATTCCAACGAGGTCGCCAGCTATTGGTAGAGTCATGAACTAATATTACGTGCAAACGAACATTTTATAAGCACATTTCTGTCATTGAAATAAAATATTTGGAACTTTTAGATAATTCTGACAATAAAATATTTCCAAGAATTAATTGTATAAAATATATTAAAATATAAATACTATTTAAAAATATAGTAAACGTTAAAGTTATAAGAATATAAGATATAAAATCACTAAAGATAAATTGGCAACATTGCGATCAGCTGTTAAAATAGTAATGAACTTCAGTGGACAGGAGAGAGAGCAAACATGGTTTCTTCGTTGAAATTTGGTTCTGTTATTTTTTTAATTATTAACTTAATTACTGATCATATTAATGCAGAACACGAGGAAGATCAATCAACCGATCTTTATATTATCGAAGGAAAAGTATTCCCATGGGAAAACACTGCTTCGACTGGTTGGCAGCTAATGACTCATGTTATGGCTAATGGTGGTGAACATTATGGATTTTTAAGGTAAATTAGTTTATAAATAACATTTTCCTAAAATATATTATACGATATATTATTGTAAGATTGTTATTGTAAAATTAATGAATTTTAAGTAAACAATTAAACATTTACATTCTATATTAAAAATATGTTATGTCCATTATGTTGTACTAATAATATTATTTATTTTATTAATTCCTTTAATAATAGATTGAATTTTTTCAGGGAAGATGGAACATTTGTAATTTCTAATGTACCATCAGGTTCATACATAGTAGAAGTTGTCAATCCAAATTATTTTTATGAACCTGTTAGAGTTGAAATTAATTCAAAAGGAAAATTCAGGGCACGAAAAGTTAATTTAATTCAAACTTCACAAATAATTCAAGTACCATATCCTTTAAAAATGAGACCACTTTCTCCTTTCCGATATTTCCAAGTCAGAGAGCAATGGAGAGTAACAGATTTCTTATTTAATCCAATGGTAATTGTTAATAACATTTTGATATTTATGTGTAATTTTTTATATGATATAATTACTTATCTATTAATTATCTTTTCTTTAGGTTTTGATGATGATACTACCATTGGTTCTAATTATGATTCTACCAAAAATCATGAACGATCCAGAAACTAGGAAGGTTAGTTAAAAATAATTATAATTTTATAATCCATAAGGTATAAATTATATATTTTTATTATATATTATATACTTTTAGGATATGGAACAACTTAACAATCTTACCATATATAATATGCCAGAAATGTCAGAAGTGATAACATCATTTTTATCTGGAGGAGAAAAACAGAAAACTAAAGCAGTGAAAGCAGCAAAGAAAAGACAATAAGAAATAACAAAAATAGTAATATATTTATACCTTTCTAGTCTTCAAGTTTTGAATATTTCATAAAATTGATTTTCGAAAAAAACAACAAAAAGAACACATTTGTAATCAAAACTTTAAATGATCAGTGATGAATATGATTAAAAAAAAAAAAAACCATGTACATTTTTAATATATTAAAAATTTTAACAAAGATATATTATCTTATAAAATATTTATAAGTTATTTGATGAAATTACTAACATATTAAATCTGAAATTAATACATATTACAACTGTATATACTTTAAAAGCATTTAAATTCAGTTTTTTCTTAGTTTATGATTTCACTGCTCTTTAGTTATACACTTCAATTGTAAAAGGTTAAAGATATGAAAAGAAATTAAAAATAAAAAAATATGAAACGTTATATGTTCACACACTTATTTTCTCTCTTTATAATATTCTATTTAAAATTGTATCTTTTTTCCAATCATATACATTCATTCACGATTAAAGTATGAATCATAGTAGCACAAACATTGAAAAGAAATTGATTACAAAAAATTTCAGCTGCCTTTCTTGGAATTTCGCTAACAGTATTGACAAAAACTATTAGCATGACACACAAATGTTATCGGGTTTGAAGAAACATAATTTGGTCTTTATTATTCCGAAATGAAACTTTCGTTGTCTATATATATATATATTCACACTCACGTATATATATATATATATATATATATATGTGTGTGTGTGAAATATGAGATGATTAATTATAAGATATTCCAGATGTTTTAATATTATACGTTTATTATTAAACAATTAAACGAAAAGGACTCTTCATTATACGTAAAGAAAGAATCTTGTAATAAACAGTGAAAAAATGATTTATTGTACGATGTAATTATTTGTTTACAAATATGATTTGAATGGAAATAGTCAAATCGAACGTTAAAAACATCACGTTCGTTTGTTAAACGAAAAAATTGTATGGAAAGAATTTAGTTGAGAATAATAAGAAATTCATCGTACATACCTACGCATTTTCATATTATTCGTTTTTGATACATATATTATCCACTTAGTTGTTAGAATACTACCGTGATCGTACACATCCGGGCAGATCTGAATGTGAGCCCGAAGGTGAAAAAAAAAATGGGTAAAGATGGCTGATCTCGACTGTGATTCAGCGTTGGACGATGCGAGCTCCGAGACCTGCCACGGCCGGTCTCCTTCTTCCTTCCAAGAATTCGTACACTGCCAATTGAGAGAGCCTTCGGCTTCACGGCTCCATTCACGACGAGTAGCCTATTCGTGACACAATCCGTGTAGCCTATCGAAAATACTGTGTTTCTTTCTCTTATCTTTCTATCTCCTTCGCACGTGGATGTGCATACGCATAAAAAAAAAATAAATAAAAAAAAAGCATTTAACTTCGAAGATTAAACATCAGTCAATCTAGTGTAAAGAAAATTCTTCGATAGCCACACATTATCACGTTCAGTACGTATATATCTTGCATCGTTAATAGTGTATACGATCGATAAAAAAATATTGTCATATTAACACTTTGTGATTGTTAAATAACATTTTTATCCGGTTGATACTTATATGTAAAGTTACTAAAAAATATATATATATGCATATATATATATATATATATATATATAAATATATACGTATATATTCGATTATTAGGTAACAATATTTTTTATATTAGATCTTATCGTTAATTATCTTAATTTGATAAGTATCACAAGTAGAATTTTTGTGACTTCAACATCGATTTCTGCATAGTCATAGTTATATAAATTACAATAAATAAATTCGATTACCTATGCGTAAGTTTTGTTTTTCCTGGAACTTTAACGTCAAAGAAAAATGTATTACACTAGATTATTTGGTCAACGATAACAAAGTTGTGAAATATTTTGCATTAAT
Source organism: Vespa mandarinia (assembly GCF_050613455.1). Classification (NCBI taxonomy): domain Eukaryota; kingdom Metazoa; phylum Arthropoda; class Insecta; order Hymenoptera; family Vespidae; genus Vespa; species Vespa mandarinia. The sequence continues at coordinate 809,083 of NC_140831.1, forward strand.
AAAAAATTTCAATTTTAGTTTGGGCAAAAGCGAAAAACAAAAAACTTTACGAAAAACAGGTTGTCGATGATCCGATAGAACTGATGTTAGTGTCGATATTAGTGTTATAAGATCAAAATCGATAGCAAAGGATCATCGTAAGATCTCTCATGTCGAATCTCGATATCTTCCACTTACTTTTCATTTCGACGGCACCGAATCGAATCCGTGAGAAAGGGTTTAAACCAGGAAGAGCTTGATGACGCACGCAAATTTCAAGGAAGAAATCGTTTGAGTCGAGCAATACACGACGAGTCAGTCGGTGCGTGGTCGAGACGCAACACACGATTCATACTTTTCCTTTTCCTCGTCGTCGTCGTCGTCGTTTTTATCGTTGATGTCAATGTCCGTGAATCATTCGCAATGTGCGAACGCAAAGAACAAGGATCAAGAAGAAGAACGTTGCACGACATCGAACGCGTCAGTGCAAATCACACGATTACTCCAAGAAGACGAAGATTGTTCTCGATCGATCAATAAGTTTTCTGTTTCTGAACATCGATCTAGTTGGATTTTCAAGAACAATGAAAAAGCAAAATCTAAAGAAGATTCTCGAGGAGAATCGAGAGATTTATTTGCGTATTTTAACGATTCGATGAAGAGCAAAGACGAAAGTAATGAATTGAATCATGATATTACTGCAAAACTCGAAACGCTTTTTCGAGTCTCTTGTGAAAACTCGACGGTATCTTTCGACGGGGAAAAATATGATAACGATGAAATTCCCAAAGAGAATATTACTTGTCGTTTGGCGTGTCGTTCTGGCGATGCTAATGTGCCGGAAAAAAAGAATAAATCAAGTCTTAACTTCGAAGAAAAGGAAGAAAAACAATTGGGATTAGAGGAAGAACGATTGATTGATACAAGTCCAGTTATGGTGCCATATGGTAAGTACCATTATGTCTTATTATGTCCATAAAACAAACTCGTTGCATTCTGATTAAATAGATCGTTTACATGTATCAAACGACTTACAATTGTTTGTTTTTTTATAAATCTTCATACGATCTATTATATAAATCAGGTTTGAATTTTGTAAATTTTTAACTTTATAGATCCATCTGAATGGAATTCGAATCACGTAGCGTCATGGATTTCATGGTGCAGCCGAGCATTTTCGATAAAACCATCGCCGACGTCAAAGACTCTTCCATCGACCGGAAAGGAGTTACTGAAATTGTCTTTGGAGGAATGGCAACGTTTTCCAGGTGGTCGAATTTTGGCGAGGCATCTCGGTTACTTACGTTTACAGGCGACCGGTGTGTACAGTCTAGCTTTGCTTCAAGATGAGAAAGTTCACGGTGAGTCAAATCTGCTGCGCAAATGCATGTTGGTTGTGTAATCAAATTAACTCAAATTGAATCGAAAGTTTTTAAAATCTATTTCGTCTGTCTATCTTAAAAACAATGCGTCGATCTTCTTAGACTTAGAATTCTCAAATGAGCTCAACGAATCGACGGCAAGTGATTTTGTTGTCATCCGAAAGGTCGAAGGATAACAAGAACATTTTTCATTGTAAATAATGAAACCATATAAATGAGTTCTTTTGAATGATAATATTGTTTATTAGATAGAACGAGTTGCGACAACGATAATCATCCGATTCATTATTTTCAACGTTACTTTTACACGTTAAGAAACTTCAACGATGGGGGAGCATTAACGCAATCCATGCAATAAATCTAAATGGCGCAGGGTCGGCGGAGGTCGATGGTGGCGGGAGAGAAGGGGGCTAATAAGAGTTTCAATTCGGACCAAGAGTGACCGGAAGAGGTTAACCGTTCCCCAGGGTTGGTTCTGCGTTCTCTATGACCTTATCTGAACTCTTAACGAGGGCGCGATCTATTAGAGATAAAGCCAGTCCAGCGGAAAAGTAAATATGGAGGGCGATAATGGTTTTATATCCGTCCGTATCCATTCACACCCTTCGTCTAAATTCGATCAGACGGGAAAAGACTTATGTCGATCGTTTGTACGTTTGTGACTGTGACTTTGAAATTCATTACGATCGATAAAGGACCGTTCTATGAAGTGTTCCATTTAAAGTCGATCTTTTGAAAAAAGATTATAGGTAGATATTGTTTGTACGTCACTTAATAAATGACCAAACGATTTACATACCTAAGATGGATGGTGATAAGCGCACATTAATTATTCTCGAAATAACATTAGAATATTCATAAGAAAACATAAGTGTACATTTGACAATACTTAAAAGAAAAGCTTTATCCTCAACATAAATATCAATTAAAAATATTACACACGTGCATATATATACAGAAAAAGTATCATAATCAGGGAGTACCGAAGAGTATAGTTGAAGTTGAAATATGGAAATATAAACGTGTAAGAGGATGAAAAAGTCTGGGCCTGGGTCCGCCGAGTCGTATTCCGCAAAGACGAAAAGTTCGGCTTCTAGTGGAAAGAAACGAAAGAATAGAATAGAAGAAGAGCACACGAAGAGAAGAAGCAGCAGTAATCTTGGCATGGTAAGCCCAAGAGATATATCGTCCGTTTGAATAACGTTGTACGTTCACATTGAGAGTGAGAGAGAGGTACCCGTTTATTAAACGAATCAGTGTTATCGCGGTGAGAGTGTCCTCATGAATAAACCATCGAGTGTTTAGGGCGGTGGAAAGATGGTGCCACGAGGGGTTACGGCCTTACGGCGCAAACTGCACCCCTACTCTAGCTCTCTTCTGCTCTTTTGCTCCTCTTCTCACCTCCTTCTCTCGTTTTACCCTCTCTCTCTCTCTCTCTCTCTCTCTCTCTCTCTCTGTCTCTCCCCCTCTGTCTTTCTTTCTTTCTCTTTCTCTCCCGCTTATACACTTTGAACCTGGGGAAATTCTGCGGACTGGGGACGCTAAGCTCGCCACAGGACGCGACTATATTGTTTTCTTGATGAGCGCGAAACATCCCTTGGATCTTCGACGTATGTGAAATAATTTTACGCGTCACAAGGACCTACGACAGTTTTCACTTCCGTTTGAATAAACGTCACATCCGATGTTATCGCGTTGCGTTCTATTATTATGTACGTATGAGATAATTATTTTTCTTCAAATCGCACGTAAACAGTTCGATTTGAGAATAAATATTAATAATAAATGCGAAATACTTTATGTTAAGAAAAATTATTGCTACGTAATATATTACACATGAAATTTAACGTGCATGTCACGATGAACGATAATTATTGATTTAGATAAAAATATTTTATGAGCATTTCAATAATCTTTCTTAATAATAACGAATGTTATAAATAATCACGAAGAATATTTTTATTAGAGTTTTCCCTAGAAAATGCGCGGATCGTTTTATCAAACGAGAAAACTCCAATCAAACGTATATCTTTTATTTTCGAGTATGCGAATAGAGAGAAGGAAATAGAATGGTGGTTCGAAAAGGAGAAACGAAAAGGAGAAGAAACGAGGAGGAGAGTCTGAATGTGTGGCCTGGCAGGTTCGGGGGTGACAATAGACCTCGTGAAGATGCAGGAGGGGCGTCGAGGGTGGAGACAGCTTGGCGTACGTAGAGAAGTGCAAAGGTATTCCAAAGAGTGGGGACGATAAGAGCTGAATCACAGAGGGCAAAGGTCTGTCAGTTTCACTCTGTCCACCGACAAGCGTGTTCGATTCCATCGACAATCGCTTTATTTGGAACTTTTCGTTCATCTTGTAAACATCACATTTACGATTTTTTTTTTACTACCGCCACATTTAACGCATAAACTTTGACGATCGTGTGTGTAAGGTGTGAGTTGTTTCTTTATTTTATTTTTCTTTTTCTGTGTAACAACAAGAAAACTTTTATTTAATTCAAAAAATGATTTTTAGAAAAAGGAACAATTGTATAGCAAATTAACATTTTGTCATGTTTTATGTCATTTAAATTACGTGCTATGAAATTACTATTCCTATAGTAATGTGATTTTCTCGTATCCTGTAATATTTAATAATAGCGATGAGAAATTGAATTCTTAACTTATATATATGTATATATATATAATTTGTATTTACGTTCGATAAGCAATAATCTCGATGAATATAATAGTATATAATTCCATTGGAATGTGATTATAACACCAGAGATTATATCATATACTTATTTCTAATATACATAGATCCTCATTTTTAAGTTTCAAAATTGAGCAAGTTTTTTTGTTTGTTTGTTTTCTCTTTAGAAAAACAAACGACATTTATTTACATATCTTCTAATTCTGATATACTTTCTTGATTATAATTTTTCTTTATATTTTATCTTATCTTTCCTAGCATTAGGTGTCATTTTGAAACTTCGTACGGTGAACGTTTTAACAGACTATTAATGCAGAGAACATTAATGTTAAATTGGAAGAAATTTTTGAGAAGGCACATCGATCTATGTATTCAAGGAAAAGATGGGCCTGTCGTCCAGTGGTGTTCACACGGTGAATGATTAGTCAAACGTAATGTGGAGGATTCAGACTCACCCACTGCGTCTTGAGCAGGACAGCAGATTACATCCTTCGGCAGCTGCGTTTATTTATAACGGTACATCATCTCGTATAATCGTTTTAAGCGTCTCCCGATTTATTATTGTTGTTTTAAAAAAAAAACGATATGTTGAAACTGATATGATATGATCTCCTGTCGTCGATTCTTACGCATAATTTTGAGGAATATATTATAGATAACGAAGGTCGATGAATCGTTTCTCTTTTTCGAGCGAATTCTGGGAGGTCTGATCATCTCCTACTCCATTCTCACCATCTTATCCCTCTCTAAAGCTTTTTTCTTTTCGTCGATTTTAATCGAGACATATTTTATACTCGATGACGTAAGCTTGCAAATATATAAATAGAGAAGATAAAATAGAAAAGAAAGAGAGAGAGAGAGAAAGAGAGCGGGAGAGAGAGAGAGAGCGAGAGGAGGAAAAGGAAGGATAAAAGAGATGAGGATGAAGGAGAGGGATGAGAGGGATCGACCATAGCACTTGTAACGAATTTAACAGCTCGACCTCGACTCGAGGAGTATCACGTCGCATGCGTATTTCTGTTTCCTTCTCGTAGAAAGGTTCGGCCTCCTACAACGGACTTGCTCGCTGATTGGATCGACAGCTGGAACCGGTGGTTCCGGGGCGGTCGGAGGCGGACAGGTTCAACTCTGGCAATTCCTGCTGGAGCTACTCTCGGATTCGTCCAATTCTTCCTGCATAGCATGGGAGGGATCTAATGGTGAATTCAAGCTAACTGATCCGGACGAAGTCGCACGAAGATGGGGAGAGCGCAAAAGCAAGCCCAATATGAATTATGATAAACTTTCGCGGGCGCTCAGGTAATTGTTTCGAATGATTTTTATTTCGTCGTCTTCTAATGACTAATTGATTAGTTTTGATATCAAACTGATGTGAAATTAAATTCCACGGTCTAGCTATAAAAATCTATTTGGAAATAAGAAAAATTGAATGTAATTATTTTATAATATAAGAATAGAAAATATTGTAGTTTCTTTTAAATATAATCTTTTTGCCGTTACAGGTATTATTATGATAAAAATATTATGACAAAGGTGCATGGGAAACGTTACGCGTACAAATTCGACTTTCATGGTCTAATGATGGCGTGTCAAGCTCAAGCGGGCATAGCGATGGATCCACCTACGTCTTCTCGAGGAACTGGACCGAACTGTCATACTCATCACGCGCATCACGCTCATCATCTTTATTCGAGCGGAGGTGCAACTGCATCTCAGCATCATTCTATACCTCCGCCTCCGCCACCACCGCCGCCGCCTCCACCACATTACTGTTGGCCATATCATCGATATTCGCCACCGACGTAACGCGAACTTTTATTCATCGAATTTGTGAACAACGTGAATTTCTACAGAACTTTTTAACGAATAAAAAGAAACGTGGATTTAATCGTTGTTAAGGGAAATTCTGAATTCGATTTGAAATGAACGCAAAAATTGCATTCGCATTCTCATGTACAATTCTTATGTATATTTTGTAAGACACAACTTTCTATTTAATAAACTTGTGATTGAATCTATTCAATAAATATATACGTATGTAATATTAAGGAATAATAAATAATAAGAAGCTAAAAATTGAACGTTTTTTTTCTCCTGATATCTGATATAACTGACAATGTCTCTTATTAATCAAATTTTTGATAACGTTGAATATTTCGTTATCAACATTGATAGTTACATTCTTCAAGGTTTTAAAATTGTTATGCAAATGATTTAACCTTTTCGTTTTTACCAAATGTAGATGTAAACTACCCTACCCATTGTCGAACATATAGATAGCATGAAATTGGAAAAGTTTGTGAGTTTATGTTAGTTTTACGTTAATGATCATAGATGTCTGCTCCATTCCCAAAATCAGCCAATCAAAAGACGAATCGAGTTGACAATGAATGTAGCAACAAGCCGCATGATCTAGTGGAAGCCATTTCTCTTTCCTCTTAAGAAAAGGTAAATGGAAGCATGCTGTATGGCAGCGTACTGAATATCGGTTTATTATAGTGTCATCGTTCTGTTATTTACACAAAAAAATATCAAAATGTAATTTGTAATATAAAAATACTAATGTTGTGTAATTATTTCAGCTTCTTGAACCAGTAGAAACATGTCCGACGTGGGAACGTAAGTGTGGTTATGTGTACACAAATAATTTCATTCTAAAGTTTTTAGAGTTAAACTATATAAATAGAAGTGAGTGAATATAAATTTATGATTTATGTTCCTTAAGATTCTGTGTTGTAAAGGAATTAATTATAGTAAATATGTAGATATTTGTAAAAGTGTTAACTTAATCTTTAGTCGCTTAGGTGTTAATACGGCTTTTCGTTAAACAGAATTATTTATCGAATATAATTTGCAGTGATGATGGGCCTTCTGCGATCACTGCAGGAGGTCCTATGGACGTAAATACAGCACTACAAGAAGTTTTAAAAAATGCTCTTATTCACGATGGAGTAGTTCATGGTCTTCATGAAGCTGCTAAAGCATTGGACAAGTAAGTTAAATATAATTATTATTTATGAAGCATTTTGAAAATAATGAATGATGATATTTATGGCTCCCTCTTCTGAGCAGAACCCATATAAAATATACATGCTGTTTTTATGCTTTAAATTTCTGACACGACAATAACAAAGTTTTTTTTTTTCAGATAAAGAATACTCGAGTAAAATGTTTTCAAGTTTTTTTTTTTCTTCTATTTTTTAGGAGGCAAGCGATGCTGTGCATTTTAGCTGATAATTGCGACGAACCAATGTACAAAAAATTAGTTCAAGCACTTTGCAATGAACATCAAATTCCACTTATTAAAGTAGATAATAATAAAAAATTGGGTGAATGGGCTGGACTATGCAAAATTGACAGTGCTGGCAAAGCTCGTAAAGTCGTTGGATGCTCTTGTGTTGTTATTAAGGTAAAAATTGATAATGGAACTTTTATATTTGGAAATAATTTTGTATTAATAGAGTTTTGAACATATATGATGATAAATATGGCTCCCTCTACTGAGTAGAACCCGTAATATAAAATTGCAATGCTGTAATCATGCCATTCTGATATCTTTTAAATTAATTGTTATACTTTTGTTAAAGAGAAATTATTCATTTATTTATAGAAATTTTATATTTGCAGGACTTTGGAGAAGACACGCCAGCTAAAGATGTTTTGATGGAATACCTTAAACAAAGTTCTGTACATTAAATCCTTTTAATAAAATATTCTACATAATCATGGATATAAATTATTATATACCTTTATAAGTATCGATTATTTATTTATATCAGATTGGACTTGTTTATTCTCAATTTGGATTATCACTTCTGCTATTTGTTATTTTCTCACAAATATCTTTATGATTGGTCCAATCTTTTACTTGGCATTCTCTGTAAACAATATAAAATTTTTTAAGTATTGTTTCGGCAATCATCAAATATTTCACTGATTAAAAATTACCGTCCACAATACCACGCCTCCTTGCATTTGGAACAACGCTTTTTAGCTTGTTCTTGACACAAAAAACATTTTTTAATATCTATACAATCCAATTTATCCAAGTCATAGGCATCGCTTAAAATTTGTGCAGAACTTTTAATATAGTCAGTGTCCTTAGTAAATATAGACTTTGCTTGATGTTTAGCCAATTTTTTCCATTTTTTATGATATTTTTCCAAAATCATTGGTTTTATCTATGATTCAATTAAATGTATAAATGCCTTCAATATTTGTATACTCAATTTGTGTCACAGTAAAATGATGTTTTTATGTTATTTTTTTACCTGAGGAATTACTTCAACATAGACAGGACGGGATGTTGCTGATGAAGTTGCTGACATGCTTAAGTAACTTAACCATCTTTTAAGATCAATCAAAGGTGCAATTTGATCTAATACGATTTCGTGCAAGTATTTCTGTAACTAAAAAACAATTTGTTGGATTTAAATTAATATTATTTATTAACATAGTAAAGAGGTACCTTTAATAAATGTGTTAGTCTGTGTTCAGTAATTTCATAGTATGGGCCGCATTTTGGATTAAGAAGTAATTCTCTCAAACCAAACCATATTTGTGCTTCTATTTTTGAAATTTTTCCTTCTTCGTTGTCTTTAACTTTATTCCATTTACCGTCGTATAACATAACATTTCCTAAAAGATGTCAAATAAATAATTACTCGTTTAAAACTTTATTCATCTAATTCACCTTCGGTATCATTCTTTGACCAGGGATGATTTTCGATTAGTTGAACAAGTAAATACGGAATATCGTGTACAGATAACATTCGGGAAATTGCACAAAGTGGTAGGCTATCTAAAAATTCAGCTAAATATCGTAGTATCGAGATACATCTCATTCCAATATCGAATTCAAGTTCTTTCTTCTTTTCTAATATTTCTTCTAAGCAACAACTAATAAAAAAAAAAAAAAAAGAAAAACGAAAAGTTAAAATAATTATCAATAGTAGAGTTAGTCATTTTTTTTTTTTTCTTATCCATTTACCTGGGATCTTTTAAATTTTCATATATTTCGATATCATTTCTATTGAGAAGAATAGTCACAGATTTAACTGCATAATCGATAAGATCGAGAACAGAATCGTCCATTGTAATTGCGCTTTCGCAATGAAATAAAACATTTTCTAACAATGAAGCTGCTACGTCTTCGTGATAGAATATACTAAATAACATAAACGTATTTTCTGGCTCGTTATTTATATCGATTAAAAGGGGAAATATTTTGTGTTTCCATATATCAATTTGAATAACTTCGTATATTAAAATTGGTATCTGAAAAAGAAAATGATCTTAATAAATATAATTACGATATGATATGAAATTTGATGAATATTATTTTGGAATACGATTTACTTTTTTTAAACAAACAAACCACTCTTTGATGCTCTCTTCTCGAAAGTCACTGATTTCAAGAACACTTTGCTGATTTAGCAAGATCAATCTTTTGTGGAATTCGAACCATCTAAAATAAATTACATTTTTTATTAGATAAAGATATGCATATCTTACGAGTGATAAAAGTTTTCTACTTTTTTGTGCAGATATCTTGCAAATCCGATATTTCTAAACTCTGTACGTAAGCTTCGGCTTCCCATGGTGCAATTATATATTCTGTACTTAATGACATTTTTAATCGCTTCAGTTAAATGGTTTTTGGTCGTTTTAAAGTGTCAACCATTTGTAAATAAATTTCTGAATTTCTGTAACCCTGGTAATGTATATTGATTAATCAGTCAATGGTGTACATTCAATAAACGTAATACATAAATATTTCTCTATCTTATTTGATTAATTCACAACAAGTATTATACACATCAATATTAAGAAAATTGCTTATAATTCAAAATTGAATTTCAAATATCGAGATTGAAAGAATATCCAGTACTACGTGTTCGAGATGGATCGATAACATAATATAATTATTTCGACTATCGATAATTTATATCTGCTTTAACCATAAATCGATTATTGTTACCTTACCACAAGATGGCAGATAGTTGGATGTTAATGTCACAAACTATTTTATCATCAAAATTTGTTGACAACGTTCCTAAATCGCAGCAACTTGTAGCGATCACGCATCATGATTTATTGGATCTAAACAATATTCAATGTTAAAATGGAATTAGAAATGTTGTTGCAAAAATGTGCCTTGACAAATAAATGTAAATATATATAAAACATAATAATTATGTTGGGTACAATCAATATTGTGGTATTTAAAATATATAAATCATTAATTCAATTTTACTAATATATTTTTTTTCTAGTTGAACAAAAGCAACAAGAAGAAAGCGAAAAAATAGAGGATGATTATTTTCAAGAAATATATGATCAATGGAAAGGAACAAAAGCAAAAGATAAAGATTTAACTTATAAAGTGATACCTAAATTTTATTTCAAGGTATAAAACTTATCAAAGTTATGATAAATATATTAAACTATAATGATCAATCTATAAAGAAAATATATATGCTTTAGTTACCTAAAGAAGATGAGATACTACCACAAAAATTAAGAGAAGAAACACGTGCATTATTTCTACAAAGACGTTCACGTCAGTTATTAGATAATAATGAATTAAAAGCACTATGGGTATTGTTAGACAAATATCATAGTCCACCTTTGTCAGGAGAAGAACAGTTGATTAATTATGAAGATTTTAAAAAAGTGGGCCAATTGGCTGGTACCAAATGTAGTCCATATTTTACTGCAGTTGTTTTTGCTAAACTTCAACAAGGTGATCAACATGGAAGAATAAGTATAATGGCATTATTTAATTATGTCATGAGGAAAGTTTGGTTACATCAAACGCGAATTGGACTTTCTTTGTATGATGTCACTGGACAAGGATACCTTAGGGAATCTGTAAGTTTAATACTTTATTATATAACCCACGAATTTTGTTTTTCTACTTCCAAAATATTTTAATTTACAATATGTATATTAATTTTTTTTTTTTTTTATATATATATATGTCCTTTTGTTATTTACTTTTATATAGGACCTGGAAAATTATATTTTAGAACTGATACCAACACTGCCGCAACTTGAAGGTCTTGAAAAATCATTTCATTCTTTTTATGTATGTACAGCTGTTAGAAAATTTTTATTCTTTTTGGATCCTCTTAGAACTGGAAGAGTTCGTATACAAGATATTCTGGCATGCAGTTTTCTCGACGATCTATTAGAATTACGAGATGAGGATTTACCTAAAGATTTGCAAGAAGCAAATTGGTTTTCAGCACCATCTGCTCTTAAAGTTTATGGCCAGTATCTTAACCTTGATAGAGACCATAATGGAATGCTTAATAAGGAAGAGCTTGCAGGGTATTGCCTTATAAAATTCCTTTTATATTTATATTTTCTAAATATTATAATAATTTAAATTATTTTAAAGGTATGGAACAGGCACTTTGACCGGCGTATTTTTAGAAAGAGTGTTTCAAGAATGCTTAACTTATGAAGGGGAAATGGATTATAAAACTTATTTGGATTTTGTCTTGGCTTTGGAAAATCGACACGAACCTCAAAGCTTACATTATCTTTTTCGTATATTAGATATTAATAATCGTGGTTATCTTGATACATTTTGCCTTAATTATTTCTTTCGAGTAAGTTTGTAAAAATTATTTATTTTTTTTTGGAAATATGCTTATTAATTTATTAGTAGTATTAATATTTTTGTATTACAGGCAATACAAGAGCAAATGACAATGCATGGTCAAGAACCAGTAAGTTTTGAAGATGTAAAAGATGAAATATTTGATATGGTTAAACCAGCTAACCCATGTAAAATTACATTACAGGATTTATTATCTTGGTAAGAGAAAAATATTTGTATATTGCAAAGAATTTCTATTTTTTTTTTTTTCAATTAAACTTTCAGTTAAATAAATTTTAAATCGCATTTGCACATTTTAGTGGACAAGGTGATACAATGGTGAGTATTTTAATAGAATTTCATGGTTTCTGGGCTTATGAAAATCGTGAAGCTATGGCTGCTGATACAGGAGATGAATCATCTCATGTATGATAAATTAAAAGCATGAAAATAACATCTATATATACCTAAAGTTCCTTAATGGCTTTGCTTTTGTAAAAGTAATGATATGATATCAATGATATTATATCAGAGATGAATCATACTGAAACTATGCAGGCTATATCCTAAAACTCCTAAAATTTGAAGGAGCATACTTAAAGTCTGCACTTTTTTTATAAAAAATGAACAATATATAAAATGAAAATATTCGAATATGTTATTTCAATGTTATTCTAGGAAACGTAAGACTATTGTATAAAATGATATGTAAATAAAATTATTTTTATAAAAATCACACACACACAACAAACAAACAATTTTTTTTTTTTTATAATTTCATAAATGATTTGAATTTAAAAGAAACTTAACTTTCATGACAACAAATTTTTATAACGCTAATGTCCATGATTTATAATTTATCACAACTCCAATAGAGGGACTATTTTGCAGTAAAGAAAAGTGTATGAATAATTCTATTAATCAAATCAAGGAGATCAATAAACTGATTCCATTGATAAAATTGCCTATCACTTTTCTTTTAACTCTTGATAAATGTTGAAGATGTTAACAAATATATCTTGAAATGAATTCACTTACGTGTTTAGTCATTCACTACTAAAAATTATCCATATCGATTCTATTGTGTTTATCAATTTGAATGATTATTTGAATCGTTTTTAGTTTAAATGCTTCAACCAATCAGATGACAATATTTTAAATGCTAACTCATAAACGGTACTGCGCCCCCCTGCGATGGTAGAGCAAATCAGTGAAAAAGCGTTGCAGTTGCTCCAATCCGATTAAATGTTCAAGTCGTGCTTTAGGACGCTCGCACTAATATTTGAATTGTTCGACAGTATAATAATTCGATAGGTTTTTTGGAATCGTTTATTGTACGCACATTACAGTTTACAAGAATTTCATTCTTTTTTGCAATCGATATACTTGTTCCATGAATGATATCGTTAAAGCGGATTGATAATTGAACGTTATTTTTTAACAGCTTGACGAGCGTCGTATTAAAGCATGGCGGTTGTGTTTAAATACAACGGTCGAAAGTAACGAATTTTACGTATGTGTGTAGTGCTAAAGAATCCATAAACTTTTTGTGACATTTTATCAAAAAGAGAGATATATATAAGAAATAAGTTATTCCAAGTGCCAGTACTACATTTCGGTAGTTTGAAAATTGTTATACGTTTATCCTTAAAATAACGAAAAATCACGAACAATGGATCCATGGATTCAAGTAAGTTCCAAGTATAATAGAAAGTACATATTGTCTTACTATACCAGTGATCAAATTTTAAATTCATATAATTTAATTTTTTGATTGTCTATTCTATATAATTCTACATATTATTAGCATATTATCTATATAATTCTACATATTATTTGTTTTATTTTAATTTTTCTTCCAATTTTTATTTGTCATTCCGTAATTAATATTATTTACATACAATTACAATTTGTATGTAAATTATATCATCAGTTTTTCTATCATATAAATTATTTTATCATCAGTTCTTCTACGTAATATCTCTCTCCATTTCTCTTTAATTTTTTCCTTTCGAATTATTTATTATAGCGAATGTTGGAACGTGCTAAGGCAAGGGGAGAAAAATTAAATATGCAATTGTCTAATGCTGGGCATGACGTTAGAAGACGACGAAGTCCATTAAAAGATGCTAATGCAATTTTAGCACAAGCAGCAGGTATAATTTTATATTATTATAATGTTCAAATTGATCGAAATTTATAATTTTTATTATTTTATTTGATCCTTTTTGAACTTAATATTAAAAATTTCCTTTATAGTAAGCAAAAACAAAAGCCCAGCAAAATCGCCAATAAAATTAACAACAGAAGAATCTCCTAAAAAATCTGTAAAAAAATATAGTCCTTCAAAAACGATAGTTGAAGAAGAAACTAAACAGATTGGTAAAGAGAATGGTAATGTAGGTATAAGCAATGTCAAGTCAAAGCTACAAAGGCTGGGAAAGCTATATTCTGGTAAGCCTGAATGTGTGAACACCCACACAGTTCCTTTAAAACTGGTTTCTAATACTATCTCATTGTGTTTGTATATGGCATCTTTGGTACAAGTACACAATGTAACTCTCCTTATTTGATTTGCTTCTTATCATGCTTAATATTATTGAATAATTTCATTAAAAAAAGGCTTTCTTATATCGACCCACGTATTTTATTTCAATATTTCTTGATTTTTTTCTTATTATAAATTTCTAATATTCTATGATGAATTTATAATAATGTAAGAATTTATTTTTCACACGTAGAAGATACTAGCCGTGAATTAAGTTCACCTATTCATAGAACAGAAGAAAAATTTTATACTGAAGAAGATCAAATAGGATTGAAATCAGCAAAGAAAGGTGCCAGGCTTGATAGATTGGCAGCTCTTGCTTCAACCATTAATAATTGGGAAGATGATCTATCACATCCAACTTTTGTAAGTATATGTAACAAATTTTAATATTTATTATAAATAGCCATTTATTGAAAATTTATCATTTGTAGACAAAAACAACGCCCACTAAGGCAGAACAAATACAAGCTAAATTTAATGACAAAGTGAAGAATACGACAGAACCACAACCAAGTACAAGTGGATGCAGTAAATGGAATAGTGGTAGTAATTCCGAAGCTAGTTCAAGCAGGCAATTTAAGTGGGATAAAACTATGCTACAGAGCTTAGTAAGTATTTTTATTATATATTATTTTTATATTCATTTCTAAAAACATATTTATAAAAGAAAAATCACAAAATAGTAATATGATTTTACAAAAGGACTAAAGCTTTAGAAGGTTTTTCTGTGAAATATATATTAGTATTATCTTTCATTATAAATATATGATATAATTATATATATATATATATATATATATAGTTTTAAAACAAAACAAAAAATAGTAAATTTATTAGATGGATATTTACAGGAGGCTCAAGGCTTTAGTCGTACAAAAAGCAATTGTCGTCTAGTGTATGACTTTAAGAGTTGTTCTCAGGAAACAGGAGCAGGTCCATCAAGTTCCCCATCGAAAAAAGATACAAATTCCGTGCAAAAACAAGAAGACAAGCATACATCGAACTCGAAACTTAACGTAGTAATAGAGGGCAAGATGACAGACGATGAAAATGTGCATAAAAGTACAAATAGGACAATTAAGGATGCCGAAAATGCGAACTTAAATACATCAGAAAAAACAGTAAGGACTACAAATACCAATACAAACAATTCTAGAGTAACACCTAGATTTGGTTTTAATGGTTCACCGAAGAGTCCACTACCTGGTTCATCACCTGGTTCTGTGTTGAGTAAAGCTTCCATGTTTGAATCGCGGAATAATGATGTTAAGACAAAAGATCCAGCTCAAATGAGCCTATCTGAAAGAAAAGCTCTTTTCGAAAAAAATAAGGATGAAGCTCCTTTAATTCCAAAAGCACCACTTACCATGTCTATACCACCTAGTAAATTACATGAAAAGGAGACGTCTAATTCACCATCTGGACATGGGACAGGTATGTTATATCTATCATTATATATGCTATTTAAGACGCGATACTTATAGGTACATAATTATATTTTTTTTTCTCTGATAGATATGCCTGTAATCAATCGTAAAGCTGAAAGTTCTAATCGAGTCATTGCTCAGCGTGCTATATTTGAACATGGTCACACTCAAGAATTAGAAAATAATATATTACGTTCTGCTCAAATTGAAAGACAACGAGAATTAGATATGTTACGTTCACGTTTCAACACGAATAAAGAAATAGCACAAGTTGCAGCTGGTTCTTGCATTAGAACAAGCGAAAGTAGTGAAGGAAAATCGAATTCACCGAAGAATTCTCCAATTTGTTCTGTCAAACCTACACCAGCATTAGTAATATATCTTAATCCTTTAATTATCTTAAGACTTATATAAATGAAGATGATTTATAAAATTATTAAAAATTATAGGATAGTATTATGCCGCACGCGCCACCACCACCACCACCGCCACTTCCACAGTCAACAAAAAACTCGATCGGAAAACATAATTCAGAGCAAGAAAAATCATCGCCAGTTAAACGACATGGTAACATTTTAAATTAAAAAAAATTACTTTTTCTTGTACAATTAAAATTTATTATATTACTCTTTGAGTTAATAAATATTTGATTTATTTTTAAATTACAGGCAATTTACCAAGAATACAACAAATTGTGACATTATCAGATGCTAAGCGTATACGTGTGTGTCCTCCGAAATCTGGATGCCTATATCCTAATCTTTCTGAAATTGAAAATAACACAGGAACGGATACAGAGTACACCGTTGATAGTACAGAACCAGCAACTGTTACTTTGGAAGAAAACACTACTGAGAGTGAATCAATTACAGAAGCTGAATATTACGTTCAAGTAAAATATATTATAATGCAAGAAAATTATGCAAGCAACAAACGAAAGTATACTTATATTCTAATTTTTTTTTTTTTTTTTTTTTTTTTTTTTTTTGTAGGACAACGAAACCGAATTAGATAGCGAAGAAGAAGAAGAAGTTGAAGATGTAAACACTAGTTTAGGAAGAAGCATTTTGCGTGAAGTGAATCAACAGATTATGAGGAACAAAAAGGTAATACTATTTTTAATTAATTTGATCTTTTTCTTTTAAAAAATACGATTGTAATTATTCTGATTCAATGCATTTTCGTATTTACAGAGATCGATCGAACCCGATCCAGATAGTACTACATCCGATATATCTGTATTAGATGAAATGGATGAATATTTGGACGAATGTCTTGCAGTACAAGAGAGAAATGTTAAAAATTTTTATCAGGATGGACCAACACCCCCCAAAATCAATAGAGGTGGAAAAAGTCCATCATCTTCTTCTACAAGTTTTAAATACACTCATGGGTAAGATTTCCTCCTATATCGCATAATGAAAATTTGTTATTCGCATAATTATATTTTACTTATATTAATCTTTACCATTTTAGATCACAATTTCGTTCTCCCATCAAATTCGTGACTCCAGATAAGAGTGAAGAACCATGTATTGTAGAAGGTGATAATCATACCCCCTTAATGCATACTGTCAGCTTTTACAGGCGTCAACAATCAGAAGTGAGTAAATAATACTTCAAGTTTTGATCGTACATACATATATACATAAATAAATTTATTTATTTAATTCATACGTGTTTAATTAATTCAAAATTATAGTTGCGAACACCGAAAGGTACCCCTTCTCGTTCGGTAACAAAAATTATAGACACTGTTTCTGATATTACGGAGCCTGTAAAAGATGAAACGATGTTAGTGCAAGAAAAGGTGAAGCATTTATTAGACGAAGTCTGCAAGCAGCAAACTATCATTGGTCAAGCTAGTCAAGCTTTAAATTTATGTAGTTCTACAATTGAATTTAATGGTTCACAAGAGCAAGTCGAAGGAGAAAGACTTCTACTTATTGCTAGTAATTTCATAATTTTTTATTATATTATTTTGATTAAAATTTTTATAGCTTTAGAGTCCCTTATAATCGAAATATGATTTTAAAAATAGTTCATAGGAGACAAGCCGCTCTAAATGAGGTTCAAAGATTAAAAGTTGAGGGTACATTGAGACCTGCTGTACCAGGTTCACCAGAAATAGAAGATACTGGATCACTTACAGTATCAGCCATTACATTACCATTGAGACGCGAATATTTACGAAGTATTGCTACAAGTGAGTATTAATCGTTCACTTTTACTATATTTTGTGAACAAATTCAATCATAAAGATTTTATAGATACGTGCCTTCATTTTGTCTGTTTGATACGTTATTTGGAGGAAGTATTAACTACACCAGTGGTACTTGCTGAATCAGGCGATTCTTGTTTACGCTTTCCTTCGACCTTAAAATTACAAAATTTATACAGTGATTTTAAAATCACCGTCGAAATTTATTCTCTTCAAACTCAAGCTGAAATGCTTCCCCACGAAGTTAAATATCACATTCATAACAATGGTGGTGGATGGAATTCTGGTAATAGTAGCAAAGATAACAAAAAGGTAAAATTATATTTGTTTCTTTTCTTTCGCATTCGCGTAGTGCGACTATCTTATAAATTTACAATTTTTATAGCATACATCTAAAACGCCTAAGAAATGTTCAAAAATCGAAAATCGCTTGGTAATGCCAAATGTTCAAAGTCCAGCAGGGCCATCAGCAGTTCGATCTACTGCTTTTCATTTATCTGGTTATGTTGTTTTTAGTCTCAAAGAAATACACCGTCAACAATTCACTTTAAATAAGGTACGACGTGCATTCATTTTAGACACCCTGTTGACAATTTAATAATAAATTCCAAAATAAATCAATAAGAAAGAGAGATGAAACATACTTTAAATATATTGTATTATCGTATTGCAGGTTCCACAGCAATCCCCGCTAGAAGGTCGATTGCAAATGCATGTGTCATGTGAACCCTCAATAACAGTGGAATATCATAATTTCCTTACAATATTTGAATATGTTTCTGGTTTTGGCATCTGGCAAAGAAGGTGGTGCCTCCTCAAAGGAACTACATTATCATATTATAAATATCCTTATCATGAGGGCAAGAAAACTCCTTTAGGAAGTCTTGATTTACGTGGTAATTATTATTTATTACAATATAAATATATATGTATGTGTGTATGTTTTGTAATGGTTTATAAATTTTATTATTCCTTATCGTAGGTATTTCTACAAAAAATGTAGAATTAGCACCTCTGAGCATTTGCATGCGTGCCAATACAGTTTTACTTGAAACAAAAAGAGGAGCACTACCTGGTGATGTCGATAGTCTTATCATGGTAACAAATGGATCTGAAACAACCATTAGGTAAGTAGTAAATTATACATCCTAATAATAAATTTAAGATAATATTTAATATATGGGAATATTTTTACAGACATCTTTTCTCAGCTGATACAAAAGAAGATAGGCTAGAATGGTGTTCAAAGCTTAACAAGGTATTACATTTAATACGAATCTGGGGCAATACCTCATGAATATAATATCATAGAGTAATGAATATGTTACATTGCAACGTATTTGAGTATATACTTTTAGTAAATATTAGTAAAATATAATTTAGGCTTATTTAATGCGCGTATGCATTTTTAAATAATGCAATAAATATTTAAATTCTATTATATTTGTTACAGAATAGTAATTTTTTTCGTCGTAGAATATAATAGTGAATATGAAAATATTTCTCTTAAATCTCAAATAATGAGATGCGGTATATATAATTTAAACCGCGAAATAATGTACAATTTGAACATGATTTAACGTATGTCTAAACAAATTCGATTGTTTAATTACTTGGATAAATTATTTTGCTGGTGTTTGTAAGTATTACAATATGTAATGTTTATTTCTTATACATACGGAAAAAGTCAATCCATAAAACATAAATAAAAACCATAACGAGTTCTTATCGCAAAGAAAAATCATACAATGTATATTCATGTGATCTTTTAACGAGAGAATATGTTACGTTGAAAAAATATATATGTTGTTTTTATTAAAAAAAAAAAAAAAAAAATAATATATTAATATTTTTCAATTAGAATTCCTTTGGTATCGTATATTAATTATTATCGTAGTAGAATTATATTTTTCTTTGCATTAAGAATTACTCTGTTATATTTAATTTCTCGTTTTCATTTTTTTATGCGAGTTGCATTTTTGACTTTATTTGTATCATTTAAATGTAACATTACATGTGTATACTATAGGCACGCCATTATTTTTCTACAAATGCTTAAGCAGACTAAAAATTGAATCGACAAACTTAATTTCGAAAAACGTTATGTCATGCTCAATTATACGTTTCTTTTTTTTAATATTCAGACAAGAGTAACAAAAATGTTTTATTGTAATGACATATTACTAACATTTTGTAAATAGTCGAATTATCATGAATTAATGCGATGTAGTGATCAACTAATATATATATATATATATATATATATATATATATATATATATATATATATACACCTTCACACACACACACACACACACATATATATATATATATGAATTTGAATATATATTCATAAATATTTACATACTTATATTTTTACATATCTTCACAAATTTTTGTACCTTCGCCTTATATGTATACAGATTTTTTAATATAAGATATAAAGATATTTCTTTATATGTACGAACAAGTTCATACTCGTTTTTGTTTTTTTTTTAACAGACCAATTAAATATATTGCTCTTATGAATTCTTCATGTATAATAAAAAATTTCGATCCGTTATATAAGTAGTAAAATTGATTTGGATTTTGTTAAAAAAAAAAATCATTTCTCGCTTGTGGATATGTTTAGGAAGGACATTGCAATATAAATAAATATTCAATTCCACATACAAGTTTATATGCATATGCTGCATTATTATTACAGATACAAATAGGTACATATGTAAAAAAAGGAAGGAGAAAAGTGTGTCTTGTAATGTGATATTTGCGACGCTAAAATGAACACTACGCCGTCGTCTCGCTGAGTTTGCTTAGAACGAACTCTTCGATGTCTCTCGTTCAAAGTGTTTGTTGGCAGTTTATAAGTGTTACATCATGTACCGTATCTGCGGAACGAGCACGTTTTTCGCGGGTAGCATGTGAGCGCATAAGATCGTAGAACATTTGTATACTTTGCTCCACGCGATACATCTCGATATCTTTCAAGGAAAATTATTTCCGAATTGAATCACTAGAAATCGTGAATTTTTCTTTCTTTTTTTCTTTTCTTCGTACAAATTTATACGTATTAAAAAAAAAAAAAAAAAAAAAAAAAAAGAGAAAAGAAAAAATCATCGAAGCTTCGATCATTGATATCTCTCGTGCGATGTATTATATAAGAAAATACGATTCGGCGGGAAAGTAATCCTAAAAGAAAAAGAAAAGGAAGAAGCGCAGAAGAAAAGAAAAAAAGTAATGAGAAAGGAGGAGAAAGGAAGGAGAAAAGAAATGAAGAAAATTTTGAATCGAAAGCAACGATCGAAGCCTTCGTGAATAGAACACTTCGCACTTGTGAATCGCGCGTCTCGCAGCGTACATGGAACATACATGTAAAGACGGAATATTGTTTATGCGCTTTTATGCGGGTATGTCAAAAAATCCTAAGTGACGTGTTGTTAGCGTAAAATTCCTTCGGCTCCTCGAGTCCTCTTTTTTTATTTCGAAACGAGCTGAATGTTAGGATGGAAGCCATCCTTGTCGGCAGTGTAATCGACCCTAAAAATCAAAGACAATCAGAGACAACAGTTCTATCGTTGTTGACCTTTTTTATATTCTTTTTTTTTTTTCTTTTTTCTTTAATACTCTTTTTATTCCTTTCTTTTATTAAATATCTTTTTTCTAAATTAATTGAATTTTGCTTGTACCTGTACGTATGACCGTCCGGAGATATAAAAGAAAAGCTACCCGTGACGGCTAATTCTTCGTCGTCCGTACCCTCATTTCTAAGCTCCGCTGTTTCATCTCTTTTTTGTCCATCGCTTTGCTCGTAACTGAAGTGATATCCACCTACTCCGATATTGTTCACTTCCTCCTGCTTTACAATTGTGATATCATTCGGATTACCTTGCGGTGCTGCGAGACTCGCGACCAAAAGAGTCGCTAGAATGATGACCTGCGTGTTAAAAAACTATTATCAATTATTATAATATTGTCATTGTTATTAATTCGTTTGTTTCTTTTTTGGATTTTCGCTAAACGTCAAAGTTTATGGAAAAAAGAAAGAAAAAGGAATCAAAGGCGCTAGGTATTACGACAAAGAAAAAGAAAAAAAAAAAATACGCGTAATCGGATTCACTTTATTCCGTCGAAAGAATCGTCCTCTAAAAAATTATTCGTATATCGATGTGTATATTCCCGCTATGAAAGCTCGATATTGGACGGACGGAAGATCGATCGATAGTGATTTTCACCGAGAGAATTTGAAGAGACATTAAAACTTGGTTTCCTCTTTCGAATGTCTGGATTACACGCGAGAGCTCGTGCGCGTTGTCTGTCTCGCTCGCACGCACAAACGTCACAGATCCTCTTCACTTTCACTGTTACGCAAAAAAAGAATTTGGATGCTGCTTCGGGGATCGATCAAGTCGTCCTCATCGTTGTAGTCGTAATCGTTGCCGGCGGCTTTTGTACCCACGGATTTTTTCGATACACGATCTCGGATCAATCGTCTCGTCTCTAATGCAATATATATGTATATATATTTTTTTCTCTCTATGTTTCTTTTTTATGTAAATATATCTGCGTTCCTTTTCCTTTCTTTTTTATTTTAATTCTCTCTCTCTCTCTCTCTCTCTCTCTCTCTCTCTCTCTCTCTCTCTTTATTCATAATTGCACGCACCGTCTTCATTATGAGATTTCTTTAAGTACGTTCGTAGTAAACGTCTTCTTTGCACCCTTTCGTCCTTTAACGACGAACCGATACGTGATACCAGGGATGTGCGGTACATCTGCCTTTATATAGTCGGAAAATCGCAGTAGATGCATCCCCCCACTCGCGATGGCCTCCGAGATTCATTTGATCGCTACTCCCCCTCGTGCTTGCTTGCTTCTGCCCAGGATGCATCCGCGATGCACCACGATGCACCGCGAGAGCTATTCGACGCGCATTCGTTCGTCGTTGATAGAAACGCATTTACTTTGCCTTACTCCTGAGAGAAACCACCTTCGTACTCAAGATCGTCCTTTATTTCGTAATCTATGATAGCACTCATCGATCGTTTCATACCGTATTTAATAAACGATACATAACGATGTAAGTATTGTACTTGCATCGATTATTTTGCGATTAATGGAATTATTTGCTCAAAGTATGTATTATTATAATGGAAAAATAACAATGACCTCCCATTGAGACCGCCCACTTGCGGAAGTTTACTATGAGAACGTATAATTTGAAAACTCTTTCTTTACCTCTCGTCACGTTTTTCAATCGATCAATTTCATTTGATATTTTTTTTTATTTCTTCGATGTACCTATGAGCATTTGATGAAAAATTTTTTTATCTAACATAGACATTTAGTAGATCATGCGTGTAACGAATAAGAATAATTTGTAATTTCTCATGAATTACATCTATATGGGAACTTAGAAATGATAAATAGTGGGGGCGAACGGAGAGGGTTTATGAAAGTCCTTCAACTTTCGTAATTCAATGGGATGAGAAATTCGTGATAAACGAATGTCAGTTGCATCACGATAAATGCCAGTGCACCTGTTCGTCCTTAAAAACCACCGATCGTACTCCATATAGATGAAATGTCGCGATAACGAGTAAGCTAACCGCGGTAGGTGATTGTTACTTTCATGAAAAAACTAGAGAAGAACGACGTCGACGTGGAGAACGTAACGAATGACGACGCGATTAACTAATAAATTTTATCTTTATTATTTATCACAAATAAAACGAATGAAACGATGGATTTTCCATGTTATAAATGATGTCACGAATAAAAGAAGAATTTTTACGTCAACGCTAAAATTCGTCAATTTCAACCCCTTTCGATTTCGTTGATCGAGAGCGAATAATACAATCGCACACCAATTTACGTTCTCAAACGTCCTTGGTCATTGTGACATTTGGTTTTCTCTCTCGACGTAGTACTTACGTCGACGAAGCTGCCGAGGAAAGTTAATGACGTAACTACCGGTGACCTTGCCATTTCCGAAGATGCGCTGCCGTCGATGAATAAGTCCCCGAGGACGCCTCCGGCTACCGTGTTTTTCAGCTTCGACTATTTCTCCTTCCCCATATTTAAACAAACTATCTTTGGACGGTCCACTCCATTTTTTTTGCATATAACGATCTTTCGGACAAGTGACAGAATTCGTTACTTGAAAGAACTTTTTTGAATATTCCAGTGTTATTAGTGTTCCCTCAATTTTCTTTCTTTTTTTTTTTTTTTTTTAAATAAAACTGGCCCGTAATGTTTACCTTCGATAATGACCATAATTTAAGTTCGTTAAAAATTTTCTATTACTGCGTGTGTATCTCGAATAATTTTTACTTTCAAATAAATACAAATGTCATACGTAGAAATGTGATTGAAATATTTAATCGTCTTAAAATCGTATATAATATTATACATGATAAGAAATTATTTTTATATTGCTAATTTTGAAATGCTTATCACATTTCAATTTTCTAGACATGATAATGCGTACTTACCAACGTAATGATAAAATTAATAATAGTGTCACATACGATAGATATGTCGAAGATATCTCATTAGACTTCGAACCTATTCATCTAGAATAATTAGTTGGACCCATCAATCCTCTCTTTCTCTCTCTCTCACGCTCTCTCTCTCTCTCTCTCTCTCTCTCTCTCTCTCTCTCTCTCAATCTCTCTCTCTCTCTTCGGGAAGAGAATCTTCTCCTTTCCCTTTGCTATTCACGCGACCAATAAGCAAACATAAACGTGAAAGCGAGCACGACAACGATGTCCTGCGACCGTAAACGGAGAGATACGCGTCGACAAACTTATCGTGATTGTGTAAGGACCAAAAGGGGACTCGCTCGGGATCGCATCAATTTTTTTTCAGGATCCCTTTCTTCTGATTACCTTCGACCGAATTCTTCCTATCCTTTCTAATGTATCATTTTTTTGTTCGGAGAACACGTTTTTTTTTTTTCTTTTATCTTAACTTCGTACAATCTCTCGATCGACTTAATTATACTTTTTCTTTACGTCCTCTTTTCTTTTTTTACGACATATTTAACTTAACAAAAATACGTATCTATTAACGTTAATCATTTTCATTAGTCTTAAATGCAAAAGAAAGAAATATTAATCGAGAGTGAAAAAGTATTCTCATCGTAACGCGCACAAATATCTAATGAATTGATTTTTTACTTTAGTCGTGGAGAACGTATGATGATTTATTATGTATACATTGGTTATGTAGTCTGGTAGCAAAGTTGCTATGCCGGTAACGCGTCAACGATAATTAGAAAACGAAAACTTCGCAGCACTGTTTGTATCGATCTTATGTATATACCTATGTACAGATATCTATGTACATGCATATAATAATTTGACGTTAACTTAGATAAGGATTATTAAGTATCGACCGTCGTGAAATTTATGTAACGAAACGATTTCGACATTCAACAGTATAATTCGATTCATTGTAAATATTAAAGAAATGGGCGATAGTAAAATTATGATAGTATCTATCTAATATAGATTTTTTCTACGACTTTTAATTTTATTTTTTATTCAAATCAAGTCTATCCTCTTTCTTTATATTTTAAAAAGTTAAAATCTAAAAATTAATTTATTACTTAATTTATTGTAAAATCGAACGATTACATTTTTTTCGACGACAATTTACTCAAGGTCGAACAGTAATCCGGAATAAATCCATCCAATGCTATTCATTAATTTTATTAAAAAAATTTATTTTAGCAAATCGCATTAGCTTATTTTTATTATTTATGTATTCTCTATATACCACCTACCAGATGTCGTTGTCGTGTCGTAATTCTCGTAATCCTCATTGTGCTTATTCGATAAGTTCCTTTCGATTCTTTTTTCTTTTCTTTCTCTTTTTGCAATGATTTGTCGTTCTCGATCTACGAATAGAGTAAGGGCACGCGATACGCAACAGTAAAAACGTGCCAAAGTGAGTAAATGTCAACGAGTATATCCCTCCCCTTATCCCTCAGCCCGATCAATTCATCTTCTGGTATTACACGGGCTCGCAAATGTAACGAGCTACGTACGCCGACAATATGTTCGATATGCCAGATGTGCAATTATCTACTCGTCTCATGATAATCTAACATGCATTTTCAACGCCGTAAAGGGAACTCGACGACACATTAGCGGAACTTCTTCTTCTTATTCTTCTTCTTTCGCTATTGCATCCCCCTACTGCTTCGTTCTCCTTTCCGTCTTTCTTGACATTTACTTTGTAAATTATCCGTTTGACCTTCGATATTTTTTTTTCTCTTTTATTTTCTTGTTCAATTTTTTATTATTTAAAAACGTCATCAAGGGGATGAAATTCTTTTGCAGATAGTCATCGAAAAATGCATTTCTTGATGACTAAAAGATAGAGGCACGTCGCTTCTTCGCAATGTTCGATAATAAATATTTACCCTTTCTCTTTTGTGCTATTGCATAACGCTCGTAAAGCTCCAACCATTAAATCCTCCGGCGACTTTGGGATTAATGTACTTTTCGTATTATCGAATTGCATCATTGTAATAATTCTTCTCGCACTTGTTTCATTTGTACATACAGAGAGAGAGAGAGAGAGAGAGAGAGAGAGAGAGAGAGAGAGAGAGAGAGAGAAAGAAAGAGAACAAAAAGAAATTTAACGTCCTCCAAATGTTAATACGATGTCGTTCATTTAAAGACGAACACATAAACTTCATCAACGTGAAAGTACCTCACCTTCGAACGTAGTCACCCACCATTTCTCATCCTCGACAAAATGCGGAAGTTAATCTGAATTCTAGCGAGTACTTTGTAATTTGTATTAAATGGTGACGGCAAACGTTATAAATTAATAAATAGAGAAATCATCGAACTAAAAGCTATAAAATATAAGTTATATTTGACGTACTTTAATGAATACGTTGTAGAAATTGTTATTAACTCATTACACATATCAATAATTATCGTTAATGTCATGATACCATCCATGAAGTCTTTTTTCTTTTTCTCTATCTGTTGGGGAGAAATTAATTGCCGTCTACAATATTCAGATTAAAATCGATGCTATATCTTCATCTCTCTCTCTCTCTCTTTCTCTTTCAGTTTCGATAATATCTCTTTGTTCTAAAGTTTATAAAAAAATAAAAAAGATATAAAAAAAAAATATATATATATATATATATATATAATAAAACAAATAATATAAAAACGTGTACTTGTCTACTTCTTTCTTCGGTCGTGCGATTTTGCCGCAAAGGTCGCGATACCTACTGCATCTACATGAGAGGTATAGGTAACGAGAAGAGGAGACAGTCTGTCGTAATAACGACTCGACGAGAGTCACGAGCGGTCAAGAGGGCTCTCGAATTGAAATGCCGCACTCGGGCGAAATCTTATTTCCTCGAACTCTTGCCTTTGTATTCAGGAAGACGACGTATCTGTCTATGTCCATCTTTGATCTATATAGGAATTCGATTAATCGAATCGATACGAATAACTCAAATAATTTGAGATTATATCATTTCAATAGAATAAGCGATATAAACTCTTACTATACGAAAGAAAGGACCATTTTTCTTTTGCCATTATTATCTTTACAATGTAGTTTGGATTATGATTTTTATTCAAGTATCTTATTAATGATAGAACCTTAAAAAAAATGATAACATTCTGCGATTCATCTTGCATATACATATATTATAATGTAAATTATAAAGTTTAGATCCTTGATCTTGATCAAAAATTGTCCCACATCCAACGATGTACATAAATACATTATTATTTTCAATCCCCTTGCGAAGATCTGAGAGAAAAATTCGAATCTCGAATCAAGGCAAAGAGACATCAATTTTAGCTCGTTAATATGTCAAATTAGCACTCGATTAATGAATGTCGAGATAATATTTTTAACGACACAACGTCAAGACATCCCTGACCTCTCGCACATCGTCCACGTCTCTCTCTCTCTCTCTCTCTTTCTCTCTTTCCTTCTTCGTATATATTCTTTTATTCTCATGGTGTAGAGCTTCGTCGGAATGATGACGACCGCTGCTGAACCCGGATTCTCTCATGGACTTCCGATCGTTTAGAGTTCGCAATTTCTTTTCTATGTCTTTAACGCAGGAAACAACGACATTTATTTCTTGTGAACCTCATTGAATTTTTTTTTTTTCGTTCTACTTGATGTATTCATTCATTATGAAGAATATTTGTATTACAGATATTAATAATGAGAATAATAAAATTATGCCATCCAAACAAACGTAATTTTTGTATAATCGTTGTTATTTTCAAATTATTACTATTTATTATTACAATTAATTTGATGCGGTTGTTTCCAATCGATTTAAAAAATTTAGATGTACATGAAAGTAATAATAAATGGCCAACGTTATATACAGAAATATTCTGAGAAGCATAAATTTATTTTATGCATGATCATTGAATAAGCAAATTTATCTTTATGTCTATTAAGGTGACAAGTCCTAATTGAAACGAATTTCAGTATAGCTTCGAAAAGATAAATCTATCAGGATAGACTTCTGCAATAAAATCCTGCATAACGTTATTTCAAAACTTTGTGACTAGTCTTTTTCATTTTTGTTTTGTTATCTCTTTCTTTATTGAAAAAGCATTATATAATATGCATCTATACCTGATTGCTATATATCTACCTATGTAACGCGATACACGTATGTAACGAAATACATTACATTTCGTAAATAATATCTTTACATTTCCATAATAAAACTAATAGCTTGATCGAGACCTAGTAATACGATACAAATTGATTTATCGTTTTGTATCATTATGCATCTTGTGAAACACAATAAATAATTTTAATTCATTAATTTCTACATACAGGAACAAATTAGGAATAATTAAATCAAAATTTCGGATGAACATTTTTATATATCTATTCTGATAAAAATCTATATTTATTATAATTTGAAAAGATAAACCATTAGAAATTATATCGTGATTTTATCGAGGATTCTCGATTATCGCGTCAACACCTTTGAACTTTTAATTGGCGTCGTCTAGCACGATATCCTTCGGCACGTACCTTAGAAGGTTACATCCTGCTGGTGTAATTATCTTATCGCACTACGTCATTGCTCGTGAAGTTAGTATAGCCCTTGTGAATTACGAACATAGGTAAGTTATAAATGCAAGGCGCAGGTGGCCTCACCCTTCCCTCCAGTTCTCCCTCGATCCCTCATGCAACTAGCCGCGGTATTTTGCGAGCTGACTATAAAATAAATCAATCGACGATATATAGTCATCCGCATATATAGTCATTCTACGGGTTTTTCTTCAACGATTACGCCTCAAATGCTGACTAGTGTATCTATCTATGCAAGAGAGAACGGAAAGATTCTTGAACGAGAGAGATATATGACAAAGTTCAGCTACGGTCTTCTTCCTTCTTGACTCTGTTTGATTTAAATTTTTAATGGATATCGATTGCTCAACAAAATATAATACGAACGAATATCGACCACAAATAAACAGAAAATTTGCATAAGGTCGGGGATTCTACGTTGAGAATTAATTTTCAATATCACTAATAAACTCGTACAAATTTCTATTCTGTTTCCTCATACACGAATCACGTAGGAATTAACATTATTAATAGAATGCTCATTATTAGAGTCCTATAATTAAAAAATAAAAAATACACAGTGTTATTATATAATAATAACTGTTTTGTATTTTATAATTATTTCGAAGGTGAATGCGATAATTGATTAGAAAGATTGATAGTAATTATAAACTCGATACAAAATATTTCTCGATATCTCTTCCACCTGTCTCGTCGTACATATATATATGGACATACATGCATATATATATATATATATATATACATATACGTATGTATATATATATATATATACATACGTTCTTTTCTGTCTCTTAACGAGCTTACGGCGTGTCTTATTTTCTTAATGTAAGCGGTCTGTACGCGTAAGTTGTAAGTATGAGTAAGGAGGAGCATATGTGTTGCTGTCTGCCGACAACGTGGTGGCATTTAACCGATCCTCGCCATCGTGCTTGGTGGTTATATTACGCAAGAAGCGCCTTTAAGCCGACGATGACGACGACCTCGCGGCGCGGTCCAGCAGGATTCTTGCGAAATTCTTTGCTTGTGTGCGAGTTCCTTGTTGAAAAGCAACCGAGCACTATCCTCTTCGTTATGGCACTTCTTTCTCACCGGATGAGTACCGATCTTAGACGTCCGCTTTCGAACGTTTCGACGATGAAATCATTTCGGCTACTTGGAAAATACCTTTTACCCAGTTTGGTCTTTATGATTATTTCGAAATAAAACGAAACGAAGCTCCCATAAATAAGTATGTATATATGTATGCCAACAAGCCGGAAGGAAAGAACTTTCTACGAAAATATCTGATCTTCGTTTGATAGAGAAAAGAACACTTCACGTTCGAACTGAATATGTACTGTGGCTCATTGTATTCGAAGAATCAGAAGATTGAAAGAAAGTTTGCCATCGAGTGAGCTCACATTTTTGACTTGGTGAATGTCAAGTAATAGAATGATCAATCTCTTTTTCTTTGTCATTCTTTTTCGTAATATATTAATACCTATATTCAACTTAAATATACCTGTTCCTTTTTTTTTTCATATACCTAATAATTTACTTAAGAAAATATCAAATTATGTTAGATTACGAAAACCCTCGGCAATAGCTTAACAATTTCTTTCTATTAGATTTTATCAATAATTTTCTTATTAATTCTAAATATCAATAAAATACTTTATATCGAATCTATCCTTACTTATCTGTATTAGAATGCAAGCTATGATGTATACCTACACCGAGACAAGAACGTTCAGTTAAAAATTGATTTATATAACGTATAATAGAAGAAATAGTTGTGTATCTATCGATTCGTATATACACAACCTTCTTCGAACTATCGACTATTCGATTTTCAAATTATTCCTCTCTTTCTCTCTCTCTCTCTCTCTCTCTCTCTCTCTCTCTCTATCTATCTATCTCTCTCTTTCTTCGCGTATACAATCGATTATACAATATCGTCGCGCCTCGTCGTCGTTAAACCGCGCAAAAAGGAAAAGCCGCGACCCGCAAAGGTGATGCACGATGCCGCTTCGAAACACAACCGGTTATCTAACTTCGAGATACTCGTATCTAACGTAGTAACGAAGAGGGACGAAGCTCGAGGGATCGAATATGTTTAAAGGGAAAGAGGGAGGGACAAGATTGAACGTCTACGATTCTTCGTTGGATCCTCGTGTTACATGTCACCGTAGAAAAGCGGCGATATAAATTCGATATTCTTTATCTTAAGCATTCATTTTAGCACGGGCTATGTTATTTAAGCTAAACGAAAAAAAGAGAGAATGAGAGAGAGAGAGAGAGAGAGAGAGAAAAAGAGTCATGTTCTGGAAATTCTTTTCGGATAGGAAGATCGATTTGTTACTGGTTTTTCGCTTGTGACATCGCATGCACGTATTTACATACATATATGCATACATAAATACACATATGTCAATATGTGAATGTAAAGTAATTATGAAATAATTTCACGAAAGTACGAGCTTAGTTGTTAATGAAATTAGAAGAGGATAAAATGAAACAAGTAAGAAAAAAATAAAATTATTGACAACGATGCCATGTGCTGTTTCGCAATCATTCTCATGCAGATAGTGATCCCAGTCTCGTAAAAAAAAAAAAAAAAAAAAAAAAATAGAAAAAAAAAGAAGAGGAAAGAAAAATAGGAAACAAAAAAGAAGAAAAAAGAAAAAGATTTGACTCGTGAAAGTCTATGAGAAAGGGTTGATTTAAATAAATAATTCCGACCATTCGATTGTCATTTATCGATTTGACAAAGCTTCTTTCGGCTCAACTTTCAACTAGAGGATGCCAATAAGGAGATCAAGAATATGTTTCATCAGCATTGACATAAATCTTATCTCGAAAATGATCCTCTTCGATTATCATCCAATCAACTCTCTGATAAAAAATGTCATTAGCATAAGACATAGTCTTATGTAATCACTTTCTTTTCAAAGATTAACCCATATCGTTTCCCTCCTTTTCCCTATCATACTTCTTCCCGTTCGAATACATCTCTCTATTATTTTTCTCCCGTTTCTAAGAACGAACACAATTTATTATTTCAATCGTTCCTTGATTACATTCGACAATCGACGATAGATAAGCGTCTAACATCTAAATCTTAAACGTAATCGGCAATCACATTTTCTTTTTTTTTTTGTTCAATTTTTTTTTTTCTTCATTTTCTTTTTCTTCCTCACCTCCATCAATAGCTTCTATTCACTCGTTAAACGTTATTAACTCATCGGCGCCTTAGGATAGACCGTCGATGATTTAACTCCTCTTCGCCGTTGTCTAATGGCAAAACTCGTTTTCTCTCTGGCAGCTAGCAGTACATTTAAACGATCCCGACCTGTCGTTTGCCTTCGTCCAAGTACTTACGTACAGTTTCTCTCGAATTAGGAAGGAATTAGATAATTACTAACATTTTTACCATTTCTCCTTACAAAGATGGATATTCATCTCGAGTATCTTCGATAATGATGAGTATTTCGAAAAATATCTTTTTTTTTTTCTTTTACATTTAATATGTTATTTAGGATTCGCACGGTTCGAATGGTTCATGGTGACGAAGAACATTTATTAAAATTTGATCGTTCGTAGCGATATGAAAACTGCTGTAATATTCGCTGTCAGTATGACAATAGTATTACAATCTAAGAACGTCTCTAACAAGCTGACAGACTGTCCTTCCCAGATTCCACATGTATAAGATATTATCATACTGGTTACGATAGATCATGATTATATTACATACTACAACTTGTACCGTGTAATACAACTTAGAGCTAAACTCTGATAATTCGTTAATTCTTATTAACCAAGGAAATTATGCAAAATTCGACATTGAAACTCGTTTTCGTTTTCTCTTTTTCGTTCTTTAAATTATTTCTTTTTTTTTTTTGAAAAGACTAAAATTTATCACTTATTAAATTAAAAAGAATTTAGAGAAACTTCAGTCTCTATCCAACTCATTAGTAAACAAACATTAGTATTTCATTAGAAGGAAACCACCGAAATGAGACTTTTATCGAAACAGAAAAAAAAAAGAAATAGAAAACCGAAAAAAATATTTCTACATCGTTCCTCTTATAATCAGATTTACAGTGATTTTGGCTGGCAAACTTTCATCTTATATTCTCAATGTCGCAATAATAGAAACTACGAAGTAAAAGCATTTTGTTATTCAAATTTAATTGGCACGATATGTTAAAACTCACTACTGTAGTACTACTTAGATACATACGTATCTAGTACATTTTTCTAAACATCTATAATTAAAGAGACATAGTTGCATAATTCTAAACGAATAGTACCGAAGTAAGGATCTCGAACGAAAAGGATCAATGAATGAAGATCGTCGAGAGTAGGTAAAGCCTGACTAACCTTTAAACGTGCGCTCATCTTCCAAAGTGCATTTTAAATTGCTTTGAGCTTTCTAGTAGCGTTAAGAACCGAATCCGTAAACGTAAACGCATTGTGAAATGCGGGGAGACAATTAACTTATCGCTTTAGATTTCGATACCGACACTTTCACGTGATCTTAACAATTAGATTTTGTAAACTCCTATTATCGTTTTTGAAACGAAAAGGAGGAAAAAAAAATAGAATAGAAATGAAGATATTATTCGTAAGAAGAGATCGGACGAATAAATGACTGACAAAAAATGATTTCATTTTATCAATTCCTTTTTCAACAATTGAGGCTCGATAAAAATGGGCACACGACAGAAACCATTTAATCTTTCGCTTTTAAACAAAATGCGTATCAGAGACAGTCGAGCTAGTTCCACTTTCTTTCCTATTCCTCATGTGATTCTACCATTTATCTATGTACGAATCGAATCGACGAGGAGATAATTGGTATCCCATTGTCTCCGGATTATCTCCCGTAGAGCATCTTAGGGCAAAACAAAGAACACACGGCGAGAGTCGAGGACGATTATGGTTCCAACGTCGATGTCTCTTCCTTGAAATCCTACCTAACATTTAAACTCAACGTCGATTCTTTTTTAGATTCTTTTCTTCTCCTTCTTTTTTCATAGTCAATTATATGTAGGTATGTATATTATTTTCAACACATGGTCACGTTGGTACCATCACCGGGATGGGCCAATGCCATTTGTCAAGAAGATTTCGACACTCTACCAGAATTTCAGCAGCGAAATCTTCCTTAATGGTAGGGGATTTAATAATGAAACGAAATCCGTCTATATAATAAACCGGTATCCTCTTTTGAATCAGTAAAGTGATCCGACTCGTCTCGAATCAAATTTCTTCTTTACACTTTCAAATTCTTTCAAAAAAGAACTCATCAAAGATGAAACTGGTGCGTTTTTAACAATACGTGATCTCTTGTGTAGATCGAGGAATAGATTTTCAGAAAAAGAATAATCCTCGAGAAGTGTTCATTGAGAATATAAAAAACTTTAAAAATTTTCATAAAAAAAGTTAAACGATTATCAAGTATATGCATACATACAACTCGGAATCATACTTTACGATCTTGAAAATAGAGAAATACATTGAACGACAGTTTAATAAACATCTCTATTATCGTGCTAACAATTACCTATAATGTCGTACAATTGCAAATGAACGATCGTGACGGATCTTACAAACTGTTCCGATGATTTTTTTTCCTCCTTCTTATTTTTTTCCTTCTTTCATGAATATTCTTGCGTTCAAGAAGAACGTGAGGAATTTACATCGTCTCTTATTATTTCCGCAAATAAATGAAGAACTTACTTGCTTATTGTTAAAAGGACGTAAAAAAAAAAAAAAAAAAAAAAATTATGCGACTGTTAAAAATTAGAAAAAATAACAAACGTTTGAATTTACTCCTAGATCATTACTTTCTTCAACGTTTTGGCTGTCGCTTTCGCTCTTCTAACACCTCAGCAAGAAGTGGTGATCGTGAAGGAGACACCATTGGACAATATCGGTGTTGATGGTTACAACTATGGTTATGAACTTTCAAATGGTCAACATCATGAGGAATCAGCTCAATTAACGAATGCTGGCAGTGAAAATGAAGTTCTTGCTGTTAGGGGTAGCTTCGGTTGGGTTGACCCAGTTACCAATCAAAAATATACCGTCAATTACATTGCCGATGAGAATGGTTTCCATCCGCAAGGTGAACACCTTCCATCGGTCTGATTTTTTATTTTATTATAAATTAACAAAATATTTAAATAAAATTATTTTATAACAAAATCAAATGCACACACCTCATTTTCATTCTCTTCTTCGTTATGTCATATATTCTTCGTAATAACTAAGGTTACTTTCTAAATAGTAAATCACTGTCGTATGATTTACGATCGAAGAAAATTATGCTTTTGATTCGAAGGATTATAGTCGACCGTGTTGTATAGGATGACACATGTAACGTTCGTACTACTTAAAAGAACTATCTTCCAACTGCTAAGCTAAGAATGGTATTTAAATGTTAATTGGTACATCTTATTATTATCAATATGTATACATTGAAATTGACGAAAGTACTCGTAAAATATTTTATGTATATTCGTACTTAAAAAAAAAAAAAAAATGAAGAAACGTAAAAATGATTTTTTAAAAGGCATGAATAAACTCGTACGGAACAGGAGTTATATTGATCGATATTTTCTACGATGTACGTCATGTGTTGACAAGTATGATAAATTATTAAGCATGAAACTTACGAAATGTGATATTTCTTTATAAATATTATATACTTCTCATTTTCACCTCTCTCTTTCTCTCTTATAATGCTCTTTACGTAACAATCCACATCTCATGTTCAACATAATTTATTCCTATGTACGATGTACAATGTCAGCTGATGAGTACATATTTTCATTAATTGGTACCTTTAATAATTAATGTTCTTTCGTAATAACGATAGAATACAAATGATGACTAACATTCGCTTTCGTACAACAAACGATTGCGTTTGTACTTGAAGACGAGCCTCGATCTATTTTAACTTCGATCGAGATTTTTCGAGAGAGGAAAAAACAAAAGGAAAAAGAATGAAAGAAAGAAAAAAAAAATTATGAATACGAGCAGGTTACGAAGGAACGTTACGAAGATGATAGCCGATTGCGTAAGAATAAATACCGCATAAAAGTTCGACGGATCATAAGACCTGTTTTCCTTGATCGATCTATCCGTGGGATTATTGAGCGTAGTTTATTCGTGGATAGGTCGTTCCGAGTTTCCAAGGTTCTCAAGATCTACACCACTTGTGGTTCTTCGGGTAACTCTTTCTCTTGATGGATGCGTTGTTTTGAATAATCATTGAAAGTGCTCTTTTACGACTACCCAAACCAATCTCCCGTACGTTAATTCACGCTGACACATTTAAATTCCTTCACAATATAAATTCGTACACAGGTTTCATACTTTTGGACAGATCTATCAAGTCCTAAATAACTTTTGCTTTTTCGAAGGTTAAACATCTCATCGTATAATAATTCAGCTCTAACAAGCATAACGATGTCACGCATAAATGATTAAAATTAAATGGTTGTACTTGAATTGTCAAATATAAAAATATATATTAACAGGATGATCAAATCTAAGAATTTCCAAGTATAAATAGTTTTATCGTCATAAATTCTTACGAAAGTTTTGACGAACATAAATATTTAGAAAGTTTCGAGTTTAAGAATGAAAGTTGACGATTAAAGAAGAATGAATATCGGGCGTAGGCATATTTTATAGCTCAAGATAATTATCCTTTCAAAATTTTAATTTAATATATTCATACTTTAAATTGGAAATATTTGATATATAATGATGATGTAGGTATCTTCATTTTCTTTTTATTCACAGATAAAACATTTACGGTATACATTCTTCGAATCTGTTTCGTGACACTTTCGAAACTTTATATATTTTTAAAGAACCGAAAACAGAAGTTGAATCATTCTAACGTCTTAAAATCGTCTTAAATATCATTACACGTATTACTTTACATATGTTTATAATTTTTACAATTTCTTTTACGTCTTCGACGTAGCTATTTGTGACGATTATTCATTGAATAGCGGATAATTGAAATATGAAGTATGTGACAGGTAAAATTTAATCAAAGAACCTATAAAAGAGTAATTTACATGACAAGTATTGTTACAGTAACTAGACGAGAGTAGACGGAGTAGATGTTCGTTGATATTTAATCGCATATATTAATCATTACTTTAATGGAAAGTATTAAATTCATAAACGTTCGTTTTTATCAAACCTATCAATCAACGTTCACGATACGTATTATCTTAATTTTCAAAATATCATGTATTATAGAATAATAACAATCTAAATAAATATTTTTTTTTCTCTATCACGAAGAAAAATGTCAATGGAGAATTTCGCTAATTTATTTATAAATTCACGCATAAATTATCCCAACGTTAAAATTTATTATTTTATATACTAAATATATTAATTACCAGGACGCAATATAACGTAATAACAGATAATTCCATGGAACGTGCATGTAGTATTTGAAACAAAAAATTGATAATATTCGAAACGTCGTGATGAAGGTCAGAATATTAGCAATGGCGAGCGGGCGTGTGCTCATCGTTGGTAAAGTGAAAAAAAAAGGTGAAAGGTGAAATTCAATGGTGGTGTAACGAAATTTGGGCAGTAGGAGGACCAGTATAAAACGACCGTAGCATTCTCGAATCCGCATCAGTCACACCAGTCTTCTCTTTCAAACAAGAGTAGTCACAGAAACCGATTTGTAACCATGAAGATGGTAGGTATTCTTAATGTTAACATTTTTTAAACTTTTTAACGATCGAACGATCTACATACATATATTCAGTAAAATTCTTGCTCGGTATGTCAGGATGTATCAATCGAAAATTTGATTATTGTACCTAAAAAAAGAATTCGATTCGATTCGCTCGAAACATTACATTTTTATAATTCTTTTTTTTTTTTCCATAGATCATAGCATTCTTCGCCGTTTTGGCTGTCGCTCTCGCTCTTCCGAGACCTCAGGATGATGTGGTGCTCGTTAAGGAAACTCCCTCCGACAATATCGGTCTTGGTAATTACAACTATGCCTATGAACTCTCCAATGGTCAACATCATGAGGAATCAGGCCAATTAACGAATGTTGGCACTGAAAATGAAGCTGTTGCTGTTAGGGGTAGCTTCGGTTGGGTTGACCCAGTTACCAATCAACGATACACTGTCAGCTATGTCGCTGACGAAAATGGATTCCACCCACAAGGCGAACACATTCCTTCCTAAATCTTTATATCTCTTCTAAAAAAACGCTTGTTATACGACCAATGATCCAACAACAAGAACTACTCGAAGAATCGCCGAAACTCATAGTTACCTGATTAATAACTACCCTCGTTTAGCGACTGAGACCAAAGTTTCTTTCACTGGCGCTGTATTAATTCCGAACTTGTATAAAACTCTTTGATAAATATAAATGTATAGATAATTGAAATAAATGTATAGATAAATGTATAGATAATTGATCAGTTTCAACCCTCATTGATCGAATGCACACTGTTGACATCGAGAGAGAAAAAAGAGTATATATATATATACACACACACATATATTCTTTTTTATCTTTTTCACACTTTTTTTTTTTGAATACACCTGCAAGATAGTCGCCTCTTTACGTACGAAGACAAATAGTGGTTCAAGCATATAATAGCTTAGATTACAAAATATAAATGGCAATTCTATTCCTGGAGAATAACTAATACTCTCGAGAAGAAATCGTCTGTAAAACCTGTAGAATGCTGATATCGGGGACAAGGATCTTCCCTCGGTGAATAATTCCTCAAAAGGAAAGGCACTTCGAAATGCTAATGTTGATTTGCCGCATTATATTATTTTGTTTTTACTCTTATCTTTGCCCTTTTATATACGAATGATTTTTGTTGCAATTTAACAGCTTCTGATAATAAAGTAATAGATTTGTATTGTATCAAGGAAGCAAATAGTAGATATAACAAAGACTGTTAAAGATCGATTCATTAAATTCCTCTTTAAGTTGGGAATCAATGAAATAAAAACAATTTATCTTGTTTTCCTCGTTTACAAATCTAATATCTTCATTTTTATTTTAAATAATCCGCAAATTCTATACTAGAGCCATCTGGCGTTAAAATATACAAATTAACTAGCAATGCAGCTAGTCGTATAGTAAGCGATTATTATCTTTCTTACCTGTTTGTCCTCAACGACGCCATTAAAATTAGTACCAAGTTTTTACCGCTAGAGAGCGTTCATAGCTCTCTTTCGAGATGAAAAGAAAAAAAATAGAGAGAAAAAAAAAAGGAATCATTAATACTTAATATCAAAAAGACCTTATCTGTTACAAATTATTTAAAGGAAAAGAACGCAATTAATATCATGTAGAAGACAATTCAACAATTACGTGTTTAATCACTTGTATATTTCTCCCATCATGTTGAATTAATTAAATTTACTGTACTCTCTGACTGTAATTAAATCAATGTGGGAATACGCTATTCAGCTATCTCTCATTAAAACCCATGCACTCTTATGTTTATCCATAAGCAAATGACGGTGTAGTCAAGTTTTGTAAGGTACAAATTCTTAACGAATAATCATCTATGAGATAAACGAATTATGAAACGACATGAATAACGATGGCATCCTCGATAAAAATGGTGATGTTAAAGTACAAGCTACGTCCGATCCTTTAACTTGTCTTTCAAGTATATAATCGTAATTATTGATTATTTTTTTAATATAACCTTTTCGTAAAAAATAATATATATATATATATATATTGACAGAGCTAAAGATCGACAAAACTAAAGGAAATAATTTATACAAGGAAGTAAATTCCGACGGAAGTTCTCCATCAGGATTAAAAAAGCGTATTCAGGATTTATCATCGTCCACGAACGAAAATATACGATCGATCGATTTTATAACATCTCTTAATCATCGACTTTCTCATAGTCACCAATTGGACTCTTCACAGAATTACAACGAAAAGAAGAACGACGAAGAAATTTTTATCAACGAAAGTACGTCGACTTTGCGCCCATTGCAAGGTGCACGTGCCCGAAGACGGGCAAAAATCCGATCGGAGATCCTCGAAGAGATTGATAAATCTTTGTCAATAGCACAACCTAAAGTTACGAATTTATCGAATTTTTTAACAAAAACGGAGAACGATAGTTCGAAAATTATCACGGATTCGATGGAATCTCTCGAGTCGACAAAAATCATCGATAACACGGATATTTCGATGCTTCGTTTTCAACCGATGACGTTTACGGGTTCTTTAACGTCACGAAGTTGTTTTAACAATAACGATGAGAAGCATGAGTCACGTCAATCTAAATCGGCAAAGGAGGATCGTATCTCGTACGATGTTAAATGTAATAGATTATTAAAGAACAAAGTCGAAATTAATCCCATTTCACGTTTGTCTGCGAACAATGTTCATCCGATGAAATGCGGAGGATATAGGCCTTACACTGGTGTTATCCTGAAGAATTTCAGTTCTAGTAGCGAGTCTGAAAGTGTCAACGAACCGTCCAGTTATTTATCACAAAAGATCAACAGTCCTATAACGAATACGGAATTGTCCTCGCCAATTTCGAAGACTACGATAGACGAAAGAATAATACCAGTTTTATCTGCTAGAAGCGACTATAATCAGGAATTATCTTCGTCCCGATCGTTTCAAGAGACAACTAGAAGTAAAATAGATAATAGCAGAGATAGAAAAAGAAATAGTACGAAGATATTCGAAAATAATGTTAATACTTTTGTAGAGAATATCGTTCCTTATCTCGATGATAATTTAACTTATGGAAATGAGATTAGAGAAAAGAACGATTTGGATTCGTTGCCTCTAAGATCAGCCTTGAACTCGCGTTCGAAAATGGTATGGATCGACGAAGAAAAAGAAGGCGAAGGATTGTACGCGTTAGATTTCGAAAACGAAAGACAAGAGAATGAACGATCGTTGAGAGAACAAAATATTAAATCGATCCATGATTTAAATATTTTTCCTAAACGTCAGATGGAAAGAAAGATGAAACACTTTTCTTGTCCGTCTACGGCAAAGAACGTCGTAGAAAGAGAAGATTTATTTTCAGCGACAAATTCTGCAAGATTTCATAGCGAGAGACATTCATCACCGGATCGAACGTTGTACGATAATAAAAAAGATAAAATATCTTCGTTCCTGAATATCAGATTGATTGAGAATCTAGAAACATCGAACGTGTCCGATAACGAAAGACAGGATAACACGAGCGTGCCGAGTTTGCCATTATATTCCGAAGATGTCTCGTGTTCGACATCGGTTGATAGTAAAACTTACACGCAAAATCGTTCTTTGGACAATAGTGCCTTGACGAAGGCTCTGTCAAACGTAAGCTCAATATTAAACTCGAGAGATAAAGAAAATACGTCTACGAGAACTACTCGATATAAATCTTTCGACGATAGCGAAAACATGGATACTTCCGAATCGTCCGATCAAAATTTGATATTAACTAAAACATGGCAAGAACCGGTATTTGCGGAATTTAGAAACGTTTACGAAACTTGCAACGAATTTGACATTGCAAAACAATCACGTAGAGCATTTTCCGCGCCTTCCTCAAAGTTACCCACAGAACATTTTGAAAGCGATGGCCGAAAAGAGGAAGAATCGAATATAGATCAAAGAAATGATTTACGAAGGTATATGGAGGATGGTCGAAGATGTAAATCTGTCGATATGTCGCGAGAAATGATCTACGTTCAAGAAAATCTTAATGAATTCCCTGAATCGTTCTATTCGACTAAAAGAAATCTAATTCAAAGTTCGGGAAATTTAAACTACGTTGAGGAATACCAAACATTTGGCGATCCATTTGAAATCTCTTATTCGCAGGAAGAAGATTATAATACGAATCAGTTAGAATACTTGATAACTTCGATGTATCCAAGGCAAAGTCATCTTTCGATATTGCAAGAAGAATCAGAAACGCGACTCGAAGAGAATAGTCGATCCGAATCGATTATCGAAAATAAAGATTCGTCCACTTTCGACTCCAATTGCAATAATATTAATCGATCCGAATCGGTAAAACAAATGTCCACTAACTCGTCGACGGATCAAAAGGTCGAAGACGAAATACTTTTGTTGGATGAAAAGAAGAGTGAAACCGAGGATAGTAAAAACGAGGAAATGGAAAAACATTATTCTCTTAAAAAAGAAACTTCAA
Organism: Vespa mandarinia; assembly: GCF_050613455.1. NCBI lineage: Eukaryota > Metazoa > Arthropoda > Insecta > Hymenoptera > Vespidae > Vespa > Vespa mandarinia. Next base: position 851,269 of record NC_140831.1, read on the forward strand.
TGGAGAAGAATACTCAGCCGTGGAATATTAAAAAAATATCAATTTGTACAAATTCAACTTGGACGTGTTCCAACGTTACAAATAATAAAGTTAGCGTAGAAACAAAACAGGAAGATGAAATGAAAGACGCCAATGAAAAAGGAGATAACGAATTTCAAACTGATAAATCTTATGACTCTGCAATCGTAGAAGGTATAGGCCAGGAAGATCCAATAACGCGGATGATAAATGACGAAAGTTCCAAATTAAAATTTTCCAAGACGGTTCAACCGGAAAATGCAATGTTCATAATTCAAAAGGTTCACGAGATTTGTACTGTCCCACCGAAAGTCTCATACTCGACTTCGAAACTCCAGGATGCATCTGAACGTATTAAGAAGTCACCTCGTTCTAAGAAAAAAAAAAGTCAAGATCGTTTTCCATTCACGATATCGGAAACGAAGTGTATGATATCGACGAAACACGAGATCGGATCGAAGCAAGGACATTGCGATAGCGTCAGTAACAAAACGAGATCATTGGAAACCTTTCGGGAATTTACGTATCCCACTGTAACAGACATTTCAAAGTCCAATTTCAATTGTTTTACCTATAACGAACGACATGAACAACGGAATATATTGCCAAAAATGAAGGGATTCGTTCGAAGATTTTCGAAGAAATTAAAGGTATCCCGTAGACATAACGACGACCATGATAAAGATATGTCGACCAAGGTGATCTATCAGAATCAAGAATGTCAAAACAATTCGATGACGGAGTCCTCCTCCGAATCCACGATCGAGGAATCACAATGGATCGTACCGAGATCCGGAAATACGAGATCGTCGATTATATCCAGCGGTAAATCCTTGAAAAAAACTATGAGCCTTGAGAACTTGACTGTGTTCTCGGAATATCCTCGCAGACGATACGATCGCGACGATCACTGGGTGAAAGAATTACAGGAACATTCTTCCCAATGTGCAACTGCTATGACATTATCCAAGGAACATTTTTCGTTATTCACATCGAAAAGTGGAAATAATTCTTTGGTCGAAGATTTTTCAAAGGTATCCACGAGATTACGTAATAAGGGAGAGTGTAGTACGACCTGCAAAAAAAAGGAAGATCAAGTTAAAGCTTCTGTTTCGTCTACGCCGTCGAACGTTATTAAAACTAACGAAGTTAACAACGAAAGAAATCCTGATATAGACGAGATAAGTACAAATACGGAAAGTGGTTGTATATGTTTCAAATTTTATCGAATGTTAATATGTTCTCTCTTCGTATCGTCGAAAGATCAAACGTCAAGAATACGTAATGATTCTTTAATCGAAATTAAGAGGAAGAAATTTCGTTTCTCTTTGAAAAGAAATAGGGATGATCTTTTTCGAACGTTAGGCACACGTCCGTGACTATTTCTTTTTTCTATTTTCTTTTCTTCTACTTTTTTTTTTTTTTGTTTTTTGTTTTGTCTTCCATAGGTCAGAACACTTCTTCTTAATATTTATTGCGCGTTACATGAAACTCATACGTAACGTGGATGTATTATATATGGCGAGATATAGTTTAATTTCATTAATAGCCGATTTTAAGAATAGGTACGTACATTTTTTTTTTATCCGTCAAAAAAGCACGCGCCTATCGACATTATTAAACCGTGAAAAACTTAAAGATACTTTGATGTCTTTCCTCCTTGTTGTTTTTTTTTTTTTTTTTTTTTTTTTTATTTATTCGTCGTTCGTACATGTCTCATTTGTTCTCAATAATATTGTTTACACGCTTGATTTCTTCCAACCCATGTTTCATACGTGAGAGTCTTTCCCGAAGAATGCGCATTATCGAGTTATCGCCTTAATAAAACGTTTCTTCGCTACGCTTTTAACTTATTATCGTTATTATCGTTATCGTTATAGAAAAAATAAGTCTTTAAATAATCACATAAGAGTCGTCGAGCCTTTTAAGGGATGAGGTTGAGTGGATTGGAAAATAGAGAGGGATAATAGAGTGGGCAGGGTCGGCGGGAGGGAGCGAAGGGACAGAAGAAAAAGCGCAAGGAATAGAAAGGTAGGTAGAAGGAAAAAAGTTAGGAAACATTCGTACAAGGTGTTTCGAATGTGTAAGTGTAAATGCGTCTCTCGCGCGCGCGCGTGTATCTGTCTATACGTATATTTTTATATGGCTGAATAGAAAATTCGCATCGGTTAAGAAAAATTTCGAATAACATGCCGTTTTTATTCGACAGCCGATTAAATGGCTGGCCCTATTTATGCATTGAAAAAATCTCTTACATATAAATAACAGCTCTAATGTCTGTAAAAGAGATTTTTATCTATCCATCGAGAACCGTCGACCTCGATAGATCGGCGAGAATAATCGCAAACGTGCAAACAACTAGATCTCGACAATCGGATTCGATCGAATAGATCCAACCCAAGACGACGGTCGACGACCGCAAAGATCCCTGGCATAAAGTAAGAAAATCGACGCTAAAGGGAATGCGATCCCGCTGATCCGTCTTGAGTTTTTCTTCCTTCGACGTCCCTGAGAAAGGAAAGGGGAGGCTTCCTTGGCCGCACGTAACGTTACAATTACGTTTCGATCGATCGCAAATTCGTACTCGTCGGATGAACAATGAACGTTAGCCGTAAAACGATGTTACATCATACAGGATTATACATATATTACACAGGTACGGATTTCTTATGCTTCTGAAATGCACGCGTTCTATCGTTAATATTTTTTTCCTTCCTCATATTCAACTTCTTCCATCTGTCGTTTTCTTTTATTTTCCTCTCTCTCTCTCTCTCTCCTCCTATTTTTTTTTTGAAGGGGAGGGTTGCGCATCATCCACCGCAGGCGCAGGCGTATCGATCGCCGTGCTATGCGTTCGTGTACGTATATACGCGATATATTTGAGCGACTATGATATTACGTAGAATTTACATAGTTTCGAGAACAACGAAACTTTTTCTTTCTTTCTTTCTTTCTCTCCCTCTCTCCTTGTTTTTCCTGTGGCGAGCTCAAATGCACGATAGATTGGAGATATAGAAGAAGGATAGAGTACAGTAAAACCTGGCACGATAACTTGGAAATAGCGGCTATCTTATATTTTGGCTTTAACGCGTACGAACTCTCGCGTCGTCGAAACGATGCGTCCGCACGCCGTGCTAATTAGTTCTCGTACGGGTGTGGCCGTTCGCACGCGCTAATAACAACGTCACGACGACAACCTACACGACGAGGAAACTTCCAATTTTAATCATCTAACTCGTTGTACGCGTTTCATCACTCTTAATGACGAGAATACGACGACCGACGAGTTTCTATTTGCGAGTTTTCACATTGCTTTAATAATTTATGGTTCGTCGAAAGGAGATAGACCAAGACGACGAGATACGTGACCGAGAGATGCTTTTTTTTCCGTGTTAAAGCTCGAATAAATTCGTAAGATTCGGGTGAATAAGGACGTCTCCGTTTTCCTTTTTAGAGCTGATACTCCATTTCGGATTTCTCGGTTAATTTTCGTCGACGTTCGATCGCCCAGGTGTTCATCGATCACGGGCCTCCTCGTCGTCGAGCACATCCGTTCGTTGCTCGTGCGTTCGCGTTTCTTCGTCGAGACTCTTGTCACCGTTACGAGATTTCTCGGTTAAATTATGTCACAACGGTGGCGGAATGGAGAACTCCTTTCGTACGTAAAACAAAATGTAAGGCTTGCACTTTGCGACAGCGTCGGTGCTCGCTGGACGCACCGAACTGTCGTTGAAGTGGAACCACTGACCGTCGTGCACGGCAAAAGCGGTGTAATGTCCTGTCCCGGCACTGCGAACAAATTCATTTCATTCGTTAATCTATTATTATGCCTTTTTACGCATTAATCTTTAAACAAATAAGATATCATAATGTTTTTTCGATCTCTGTAGATATCAATCGACGATATTACGTTCGAAAGTTGAAACTGAACTTTGCCATCGGCCGATTTATGTTTAACGTATCTCACGAATGACGTAAACGCTATTAGTATTTTAAATAAGAATTACGTCTCAAAAAGACTTCGATCTATGTTCAAAGAGATTTTTTTCTCTTTGAACATAGACCGAGAAAAAAAAAGAGAAAAAGAAAAAATCATCTCTTTAAACATAAACCGAAAAGAAGAGTAAGAGAGAGAAATTTTCTAGGTTTGACTAGGGTGTTTAAACTTTTTTTTATCGTTGCAAGATTATCAGAACAAAATCAAAAAAGGCTTAAAAACTTTATTAAATCGCGATCATACCCTGAACCATGATGAACGATTACGGCAGCCAAGTCGTAAAGATGACTGTTTTGAGCGCCCAACTTCATACCGGTAACGCCGCGCACGGTGAACGCCGACATATCGAGAGATTCCATCGGAAAGTCCACCTGTGTGTCCACCTTCGAACGATAGGAATTACACCACCTAAATCTTTTAATGTGAAGGCACAACACCTGGAAACGAAAGATAAAAGATTTAATATCGTCTCGGGCGATATTAAAAGAAATAGAAAATAATATGTTAATCTCGTGTAGGAAAAAGAGAGAGAAAAGATAAAATTTAATTTTTTCCCCAATACTAACGTTAGGCAGCCTATGTATCCAGAACCTCTTGGTGGACCGTTGTTTCCCCATACAATTATCGCAAAAGTATAACTCGCTGTCGGCCAGTTCCTCGACCTTGAAGAATCTTGTCAGACTGTAGGTGAGACTACAGACCTCTTCCTGTTCCTTCGTACGTCGTTGCAATCTGTCCGGTATATCCAACGAGAGATCCTGGAAGGGTTCGTGCGTCTTCGAGTCCGTGCGGCAATTCATGCAGTGGACCTGCGCGAGGAAACGCGATCCATAATTCGTCCGCGCTTCTCCCCGAACAAGAGAAAACGAAGAGGATGACTTTTGTCGAAGAAATCTCGCTGAGCGTTGCGAGGTAGGAGGTAGGATATTCGCGAAACATGTTGAGATATAGATTTCGATAGGTATAATGAAAGGAAGAATGAGAGAGAGAGAGAGAGAGAGAGAGAGAGAGAGAGAGAGAGAGAGAGAGAGAGAGAGAAAGAGAGAGAGAAAGAGAGAGATGCGAAGGACAAACTCGCAGCGAGCTCGACTTACCACGCTGAGGAGAGTGCCTCCAAAAACGGCGGTAACGATGCTCTGCTTTCCACGTAAACCAAGAGGCTCGTGTCCAAGCCTAGGTAATAGTTGTAACAATTCTGTGTGCAATCTATCGAGCATGTAGGTGAGAAACTCATGAGCGTCCTGTTGTTGGTAACCCCTAAATCGTGGCACGACTTTCCATATGACGAGGAAGAGACACTCCGGGGAGATGGCTTGACCATTGGAACCACCGAGGCTCAAACCAAGAAGAACTTTTCGTAATTCTTCGGCAAGAAGAGCATCACTCATAAGTTCCTTTGCTCTTCCTGGTGTAACGATGCGACCTCTGTGAGTTGGTGGTTCCGACGGGTCGAAAGCTATGCCCTCGAGGCACGGCATTTGCGTGAGGTATTCGCAAAAGTGGCTGATGTTGTTGAACGATTGGAGTACGACGTTCATGAAACAAGTGTTCCCGAGATTCCTCAGGCCGACGACCTTCTTCTCTTTGGTTATCTTCGAGCTTCTACGCTTAGTCGCTGGCCTATTGTCCCCGCTAGTACCGTCTAACGAATGCAACCTTTTCCTTGCCGTTCTTGGCCGTAAATTTCTCACGACCACTTCGGCCTTCCAAAGTGCATCGGCGTCGTTATCCTCGCTGCTTTCTCGTCTAGACGACGGCGTCGTTGCCGGCGTTGTACTCCAACTCTCATCATTCTCCTTGTGTTCATCCTTCCGAAAGATTATTTGACGTATCTTTTCTATCTGCCCGCTCGTCGTGTCGTTTATCACGTATTCATCGCACGTGTAACTGCGAAAAGAACGATTTCAATGTTATCGTTCGCGTCTCCTCTTCCTGTTCCTACCTACGAACGAACCAAACCGAGCGAAACGTTCGTTGACTGGCTCGATCTATGCCAGTGGCTCTCAACTTGATAATAACGAGAAATTTATCAAATATATATTTCTTTTGAAAGACCTTGACCCGAATGAATTTTTGTGTTAAGAAAAATCGATCGTAGTAAAAAGATAAAGAAAACAACTATTTCCTCGATTACAAAGATGACTCACCAGAAGACCGAGAGGTTTTCACAATCGATGCACACGCAATGCTGAGTATTCTTCTCGTGATGCTGCAACGCGTGTCCGGCGACATACCTTCCACAATGTACTGCTCCGCAATGCAAACAGAGCCACGTACTTTTCTCGGTACCGCATACTGTTGTAGATCACCGAAAAAAAAAACAATAGAAACGATAGTTAGATATGAACTCCAACAGAACGAACGTGTACACATATTTCATCGAGTCATTATTAATAGAAATATTTAAAAATAAAATATTTAGAAATATATTCAAAATTATGTTTATTACAATTTTTTTTTTTTTTTTCAAGTATTTCCAGAAATATTTTCAATAAGAACGTGCCGATGTCTAGACAACCATCCAGCCGCAGAATGCAATATATCTGGTGATTGAAAAAGAACATCACATTCGTCTTCCCTTGCATTGCGTAATTTCGGAGGAAAAGATGGAAATGGAGGAATGAAGTAGAAAAAGAGTAGAGTGAGAGAGAGAGAGAAAGAGAGAGAGAGAGAGAGAGAGAGAGAGAGGAAGGGGTTTGACACACCCCCTCGCAGTCTCATCGATCGATCGCGATATGCCTTGGATATTCGTCGCTTTTCTCCGTTTTTTGAGAGGTTACTCTTTCGATCTTTCGATAATCTAGAAAGCAAAAAGGAAAATGTCGAAAATACTAATTAAACGAAAAACGTGAGGCGTATGTTCGATATCGTTGCTGGGAAAGAATCGAAACGGGTGATAGAGCAATAGGTAGAGAGTTTCAAGAACAACCAACGAAAGGGGACGCGAAAAGTGAGACGATGTTCACTCGGGCGAGAATTTCTACAACGAGGTAATCTGATACGTTCCCAGTCAAGGTCATTCCCAGATGAACACTCTTGTCTCTTGGTCGACCACCCCATACGAAACGTATATATAGATAATATATCATATCGTATGTAATATCGTGTGTATAACATAACACATGCATGTACATGTATTATTATATTATTTGCCAAATTATAAATGTATATACATAATATACGTTTCCAAATAGATATACTGAAATATGTTTGAAAATTATATAAGAATGTAGAAAAATAGATGTACTTAAATATGTTTGTAAATTATATAGAGATGTAGAAAAATGTATACGTTGAAATTCACAAGTCCGTCGTAACTGTGTTAAACACATAAACAGTAGAACGGAGAAAGATACGTCGTAGATAAAATTTACATCGTCGCGCGTATACATTTTTTTTTTTTTTTTTTTTTTTTTTTAAGAAAGACGCAGTAAAAAGCAAAGTTCGACATTTCAAAGATTATTAATGACGTCTAAATGACGAATCGAGTCTGTTGACTGAAGAATTTTGACACCGTGGAACTCGCGTTAAACTCATGGCGCATACCTTTCGTAGTATGATTACATATACATGCGAGCTATATTCGAATGCTTGGGTCGTGGCTGGTGGTCGATGCGTGCACCGCGTGTATATAGCATCGATTTAAAAAGAGAAAAAGAATTAAATAAATAAAAAGGACGCATTGCGACACGATACGAGACTTTATATTCTCGGATCGCATTCCCGTTCGAATAGACAGGAAGAACGATCGTTTTTCGTATGTCTTTACGCTTTCCAAAGAATATGGTACAGTAAGCGCTAATAAATTTCAACGAGAATATAACTCGGAGACGTTTCAAACATCAATATACAAACACACAAACACAAACACACATACACGTCTTGTAAAATTGATTCCGAAAGATAAAAAAATCCTGACATAAAATACCCCTATCAAATTCTGATTCCAACATATAAATATCGTCCAATAGAAACTCGTTGCATTTCAGCCTTGCTTCGCCTTACGTCGTTATTCCTTTTTTCTTTTCTTTTTTTTTTACGTTCCAAAATCAATTTCCCCGTTGTATGCATGCCTATAACCACGTCGATGGGATTACAAAGCATCGTGGTGGTGTATCGGACGACAGCCATGTATAGAACACAAACGTTCATTCAATATCGTGCTCCTACTCAATGAAGCCATGTAATACCGGGTGTCGAAAGTGTTACCTACTCGAATGTCTAGTACAATGAGACGTAAAGAGCCACGATACGATTCACCGATATATATATATCGGAAAGTTCGATAGATCCTTTGCTTAAATTTGATCGAAAGATTTTTCGAGCGACTGTTCAGCTAAGAAGGAATCTCAACTCTTTGCGAAATTCGATATCGTTGAGTTTCAAGGATAGACGTGGGCGTGAGGCAAACGTCGGCTCAATTTCGTTACGTACCGCTTCGCGAAAGGACGATACGGAAAGAATTAGAAAAGGATAGGCTGACTTATCCTTCCTCGCAAAAGTTCGCCACGCCTTGGATGCGTTCTCGCGGAAAGCTCGTCGGCGACGAGAGCGATCGTCTCTCGCGATCGATAAATCGACGCTGCAGCGGGAAAGAGTAGGATGGCGTTGCAACGGGACACGAAGGAAAAGGAGGAGGAGGAGGTGGGAATAGCAGGAGAAGGAATAGGAATAGGAGGAGGAGAAGAGGAGGAGGAAGAAGGTAAAACTCGTTCTTGCGAGAGCGACGGACTGCACTCTCGCATCCTATTAAATGCTGCCAGCAGAGGCAGCAGCACCGGCAGCAGCAGCAGCAGCAGCAGCAGCAGCAGCAGCAGAGCGTGCCGTTATCGATTTTGTAACGTCGTCGTATCCGAAGCAGTCTGTAGAGAGCTACAACAGGAAAAGAGCTAGTGGTGGGGTGGTTGGAGGAGATGGTAGTAGTGGTAGTAGTAGTAATGATAGTAGTAGTAGTAGTAGTGGTAGTAGTAGTAGTAGTAGTAGTAGTAGTTTTAGCGCTAGTGATACTCCTAGTGATAATGATGATGCCGAGACTGCTTCTGTCGATGATAAAAGGATCGCGTCATTTTATCATGCTTCTGAGAGACAATCTTTTTCCTCTCAGACGACGACAACGACGACGACGACGATGATGACGACGATGATGATAACAACGATGATGATAATAACGACAATGACGATAATGACAACGATGACAAGGAGGAAGTATGTTGTATTCACCGAGACTTCGAGAATCATTGAGAGGCATTTTCATCGATCTCGTCCCGGATACGTTACGTTTCGTCGAGCATTCAGTGATCACTCTTTCACAATCGTCGACTCGAATGCATGAGAGAAACTGAGAAAGGCAGAGAGAGAGAGAGAGGAGAAGGAGAGGGAGTCGCAACGAACCGTTCCATGCGATCCCCCACGTGTTTCTGAATCGTCCTACTCGTCGATTCGATCGTGTGTTGACCGACTAGACGGTCTCGTTGGAAAAACAAGCTTTCGTACTCGTCATATACACATGTGTATGCGTGTATGCATAGAGAAGGGAGCTTGACTCATCGTCCGTCCCTTCTCTCTCTCTCACTCTCTCTATCTCTCTCTTGCTATACCTACGTGACGCTTCGTTTCTTTTCCTCCCTAACCCCCACCATTGCTCTCCCTTTCTCCTACCCTTTTACCCTTTCCTTCGTATTCTCGAAGGAAGAAACACCTTCCTTCGTTTTCTACGCCGTAAGATTGTATTAAATGTAATAAAAGAAATAAATTATTTGCCACACGTCCGGTATCTTTACTCGACCTAAGAAATTTAGTTATCTCGACATTTTAAATAAATCAGATTTTCCTTTACCTATATACGTTGCGCACATAGTAAATCTATCTTTTTTTTCTTTCTTTCGTATCACTTTTTATATTAATATTATATTTATTGTTATTTAATTTCGTTCGACAAGTTATTCTCGTCATATCTCAAGTAAGATTACTCATATCTTAAGTATGATTATGATACTTTTACGCTATTATAAATTATTTCTCTCTCTCTCTCTCTCTCTCTCTCTCTCTCTCTCTCTCTCTCTCTCTCTCTCTCTCTCTCTCTCCTCACTCACGGTTCTAACGTTTATCGAATTATCGTCTTTTTGAATCGGAAAGATAAAAGAAGGAAACGATTGAAAAGCCATAAACAATACATTATTACATATAAATGTACATATAAAATTACATATAAACTACAAGGGAGGGATTAAACGTAAATAAAAAAAAAAATAAAATCTGAAAATAAAAATATATTCTGTAGTACTTTCGAGATAAACTTTCGACGCGTTCGATCGTTCGTAACGAGAGATCTCGCGAAATCGCTGGGAGAGCAAGCCTTCTCCCAGTTTGCTTCGATGCACCACCATCACCACCACCACCACCACCACCACCACCACTGCTACCATCACCATCACACTACTACCACCACACTACTACCACCATATTACCATTACCATCGCAATCGCCATCACCACCATCGCGTTGATTCTTTCCAGAATCCCTCTCTACGTACCCCTCTTGGCAGCCATAAAAGGGTCTCCCGCTAGAAGAAAGAACAACGTTCCGCTTCGCGTTCATCGTTGTACTCCGGACGACCAGAAAACAACTACGACTACCTGCCTTAACGAAAAACTCGAGAATCGAGCTTTGACCTGGTAAATCTAGATCTCTGAAGACACAGGGACAGAGAGACTGTATAGGATCGATGATTATAATTGCGATAAGGATCGAGTTAAGGGAGATTCAAAGACGAGAAACGAGAGACGATTCTCTGTCTAGAAAAAAAGTTAAAAAAAAAAATAAAAAAAAAAAGAAAGAAAAAATTAAGAATGAGTGCCGCGCTTACGTTTTTCGTCGTAAATATAGTTTGGAGGTTGTGCTACGAGGAGAGAAAGGAAAGGATGAAATACACGACACGAGGACTTATTTTCTTATCGAGTAAGAAAGGAAAATATATGAAAGAGAATCGTGGAAAATCAGGAAATATATCGTACGTATATTCGTACGATTCATAGCGTCCTGTCGTCCTATGTTTAAACGTTGTGTACGTCTATTCGTACTTCTCTACGCGCTAGGGAGAGAAAAGAGTGAGAGACAGACAGAGAGAGAGGAAGATGCACTTTGAGAGTCGAGGAAAAACGTCGTTGTTAAAAAGAGAAAGAGCGAAAGAGAGAGAGAGAGAGAGAGAGAGAGAGAAAAGACATCAGTCGTGTGCTACCGAAACGACGCGATCTCGAGCCAGCTGATTAGTGCCGTCTGGTATTGATTTTCCAATGACGGCCGCAGCGCATACCGAGAACTCTTAGCTAGGAGTACGCATACGCGCGCGCTGGGACCTATCTATCTTTCTTTCTTTCTCTCTCTCTCTCTCTCGCTCTCTCTCTCTCTCCTCTCTCCCACCCTCCTCTATCTCTCTCTCTCTCGCGCAGGAGAGAACAGCCACGCAACGGACGCGTTCGCTACACGCATCATACACATACACATATACATACTCATATCAAACGCATATATATACAATATGTGTATACACACGCGCGCGCGCACACACATATATATACGTGTATATATATATATACATATATATATTGACATATAAGGAAAGAAAAAGGTGTTACGTTGACAAATAACACGAGTACTATCACCGTCCGTAGTTCGAACAGTGAACGGACTGAAGAATCTGATCTCTCCCACGTTCGGGTTCCTTTACAAAGGGATAAAAAGAGAGAGGTAGAATGGTAGAGAGAGAGAGAGAGAGAGAGAGAGAGAGAGAGAGAGAGAGAGAGAGAGAGAGAGAGAGAGAGGAAAATGAATCTTTAAAGAGCGTGCTTCTCGCAAAGGGAAATGGTAGCCGATCGCTTCGTCTCGTTGCCGTCACGACGACGGCTCAAGGCCGCGAGAGGAACGGCCTGGGCCTGGGTCACGGTGCAGAAGGAAACGGATATAAAGTTTAGCGGAAGGAGAGAGATAGAGAGATAGAGAGAGACTAATAGTTGCAAAGACAAGAAAAGATAAGATATGGAAAGATGGTAGAAAGAAGGAAGGAAGGGGAAGAATATCGTTGGAAAAATTTGAATCCCTACCTGCGCAGACGAACGGCAAATCCTTCGTGCAGGTCGTTTCAACGTCGTTAGCACCGAGTCGGACGCTCTGAGCTAGGTGCGGGCACTCCATCTTTCGCTGCCTCCAGGATTTCAAACGGGGCCCTCGTGGCCCCCCCTTCGTTTGTCGGCCGTGCGTAAGTTCGTGCGTGAATGCGTATTTGCGTGCGTGCGTGCGTGCGTTCGTTGCTTACGACCGATAGTTACGACCGATGGTTACGACAAAACGAGACGAGACGAGACGGGACGAGACGAGACGCGACGGGACGGGACGAGACGAGACGAGAAGAAACGAGACGAGACGAAACGAGACGAGACGAGACTGTGTGTGTGCTCTATCTATCTCTTTCTTGCTCTCGCTCGCTTATACGAGCATTCACGCTCGACCTATCTCTCTCTCTCTCTCTCTCTTGTCTCGCACGCGCACGTCTCAGCCACTACTACTACTACTACTCTACTACTACCACCACCACTACCACCACCACACCACCACCAGCATGTACTACACGCACTCGCAGAACAAACGCACGCACGCACACGCATACACCACGCTCCTCTCCTTCTGTCACTCTCTTTTTCGCACGACCGACCGCCTCGGTCGAGATGGGTACAAGAGGGGTGAAGGGGAAGCGACCGAGCGAGCTAGTGTGAGAGAGATAGAGAAAGAGGATGGGAAGGGAGTAATAATATATAGCGGGCGGGGTACACACCGAGTGCCCCGTGATATCCGTCACATAGCGCGGTGGGGATTTTCGCCGGGTGTGCGATCGGAAAAAGAAAGGGGAGTCGGGCGTACGCGTTGCGCAGACCGTGGATCGACTGACGGAGAGAGAGAGAGAGAGAGAGAGAGAGAGAGAGAGAGAGAGAAAGAGAGAGATAGAAAGGGAGGGGGAGAGAGAGAGAGAGAGGAGAGAAGAAAAGCGTTCGAAGGAGGTCGAAAAGAGCGACTACGAGCTAACGGGGCAAACTATACGAAGAACGACGATCGCTGAACGGCCGACTGGGTCCGACTGCCGACCGAGCGCGACCGAGCTGCGTGGAGCTCGGTTCAGCGGTGGTCGGCCCACCTCCAGACTCACAGACTACCAATAGTCGACTAACTCGGCCCGACTCGGCGCCGTTCGACTATGCTCGCTTCGGCTCGCTTCTCTTTTTCTTTCTCTCTTTTTGTGACGTGCGCGCGGCTAGACTTTCCCCTCCCTCTTCGGCGTATGCTCGAGAGCGTCGTCGCCATCTTTGTTAACGACGTTTCCAACTTACCTCGCGAGAAGAAGAAGATAGGTTAGGTTGACTCTCTCTCTTCACGCTATCCCTAGCCTCTGGTAGTAGTTTCCTCCGTTAGTAAGTTATCTCGTAACGCGCAGCCTCCGAACAAATCGGGCAGATCTGGCTCAAAAGCGAGGAGGGTGAACGCCAAGGGCCATGCCATAATGCGGACGCCTGATTATCGAACGAACGCCCCTTCCTTCTCGAACTTTCCTTTAGCGTTTTTTTTTTCTCTTTTTATCTAACTGTACTATTCCATAACCCTTTCGATATTATATCTCCTATGAAAATTTTTATTATCGAATGACTCGTCTTTCCTCGTTCGTCGTTCTTCTTTCCCCTTCGAATCTGCAAACGTTTCGAGTATAAATATAACAGATTTTTTTTAATGTTTCTTACTTTTTCTTTTTTCTCTCTCTCTCTTTCTTTCTTCGTTTCGTCGACAATAAAAATACGAGCAACATTTCTTTTTTTCTTTTTATCTTTTACGAGAGACGATCGATCATTCGAGTCAGGGGGCGTAGTCGCGAAATTCTTGTACACCCGTAGTTAAGTCAATAAACTTCTTACATACATAGGCCGTATAACATTTCGATAGCTTTACGTCCTAAGAATATCGCGAATTCGATAGATCGGTTGTTAGATATAATATCGTGTTTTTGGTACAATGGTGAAATACATGGTTTTAAATTACCAAAAGAATCGATAGCCAGGCCTTTTAGACGCGGTCTACTTACGATTGATACGGAAAGATCGCACGGCTCTCGTTCGCATGAGAACTAATAACGCTAATCGATTCTATGCGAGATCATAAAAAGAGAAAAACAGTGATAGAATGCTATTCAAAGAAGGTCAGGTACCTTGCTCAGCTGCTTACTTCCTAGCCGATAATAAAACCCGTAAATGTGGTAGTTTAGTTTTCCGTATGTAATAATGCGTCATCCGTAGCACGGTTACTGTAGCTATCGAGTTATTCTAAATGGCCGACAAGGCGCATGCGCAATGTACTTTCGAACGATCATCAAATTATTACACACACACACACACACATATATATATATATATATGGATATATAGTTCCACCTTAACTGAAACATTAGTATCAGTTTTCCGTCTAATGAATTCATTTTAAATATTTTAATTAAATTTAGTAATTCTTCTGATAAATGTTACAAGATAATAAACCTTGAATGTAATTACATTTCATTTGTACAGTCAAATATTAATGTTTCTGTTTGTTAAGATTTGGTACTCCATAATATTCCAAAAAACTTACAGAATGAATTAGTATAATAATATTGAGGATTAGAAAAGCAATGTCTTTAGATCATGTCAGTTTGCAATTTTATTAAAAAGTGCAAGACCAACTATTTTGTTTAATGAAAAAGATATAACTTTAAGAACGCCTGCTAAATTGCGTAACTGGTTGCGTCAGTTGTAATCCAGTAATATTATTGAATTCCAACATCTTCAACATCTCCTTGGTTTCAGGATCGACTTCGATGATGTCGTGTTCCAAAGCAGAAACTTCTGGTACATAGTTGTCTCTGCGTTCCCTTTCTTCTTCTTGAAGCTTGATAGAGATACCTCTTACTTGGCTATGTTTTAATCGCTTCATCAAGTGAGTAACAAATCTATAAAGTAAACATTTTTGTTCTAACAAATTTGTTCTTAATCATATAAATTTTTCCAATGCGTTAAAGAAATTAAATAAACTTTATGAAAAGTACATACCCAGCTATTTTGTTTCGTAAAGATTTGCTTGGAATAATAGCAATTTCCTCGCATATCCTCTTATTTGTGTGGAAATCCAAAGTCAGACGATGATGATACTTTTCGATGATCATCTTCGCCGCCTTTTTGACGGTCTTCGTCCTAACGCGACTCTGTAATCACACATCGAAGACACGTTAGAATTATTTTCTTAACCAATGATAATACGCAAGCTCAATTATTTTTAATTGTTGTTGAAACTACACTGCCAAACATAACCTCCACATTTGGAGCACTCGCGACCCGATTCTCGTTATTTCTGACATTGAATTTACGTGTTTTCACTACAAATATATGCAATAATTCGATTATAAGTATTTTTTTTCGGCTATTGTGACGGATGCAAATAATTTTTTCGGATTAATGTTAGAACATATCAAAATAAATACCCACCATGTTGCTTAGTATCCCGGAAAAGGTACAGACATAAACGAAAGAGAAACACTGAGACGCCCGATTGTCCTGCTTTGTGGGAGATTTAGTAACTACATGATTTTTGCTTTCAAAAACAGCACAAGTGACATCTGTGTAGTATAGCAACTATGTTTCACTTACGTATAACAGAGTACTTTAAAAACAGCCGTCGATAATTATTTATCATACTCTGAGATTTGAATCGAATATATTTTGAATATTATTATTTTAATCATTTTTAGAAATATGGTATCATATGCAAAAATTCTATTGTTTTTTTTACAAAAAATCCATCCGAATCTACTATCGATATTGTGTGATCCGACGATATTGTGAGTTTAATCATTGTTTTCGATCGGAATGTACTGCTACGTTAAATTCAAACATGAAATAAAATAAAATACTATAGTGATGAAGAAACAATCAAACTATTTAAAAACTTTTCAGGCACGACTCCGTTAGTATGGTCATTACGAAGTATCGAAGGAAGAAGATGATCGAAGGAAATTACAACAGATGTCGGGAGAATCGTACGAAGCGTCCGCGGGATGGCGTTGTCGACGGCAAGTCGGCGGGGTGAACGGAAAGCGTCAACGGCTCAAAACATGACGTTCGTAGTTCGTTGGTACGACGATGTCGAAGCCGCGAATAATACGGAACTGTTAATCGGCTTGTCGCGAGTGACATTTCCTCTGGGACGTATCGCGAGTACGAGCGTTAACCTCGCATCGAAGGACGTTGTCGAAATACGTGAAAAATTGCAAAAGATCGACAGCCATCGGTGATAAGCGTGGGTCGCGTTTGGTCGGTGGTGGCGTTGAAGTGACAAGGTACTATCGGCAAAAGAGAGATAAAGATAGAGTGAGAGAGAGAGAGAAAGAGAGAGTGAGAAATCGAGTGTGGTGGGAGACGGTAGCGCCGGGCGGGTGCGCGCGCGCGCTCGCGCGTAAGCAAGCAACGGTGCAAGTACGAAGAGTAGAAACGGGCTGGTGGGGGAGAGAGAGAGATACAGCGTGGTGGTGGTAGTTGCGATGTCGAAGTTAGTGGTGGGGAGAAAAAGAAGGAGGAGAGTCGGTGGCGACGGGAGCACGCGAGATGGTGGAGTGGGGTACGAGGGAGCGAAGGAGAGGAGGCGAGTTTGTTTATCGCCTTGGTGAACGGTGCGAGAAGCAGTCAGTCAGTGCGGTGCTACACTTGGCCTGCGGTGGTCGGTGTCTTCGGTAGAGTCCTGCTTCCCTGCGTCGTGTGTGTCTGGCTCTCTCTCTCTTTCTCTCTCTCTCTTTCTCTCGTTCTCGCGTGTCCTCGTTAAATCTTTTTTTTTTCTTTTCCCCTCTCCGTTTTGACACTCGGTTCTCTCTAATCCGGTGAGTGCGAACAACGCACCGTGTCACGTTTTCGAGAAGGAAAGAGAGTGAGTTTCGAGTGAGAAAAAAGAAATAGGAAAGGACAGACGGACGGACATACGGAGAGAGGGAGGACGTACACATGTCGACATCCGTCTGAAGAGAGTTCCCTTTGGCCGAAAGAAGAAAACATAGAAGAGAAACAACGATACGTCGTGTGATACAAGAAACGTCGTGTAGTGACACGACAAACATGCCACGGAGAAACAACGCCGAGGGATAGGATCTCTCGAATCGCGCGCGCGCGCTATAACACGCAAAAACGCACAGGCGCACACATATACACATATATTCTATCTCTCTCTCTCTTTTTCTCTTACATATATATATATATACACACACACACACACACACACGCACACCGTACACGCGCGTTTATTTTGACCGCCTACTCTCTTCGTTCCGGCTTCCATCGTATTTATCGTGGTCGTCATCGTCAGAGTCATCAGTCGTCATCGTCGTCATCCTTCGCCGTCGTTTTTATAGTCTCTCTCCCTCTCTCTTTTTACCGGTATATCTTTCCGCAAAAATCTTTCTCGAACGACGTGGGATTCGCCGTGGGATACGACACTACGCATGCACGACTAAACAGGTAAGACGATCTCTTTTTTGCTTTCTTTTTCGTTCTTTCGAGACAGGAACCTAACCTCATTTTTCTCGGTTCTCCGCTTTCGTTCCTTCCACGTTGCGTTCAACCAACTTTTTTCTACTTCCGTTTCTAATTGAACATAATTTTTTTTTCTTTATATATATATATATACATATATATATATATATATATATATATATATATATACATACCAATATCATAAATTTATATTTATTCTCATACGATCAGTTAAATAATTCGATTCAATGACTTTCTCTTTTTATACATACGATTGACAACGCATACAAAATACATTTACGTATGTATGTTACGTATGTACATTCAGATGCATACGATTGTTTTGTATTTTTCGTGCAGTTTTTTTTTTGTAATTTTCCTCATTTAGACACGTTAGTTGGGTGATGAGCGAGGGGAAAGGGGAATAGAAGCGTGACTCGTATGAAAATGAGAAAGAAATGACAAAGTCGATTAAACGTACTTACGTACGATTAGAATCGATTATCGCGAATTTCACTCTTAAACGAAAGGTCAATAGAGAGTCCTCGCTCGTTCCTTTTTTCATTTGTTTTTTTTTCTTTTTTTTTTTTGCCATTCGTGAGTAATAATCCACGATGGATATTTCCGCGTTTAAAATTTGCGATTCCTTAATATCGTTTCGCAATAAATGTCGCGAAAAAAAATGTTCGATTGGTTCCATTGGGTGGATCGACGAGAATGGGAAATTTAAAATGGCGATCTCTTTATCTGATCTCGCAATAAATGTGGCAAAAAAAGCAAAGAAAAAAAAAAAAAAAAAAAAAAAAAAAAAAAAAAAAAAAAAAAAAAAAGAAGAAAACTAAACAAAATTTTCGATCGGTCCATTGGGTACATCGACGAGGCGCGAAATTTAAAACGGCGATCTCTCTTTTATTTGGTCTTGCGATAAACGCCACGAAAAAAGTTTGATTGGTCAATTGGATTCGTTGATCGACGAGGCGCGAATATTTGAGAAGTTCCCTTCGTCCAAAATTTCGATCTCTTTTTCTTTCTTTTTTTCTTTTTTTTTCCCTTTAATTTTTAATTTTTTTTGTATTCTTTTGTCGTTTTTTCGTTCTCGCAAAAGGAGTGAGGTGGGTGGAGAAAGTTTTTTCCCTTCGTCCCCTAAATTTCATCTCGCGGCTAGAGATTGTTATCAATGTCCGACATCAAGTTCGTGATAGGAGATAGAACGTGGAGAAGGTTAATGAACGATCAGGAAAAATGTGACGCGCGTGAGTGCCCAGACGACGATTGAACTCTTTCAAGAGCAGTCACGCGTTTACGTGCGCGAGAGAGAAACAGATGGGACTCAGCGAATAGATGGAGGAGTAAAGAGAGAGAGGGAGAGGGGGATGAGAAGGAGGAGGTATGTATATATGTACATATGTATCTACATATATACATATGTACATACAATGTATATACAAGGATGAACAAGTTGGATGCAACAAGTCTGTCTGTTACAGACACGCGTAAATAATAGATGCATTCGATCTTCGATATAGACGAATGCAGGTTTCAAACCTCTTATTTCTTCTATATCAATGATATCTATTAAAGTAATTAAGAATAGAGAATGGAGTAATTTGCAAATTGTCATGACACGCCATTAAACTCTATATAGCAGTAATGTGCGACGTTATTTTCTTATACAATTCATATTCTTCCCTTCCCCTCCCCCCCTCTCTCTGTGTCTATCTTTATCTTTCTTTGCTATTTCTCTATTTCTTCGTCTCTTTCTTTCTCATCTTTTTTTTCATTCCTACGAAATTCGTACGGAGATTAAAGTAATGCTTACACCTTACATACTCCATCTCTCTCTCTTTTTCTTGATCTCTCTCTCTCCTCCCTCCTCCGTTCCTCCCACCTTTTTATCCCTACTCTCAGCAACGTGACTCTTGATATACGTAATTACGCTTTACAGGAACGTAAAGGAATTTCTCGATTTAGCCTCTCACGTTCTAACGTGTTATATCTAATTCCTACCAGTCTTTGTTGAGTCTCTCTCTCTCTCTCTCTCTCTCTCTCTCTCTCTCTCTCTCTCTCTCTCTCTCTCTCTCTCTCTCTCTCTCTCTATTTCTCTCTATTTCTATTTCACGCTTCGTTGTTTGTTGCGAAGAGCTAACTCTAACTAAGGACGGATTTCTATTTGTTTTTAATTTAAAAAGAAAAAAAGTAAAATGCACAAAAGAAATAAAGTAAAAGCATGTTCCACATGCGCGGAAAGTGCAAGGACAAAATGAAAAAACACATATAAAGACTTTTTTATGGTCGAATTAAATACGACTTCAGGTTTTCAGATTCGCGTGTTTTCACACATTCAAGATGTTACCCGTCGTTCATCCCACTATTGACAAATTAGATAATTCATACGTGATTTTTTGCGAAATTACTATCCACCTCATCCATTTGAATTTCTTTCGTTTATTTTGGTTATTTTTTTCTTTTTTTACCCTTTCTCTCTCTCTCTCTTTTTTATTTTTCACAGCTGCCTCACGTACCATCGATCTTTGCCAAAACTCGAGAGCAGATCTCCCTTTTTTTTTTTTATTTTTTTTTATTTATTTTTGGTTCACCCAAGAATGTGCCGAAAAAATAAATCGATGTCGTTTGCGCTTCGAAACTCTCATAGCTTTCACTGATAATATTTTATCCGATATATATATATATATATATATATATGTATGTATTATATGTATATTATATATCTGTATTATACTAATAATATATCGGTGTATGGTACATTTCTGCAATATGATAATTATATAGTAATATATATGTTTATTACAAGAACAATCAAAAAATACGAAATGTATAAAATATATAAGAGTGAAATGTTTAATTTCCAAATGATCAGTAATATGATATTAACGAAACAATATATGGATATTATAATATGATGTATAGAATTTCAATAGTAATTAAAGAGGAAGAAACGATATTATATATTAAAGCAAATGTTCGCAGTTTGTTTGTGTATCAGAATGAAAGTGTTACTTAAATTGGTTCGATCGTTTATCCTCGTTGCTGTCGAGGAATATACGGGCACGTTGGTTCCTACCTATCATGAATATTCATTAACGCAATTAAATACCTTTTTCTTACGTACCAGATCCCGGGATATTTATTTACTCGTTCGTTGTCGTCTTCACGGCTACTATGGAATCATTAATTCGTTTCGCCTGTCGCAAACTACGACGACGACGACGACGACGACGACGACGACGACGACGACGACAGCGACGATGACGACGAAAACTCGACTGGCACGTGCGTTCGAGCGTCCTCTTGAAAAACTTTTTCAGACTAGGACGAGAAGTGATTTTATATATCGTTAAAGTGCTCCTAACTTTTCTTCGTTTCGTTCTCTTTTCTTTTTCCTTTCTTCCTCTCTCACGCCCCTCCCTCTCCTCCCAGAAAACTTTCGTAGAAGCGAATTTTCGCCCAACGGAATACTCAGCTATGGCGAACTAGAAGGGCCAATATTAAAAGTCGATTGTTCGAAGATACTAGATCCCTATATATATATATATTTCTTTTTTGTCGAGTCACTCTCTTTAGTATAGTTCGTCTTTATAGATAATAAAAAAAAAGGGGAGAAAGAGAGAAGAAGAAAAAGAAAAAAGTATGAAACGAGGTTCTTCGTTTTAAGGGTTTTTTTATTTCGTTTAGTAATCTCGACAATCTGTTTCGCAATAGAATAAAATAAATAAATAAATAATTATATATATATATATATATATATATATAAAAGAAAAATAAATAAAAAAGAAACGTGAGAAAGATTAAAGATTTCTTAATTGCTGACGAGACGAGTGAATTCTTTTTCTACTCTATGTACGCGCACGTTTTCCTTGATTCCGTTGAAACGTATGAGTAATGCATATTGTAAGAGGGTATACATACATTATAGATTATGCATACGTATGTAGACGTAGATTGCATTACGGGAGAGTGCGTCGTTAATAGTTAACTTATTCATAAAGAAATCTCTTTTAGAATAGTATATAACATCGTACGAAATTTCTATGTTAAATCGGCCGTAGTAACCAAACGTTACGAAACTCGGTCTAGCTCGTTCTACTCATTCAACTCCTCTTCCTATTTTGTCTATCACGCTTCCCTAGTTTGATATATTCGCTGGGGTAATAATCTATCGGTCGAAATTACGCTTGACTACAGAGATATCGAAGTCGAATGTTTGGCAGTCGAAAACCTGCGAATATCGTGCATGCATATCCTATTTCCTTCGGTAACTCGTTAGTCACACGCGATGTTAATGCTTTTCAATTTACATTGAATATCCTTGAAGTAGAAACATTCAAATCAATTCACGATGATGAGACTTTAGAAAAGTAAAGATATTCAAGTGACTCAATATTTTTTTTATTATTACTTACCAAGCAATGTACCTCGTTCAAAATATCATTCTCACAAATTTTAAATCTCTAGTTTAATATAGCGGAGGAATAAAAGTCTGAAACTTTGTCATTTTTTTATCGATTACTATTTAAGATAATTAAATTGAAGGGGGCGTGTTCTAAGGTGTTTAGAGAAGGTATTTTGGAGAGGGCACGACCTATGTGATTTAGAGAGGGCATGGTATATGGGGATGTAGGGAGCTGTAGGGTATATATAGAAATTGGAGAGAGCTGAAGATATGGGGGTTGAAGTGGGCGCTTATAATGTTTGGAAGTAGAGTGACCTATAGGATTTGGAGGAGGTGCGGTATATGGTGTTTTGAGGGGGCGTGGTATATGGTGTTTAGAATGGGCGTGGCTTAAAAAGTTTTAAGGGATTTTGAAGAAGGTTAGAAAGGCTATTTGTATATTTATATTTTAAGCAGTAGCAAAGAAAAAAAAATGATAAACTTTTTAAATCCTCATATTTTCCTTAAAAGTGGGAGTAGAGATGTGAAATTTTGCAAAATGATGTTTCAGGCAAAGGACATTGTTCAGTAAAAATCGCAACGAAGAAACTTGACCATGCTTATCATGCTCTAGAATCTTTCTTATCGATGTGCTCATTTTAATAATAAATTACGAATTTTACCGATGATAGATATGTTATATCGGTTTCTTTTTTATTATTATTTTTTAATTTTTTAGCAATGGATATTAAAAGAAAAGAAAAGAAAAGAAAAAAAAAAAAGAAAAAAAGGTTGAGTCCAGTCAGGATCACAAAGGGATTACCTCGCAGTAGATACCAGGAGAAAAGAGGAAAACGACGACGCAAAAGTATCTCTTTTTCGTGGATTTTCACTGGCTTCCCGTAATCACGCGTGCTAATTGGCCATCGAGAATGGCAATCCCGTGCTCGGACCTAGACAAAAAGCCGATTACAAAAGATTCCAGAGATTTTCCTCTGCTCTTCTTTAATTAATAATCTTAATTAGGAAAACTTTGTCGGAATAATAGCCGCGATATGCGTTATAATTAATTAGTTAATAGCCGAGCGTCGAGGGGAAAACGAAATGGTTAACTGAAGGTAAGTGGAAAGTAAAGCAAAAGCTTTCCACTTTTACCAAGTGTTAACGCTATCTCATTGATGATTTCCCTTTCGATAGTCAAACGAGTTTAATATCTATGTGATAATCTATTAAAACCTCTTTTTCTCTTTCTCCTTTTCCCTTTTTATTTACTCGTTATAATATTATGGCCTGGGGTAATCCTAAAAATTTCTTTACGAATCATCTAATGGTCTCGAATTTGTTATGCTAATTTCGTCGACGCGCCGTCGTCGCCTGGAGGTTTCATAATTTCGGTAGGTGCGCCCGTCTGTCCGCCCGACCGACCGACCGACCGTATGGTTATTGCGAGTTGGATGGCACGTGACAGAAATTCTCATGGTCCACGTGTCACTGTAAATGGTAGATAGCGTTTTACTCGACTATATACTACTCGTTTCGTTTCGTGAGGTACGACAAGAGTTTATTCACTCACTCTCTCTCTCTCTCTCCCCCCCCTCTCTCTCTCTCACACACTCTCACTCTCACTCTCTTGTTAATGTTTTATACATTAAAACGGAAATTCGCACAATTCAGAGTCGAGGACGGTTACTCAAACTTTTTGCACATGGAAACACTGTGCAATTCCTTTTTATCATCTTCTCTCTCTCTCTCTCTCTCTCTCTTTTTATCTCTATCTCGCGTTTCCTAATACGACAGCTACGAAATTACTAGTGATTCGCATAACGCCTAACTAAAAATAACCTCTAGCCATCTTGACGTCATCAATATCAAGTGTAAGATACTAGTCTATTAGCAGAAAGAGTGTCTATTGAATAATGCTGTGTAGCGCTTACGCCAGCTTAATCCCTCTCTGCTTCTCCTTCTCTTATTTTCTCTGTCTCTGTTTCTCTCTCTCTCTCTCTCTCTCTCTCTCTCTCTCTCTCTCGTTCTTTCTCCGTATCGTATGCTCTCCCTTTCTTTGATGCTCTTGATCATCGAACTTAATAACTACTCGAGTAAGCCACTCAAAACCGTTTAATTAAGTAGCTTGGACTTTTTCAACTTTTTCCCTTGCAATAAGTAAAAACGATCGAGCGTTGAGCTTATCGATTGATAATGATATTTAATGGTTCATTATTCTTTCCCTAGATAAAAATCGAATGAAAGAATATTTGATTTCTTCTTCTTCTTTTTTTTCCTTTCTTGTTTCTTTTCCTTATATAAAAAATTCGATTATATTTCTTTTGGAGGTTGTATCCTTGACATACTGGGAATATTTAGAGACGATAGAAAGTATTTATTTTATCGTTACGTCAATTTAATTAATGAGCCGGCGAACGATTTATCAACTTGTTAGAACCTCTTTCACATACTCGCTTATCTCCAACTAGTGCAACGTAAACGACATTCGTTGATACACGCGCGGAAATTCTCGATTCCTTAGAGGTTTCGGATTTCAATACTTTAAGCGTGATATCTGGAATCTAATATTTCGTTTCCAACGTTTGAAGTCAAACGATGACGTTCGCTTGACTTCAACGTCTCAAATCGTTTCTCTTCTTCTTCTCTACTACTTCCCCTTCTCTCTTAAAATATACGCTAACGAAATCCTTGGAGGGAATCCTCGGTCCTGAAAAGATTTAGTTTGCTTTTTTCTCTTTCTTTCAAAATATCAATTTATAGTCGTGACTTCGATGCTTATACATTTACTTCGAATATACATACATATGTACATATATATATATATATATATATATATATATATATATTTACGTATATCGTGAGTATATTTATGGTGTATCAAAGACATATACTTAGATAATTATATTGACTTCTACCTTTCATCTAGCCTCCGATTTATGTTCGTGTTCGATTACGTAACGGAATGGAAAAAAATTTGTTGAGATCGAACACATTTTCGGTGTTCGCTTTTACAATTGAGTTTTCAAATTTGTCGAGTTTGTTACGGGCGCGTACAATCGTACAGTGCTTTGCGTTACGCCGATTTCGCGAGAAAGTTTCGACCAATTCGAGATAGGTACTCGTCGACGTACATACATACATACATACATACATACATACATACATACGTACATATATGTACATATATACATACGTACATATCTACGTACTCGCCTCGACCGGCCTTTTGCCTGTTTTGCTCCAGCCATTGACCTCCTTTCACTCGGGGATCACTATATGCCGTTAAAATTTATCGCATCAGATCGAATATTGTTTGGTAGAGATCTACTTCCCAACGTAGTTAACAAAATTATTCTTTTTACTATGATAAATAAACAATAAACAAGATTCGTCCAATTATTTTCTCAATAGTATTAAAATGATCATGTTAATATCGAATTTTCACGAATATTTTTAATCATGCGATCATTATATGTTACAAAGAAAATTAACAATGGTGTTTCGTAAAGTTTCAAAACTAACTCGATGGTCTCTTTATTTACGTGGGATTCAATGTGTAATAACTTTTCATGAGAAATAACGATAAATCGTTACCAATGAAAGTCGATCTACGTATTTTCAATACGTATTAATCGATAAAAACGTATTGAAAAATGATGGTGAGCGTTTATAGAATTGATTGGAATGTTCTATTAGTGGAATCGATATGCTTTATCCTCATGCTCATCGAACGACAATGATGAACCATCAATGGTAAGAGCTCTCGACATGTTCGAACTTATTTAATATTATTCCGTTTGGCATGTAATTAAAAAAATTCAAATAAAATATTTACATGAAAATTAATTCAATTTTAATATATATATATATATATATATATATATATATATATATATATATCATGGGTTTCGAGAGGAAGGCGATATTTGTTCTTGAATTTGCTCTCGGTTACTATCCCAATGTAATTCATTATCGTCAATGACATCTGCGCGTTAATTTAGCTGCCTCTTTATCTCCGACACGAATCCACGCAAATCGTGAAACTTTGAGGAATACGTATTGCATCTCGTATGTAGTCGCACTCGATCGAAACTGGATCATCTCGAGCTTACGTTCGTAAACTGTATACATATATACAACATACGTTTGTACGTCTCGTTTGAAGCTTTCCCCGAGTTTCGATGAGTGCATTAAGCCCTCCTTCCTCTCTTTCCCTCTCTCTCTCTCTTTCTCTATCTCTCTATCTATCTATCTATCGATCTATGTATCTATCTGGCTGGTTCCCTCCGACTAAACTTTGCTTCTGTTTACCCCAGA
This sequence comes from Vespa mandarinia, assembly GCF_050613455.1. Classification (NCBI taxonomy): domain Eukaryota; kingdom Metazoa; phylum Arthropoda; class Insecta; order Hymenoptera; family Vespidae; genus Vespa; species Vespa mandarinia. The sequence continues at coordinate 877,574 of NC_140831.1, forward strand.
TGCCCCGATCGTCGAAAGTACGAGTGCGTTAAGCCGCTGCGCTTTGCCACGATCTCTAAACTAGCGAGCTTATCGTTTGTTTTCACATATATATATACATATATATATATATATATATACACACACATTTATATGGCCTGATCATCGACCACGAAACCGATGATTTATACATCGAAAGCTATTAATTAGCCTTCGAGCGTTGTAACTATCGAAGATCACTGATGATGAGATGAGAGAGATTACCATACGCCTAAGCCATCGAATTACGCTAGAACAGTTTGGTAAATACAGAGAAAATGGGAACAGAATATATTATGAAATACTGGTGACGAGCTAGCGATTGAGCTTGAACGGTATATCGAGGCTTATGTGAGAGAGAGAGAGAGAGAAAGAGAGAAAGGAGATATAGAGATGGGAGAATGGACATTTGAAAATTTAATCTTAACGATCAACACAGGCCTCCGATAATTGTTAACACATTTCATTAGCAAACGTTTGCTCGCGCGTTCCTATTGTATATATTGAATAGTTGAAGCATCGTGGATGCATTGTATATGGTTATTAATTATCTATGAGCGAGATTCGTTTATGGTTTACGATAGGACAGAATAGCATTTGGCAAATTCAAGGAATTTTATCGACAGCCTGGATTGAGTCTCCCGATCACAAAACTTCCATCCCTCGACGAATTCACCGTCATCGGTTACGGTCACTTTTTCCACTAAATTAATATCGTCGAACGTTCTCGAAAAAGTTGTACGAAACTAATACTCACCCGTAACGTTTCTATTTTTGGGAATAGCACGCAAACGACACGTCGAAAAACTCAATTTATACGAGCCGTCAAGCTTGCCAAGAGGAACGTTTGATAGGGAGAGTATTTTTATTAATTTTTTTTATTGGTTTTTATTTTTTTTTCCTTTTTTGTCTTCACATAGTGAACAACGAAATATGTATATACGTGATGTTTCTTTTATTGTTCGAATATGCGAAAGAATATATGTAAACAAAATAAGAATGAAATATTAGAATAATAGAGAGACGATTTGATCCATATTTTTTGCCTCGATAATACGGAAATTAAAAAAAAAAAAAAAAAAAAAAAACAAAACAATTAAGCGACCGGAAGGAAGATTGCTATAGAAACTGATCCAAAGATCGACCCTGTCTTGGCGGTTTCTCCATGCTGTGGTTTTCCAACAGATCGCATCGCTAATCTGCGGTTTTCCTTCGTTTCGTGTTGCAGATAAGCGGAGCTAGCCAACACCACTACAAGGAGGAACAACGTTATTCAAATCTCGCCAGTAACAAATTCGTCCGCTTAATACGCAAAAAATACGTCGGGATCGTTCTTCGACTTTTACGTGCCGTTATCGTCGTATTTCAATCCACGAAGAGGATAAAAGAAGAAAGAAAATAATAAAGTGGGGTGTCGAGGTGTCGTCGCATAATAAAAATAAAAAGAAATAAAAATTTCGTCTCGCAATAATAATCGTACGTGCGTCGAAAACTACTTGGCATTTAACGGAGAAATTAATCGAAGAGGTGCGACAGAGATAGATAGAGTGGTAAAGGAGAGAGAGAGAGAGATAGGGATAGAGACAGATAGATACGGAGTGGGAGGAAATCGAGTTCTCTCTCTCTCGCACTCTCTCTCTCTCTCTGTCTCTCTGTCTGTCTGTCTGTCTGTCTGTCTCTCTCTCTCTCTCTTTCTCCCACTAGTCGACGAGTCGTGTAACGCTCGTAATTGTCCTTGTCGTCGGCGTGTCGCGCGGTTAGTCCTCGCTCGTCGACGGTAACGACGACGAGATGATCGTCAGAGTGACCTTGGTGTGCTTCCTGCTGGTCGGTGCACCGATAAAGTCAGAAGCAGAAGCCCGTCCTCGTGCACGGCCCGTGCCCATCTACTCGAATCAGTTCGCGGTCCATGTACCGGAAGGAGTAGAAGCTGCAGCCGAGATCGCCGAGAAACACGGCTTCGACAATCACGGACAGGTTAGTTTTTCTTCATTTTTTTCCTTCCTTCTTTTCTCTTTCTTTTCTTCTTTTTCCTTCTTCTTTTTTTTCTTGTTTTTCTTTTTTTTTTTTTTTTAATCTCTATTTCTCTTTCAGCACTGAAACTTGCTACCGATTTTCCTTTAAAGAGAACAAACGTACGTAGACAAGGCCACGACTTTGAAGGCCGACGGGATTATTCTACTGCCAATGAATGACTTCTTATTATGTTAAAACATTGTCGGGAATTAAAATGCGTACCGGGATTAGTTTAAATCGAACATTGAGTTATTTTTAATAATCAAGGCCAGAATGTTCTCTCTTCGATCAAATAGTTTCAAAGGGTGATATATTAGTTACGTAATTTATAAATATACATTATGTATATATGTATATATGAATATAAAGTAAAAAAGGTATATCGACGATAGAATCTCAATAAATTAAATCGTAAGTACTTTATCACATTTAACGAGCGATTTTTAGTATAGATATATTTATTTCGAACGTTGGTTCGCGTTGATCCAGCAAAGTGTTCCTTCATGAAAGGATAAAAACTTGGAGTTTTAGATTAAACCGTTATACGCTTTTCTGAGCTATCGATCCGTTAATGGTGGACAGTAAATTAACATTATGGGTGTGCGATAGAGATTGTTCGTGGTAAGGAATAGCACTAAAGTTCTTCTCTGAACATCGTTTCCGCGCTTCTTCTGCCTTTGCAGCTTTCTTTCGGCATAACAGAGAATCTGGGAAGTTTCGCAGTAACGACGTAATTTCCCGGAACATATGATAGTTCCGAGTCTAAAATGATGTATCGAGTTGCCTCGGTGGTGCATGCCAAGGTAGTAGCTCCTTGTAGAGAGACTATAATGGCGGCTGCGCGGGAGTATATTCAAAGTAATTAGCTACATTTCTTTCTTTCAAGAACAGCCCCTCTGTAATATTTTATCCGTCGTTTTCTCTCTCTCTCTCTCTCTCTCTCTTTCTTTCCTTCTTCATTTTCTTCCTTTCTTTCTTTTTTATTTATTTTTTTTTTTTGGTCCTCCTTTCTTTTTTCTCTTCGCCGGAAGATTTCTCGTGGTGTTAAATAGCGCAATCAAGATAGTTTTTACCATAGGATCAGTCTCTTTCTTTCGTCGCGAAACGTGTTCACGAATATAACTTATCACTTGAAACTCGTTAATTCGAACGCATTTTTTATCTTTCTTTTTTTCTTTCTATTTTTTATATATATATATATATTTTTTTTTTATATTTTTTTTTATGATTGAAGTTTAACACGTGTACATGTGTTTGTATATATATATATATATATATATATATATATATACACTCATATATAGAGAGAGAGATAGAAGTTTTAACGAAGTACATACCAACTTAATTGTCGTTCTTTTTTTCTTTCGTTTTTTTAGTAACGTTCATCGTAGCGCAGTGATGCGTTAAGGTTTAGATGAATTGGTTATTACGTAATCGTCTCCGAGATTATTACTTAGTATTATGAAGAAAAATATAAGGGGAGTCGTCGTTCAGCCGGCAACGATTCTAACGCACACAGATTTATCTGACGTCCTACATCTAATATATCTTTATATTAGGTTAAACGTTCTCTGTCTTGCTCGTATACTTTCGATTAATGCGTTTCTTCTCTTTTTCTTTTTCTTTCTTTTTTGTTTCTTCTTCATTTGTTTTATAGTTATTGTGTTTAATATTCTTTTTCTCTTTTCTATTTATTTTATTTTACTTCGTATCACCATGCCTTGTAGAGAGTATCATTTGTTTATATCAATTCGTTAATAGTGACAAATAATTTTTTATCGGTTGACAAGCTATCTATAATTCGTAAAATTGATTGACGATCGAAGTATCAGTCACGACGAATTCGAGTACAGTATTCAGATATATATTGATTGCAAATATTCATTGAGCCTAAAAAGTTATCACTGTTGAAATAAAACGAGTGAAATATTTGTTTCTCTCTCTCTCTCTCTCTCTCGTTTATCATCGTAATTCAACAACTATACGATTATAATAACTCTCGCAAATTTTATCATTGGTGAATGAGCGAAAACGAGTCGACGTTTTTCTTTTTTCTTTTTCATAATAGATCATAAGCGATAAACATGTTTACATGCTCCCTCGCATAATCGATCGATCGTACATTTTTATTTCCTCTTTTATTTATTTATTTTTTTTTTTTCTTGACATATTATTTCTCAATATATTATTTTCTAGTAATCTAGTATATAGGGAAAGGAGAAATAGAATTTTCTCTCGTCTCTTTCGTGTTCCTTTTATCGCGTTAAAAAGATTTATCATCAGACGGGTCATGACATTCGATCGACCTAAAGACTCGTAACTGGTTCGATATTACGTGCTTTATCTGACACGACGAATTCGATCGTATTGATGGCGAATATCATTTCTTCGCGTTGTAACATGAAGCAACAAGGAGGATCGTTTCGTTGGTACTAACGCGTCAGTACAGGGCTTGCCAATAAGATTTTTTATGATCTCTTTGTAATAGATTTTTTTCCGTATAAAAGTGTTGGCAGAGAATGAGCAGAATATGTGTGATTTTATTGGATAATATTTTTTTATTTTTTTTTTTATTTTATTTATTTTTTATTTTATATATTTATAGATAAGATGTTATATGTATAAATGTAATCTACAATTCTATTTATAATCGATATGTTTACATTGATTGAGTTTTAACATTTTGATGGCCTCGTCGTCGTAAGTCATCATTATCAGCAATTGAATAAACAAGATAAAGATTTAAATCTCACAGAAAGCGAAAAATCATTTTAATCGCGTTTTGTTACCATCCATGAAAAGAATTATTTTTACAAGAAAAACATTTTTTCTTTTTACATGCAACTGTGTCTGCGGAACATTTCATTCTTTTTTTCCTTTTCTTTTCTTTTCTTTTTCTTCTTTTTTTTTTTTTTGAGACCATTGTTTGATACAAAACTGCATATATCGTAAGAAACAAAATATTTACATTTGAAATAAAATTTTTGAATGGCTCTTTCTCATTTTTTTTTTTTTTTTTTTTTTAATTAAATTACTTGCGCACTTTATCAATTGGAAAATTCAAGCTATAAAAAAAAAGAATAGAATGAAATGATTGAATTACCATATTTCCATGTAATTCCGTATTTACAAATGCTGATGCAAGTTCATCACTTTTTTGGAATTGTATATTATATTTTGTATTTGTTTTTATTTAAAAATACAAACATTTTGTGTACCGATGTAATATCTTATTATTTATAAAGAAACAAATGCACCAAGCTTTGAAGAGACTTTTAAAAACGAGACTATGAAAGGCATATATATATGTGTACATATATTATATACAACAGAATAATTGAAATTTTTCTTTGTAAGATAAAACAGCAAAGTGCTGTTTTCATCGTGTGTTAAACTCAGTTATAAGAATTTCTATTCGTTAAAAGAGAAAGAAATAGGGAGAAGGAGGGAGTAGCGACTTTTGTAATGTAAACATTTCTATGCGACAAACAAGGCGGAAAGATATTCTCCGAAAGATCTCTGTGATTCTTTAAAGTATACAACGTACGCAGGATGTATTATTTTTAGGTCTTTTAAAATTACATTTCTTATAATATATACACATTCCTTTGATAAACAAATCTTTGAAACGAAACGAGACGAGACGTAATAACGAGAAACAGTCGTTGTTATTGTTGTTATAATAGTAGTAGTAGTAGTAGTAGTAGTAGTAGTAGTAGTAGTAGTAGTAGTAGAAATAAGTCGTGTAAGTTTTAACTAATTTCTGAATAGATCTTAAACGCACGAAAGAGTGGTTTAGTGGTATACATTATGACGTAGTACATAAAGACATCACGAAATACGTAGGATATATATACGCATAGAGCTTAAGAGCACCTTTCTTATTTCCTTCACTCGACGGCTTGTTTCTTTTTAAAGCTTTGTCTTTGACCCTCGTCGTCGTAGTCGTCCTCCTTCTGCTTGAGACTCGTACAATGGCCTCCAAGTGGAATACATTTCATTCGGAATCTTATTGGACGACTTATCTCTAAATAACATCGTCGAGAATGTTTTTATTTCGTCCTTTCGTACTATGGAGCGAGGACATTACGATAGATCGTCGATTAATTCGCATGACGCTCCGCTTCCATTCACAGGAAGATAAATAGGATGATATTTTTTTTATATTTATTTTCTATCCGACGATCCGAATAAGAATGAAGCTTCATAAACTTATATACGTAAGTTAAACGATACTAAGATCGTAAGACAACGATCATTCTTACGATTTATGAAATGTTTATTATTTAAAATGATTATTTCTCTTATCGTAGAAAAATCGTATCGTATTAATGTAGTTTCTATCGTAGTATTTAATTCATATGGGATTACACGAATGTATTATAAATTAAATTGAAGGAAAAACTTTTCAAGCGGGCCAAGGTGATTCTGATTCCAGTTGACTTCGGCCGCCACGCTCGATTTCATAGGAAAGTAAATCGTCGTTGAACGATCCTTATCGTTAGATATATATAGTATAATATATATATATATACATATATATGTATATGTATACATACATACGTACATCCATGTATAAAATCCGAACAAATGCCTAGCTAATACTTAAAAGCGGTATTGCCTCACGAGTTTGCGTTCTCGCGAGTTGCATACCAATGGTCAACCAACCACGCTCGCGTTTCTTTCTCGAGGATGCTTTGAGATTTGCGTAACGATTGCGTATATAGACTCGGTAAGGAAGGCAAAGCTTTTACGTTTCCTGGTTTACCAGTACATGTCTCTTTTGATATTAATATTATATGGTAATATGTGCATGTATTTGTACACAGTTAAACGACGCTTTTATCACGTGAATTCTTGGTAGGCCACGTAAATAGAAAACCGCTCGATAATATGTATTTACACGCATATATATATATATATATACACATATAAACATGATATGAAATTATTTTTAATTGAAATTTAGAAGGAAGAAAATGTTATTGGTATGTTCCTCGTTTCTTCGTTAAATTTCCGAAAGGAAGGGATATTAAAGAGAGGTCATTAACGGATACCAAGACGAAGTTTCGTTAACTAGGTCACGATAAAAACTTTAGAAGAGTCATCCTTCTTAGGCACGAACGGGTAGCAGTGCATAGTTTAGAAAACGTACGACGACAACATGAAACTTTGTTGAACTATCTTTCTCTTTCTCGTGGGAGTTCGTTAGACACGCCCCAGGTCGCGTTACTAATTTAGCTTGACCGACAAGGGCTAAACGGGATGCTTTGAGTGCTCGAGTGGTGAATGTTTCGGTTTGTTCCGTGTTGCCTTCTCGTCTCGTTGGACGTGAACGAATTCTCCAACGGATGTCCAATGTCCATCAGACGTCCACCGCGTGTTCTACGTTTAAACTGCCACTAATACTCGCGGCACTTTATTTCATTTTCCATTGCCAATGATTCGTCGCTTCTCTTTTCTATGTCCATTTCTTTATACGCAATATGTTTGCGATGAGCGTTCAATTTTATCAACTTACAAACAACTTAGAAACATTGTAAACTTATTATATTATAATTGCAGATTTATATATATATATATATATATATATATATATATATAGAGAGAGAGAGAGAGAGAGGACGATTTTATATAACAAGATACATTTTATCGTAAGTTTTATTTTATCGTTTCAATCGGTCAACGCGTAAATTTGCAATAGCTCGTTGCGCAATTATTTTCTTTATTACGATAAAATAAATATTTCAATTCATTCTTATGCAATGTACTTACGTGTTTTATATAGTTTCGTGATTCCATTGGAAAGATTAGGGTATAAAAACGATAGAGGAGAGAGAAAGATGAAGAGAAAAAAAAAGAAGGAGAAAGGGAAAGAAAGAAAAAAATCCTCTTTTTCTTCTTCTTCTTCCTTACAATAATGATAAACGAGGTGATACGAATTGGATATATATGTGTATGCGTGTGTCCGTGTGACATGCTATAAAAGTTTTTAGCTTCCGGGCATGACGTACGCGGACGAAGCCCTTCTTTTCATCGTGCTAACGCGCGTTTTATCCTACGTGACGTGCGTCTGCGCATTACATTGCAAGAGATAAAGTTATCTATGGATGTACGTAAGCTCGGACGAAAAGAATCGGGTGTGGAAAAAGAGTGGAAGAAAGAAAGAAAGAAAGAAAGAAAGAAAGAAAGAAAGAAATAGTTTCTCCCCTCTTTCTTTCTCTCTCTCTCTCTCTCTCTCTCTCTCTCTCTCTCTCTCTCTCTCTCTTGTGGGGATATATTGCGAGATAAAAGTTTATTACCGGTTGCTGGCAAATGCAGTTACTCGTCTCTGATGCAGACCGGATACGAGTGGTGATCGTTCTATCTCGTTTCTCCACCCTCTCCTTTTTTTTCGTCTCCCTTTTCCAACCAGAACTTTGACGATTGTTCTCTATTTCTCTCTCTGTCTCTCGCACACTTGTAGGAGTTTTTTTTTTTTTTCTATAGGAACGATTTAGTTCGAGAGGTGCATACAAACGAAATTTATTCTCATCGAACGATAGTATCGATTCTATTTTTGCAATGTGTTCGATTGCATTTTTATCTTCTTTTATCTCCTTTTATCCTTACCTTTTTTTGTTTTTATTTTATCTTCCTCTATAAATAAGAAAAACGAGAACGAGGCCATTATTATTATTATTACTATTATTATTATTATCATTGTCATTATCATTATCATTATCATTATCATTATCATTATCATTATCATTATCATTATTATCACGTTTTTCAAAGGTTGTTCGAAATCTCATTTCTTTACTCGGACATTGTCGCGTCGTTGGATTCGCTCCTAGGGAAATTACAGCGGCAGATGAGCGGAATCAAAATTTCGGGAAGCGCGTATCGGTACGTGAGCGGAGTGCGGACGCTAATGAAACACAAGCATTATGCAAATTTTATTCCGCTTTAATATCACTCGATACGTCGACGGATTTGTAACTACGTCGTTTGCGGTATCATCCTGTCGTGTACGTACCGCAACGGGAAAGAGGAAAATTACCTTAATTCATGACAATCCATATCGATGACCATGCGTATTCATAACGACGTTTTCCCCTGCTACGCTCGTTAAATATAATCTGTGCATGTGCGTGTGTATGCTTAGGTAGGTGGATGAGTACATGTGTGTATATGCCATATGATATACGAGTAAAGCAAATCTTATTTAAAGCTCTTATCTTTTCGTTTTTTCTTTTTTTTTTTTTTTTGTTTCCTTTTTTTCCTCTCTTCATTTTCTTCTTCCTTTTTTTTTTCTAAATTATTCATGCAGGAAATATAGAACATCGGGCAGAATCTATTTAAGAATCGACGTCTGATTCGTCCTTTTCTTTTTTGTAAGCATAAAAAGTATACGAAAAAAGAGACAAGAAAATTGAACGAATACGTGAGAAAAACGTTCAATTAGATTTTATTTTTATTCAGATTCACGAAAGATAATTCTTGGGCATTGTTATTTATCGAAATCGTTTGGCAAGTTATACGACTAACAAAAGACTCGTGGAACTTGAAACGAAGGAGGTCAAATGTCAAATCTCGAGGCCTCGATTGATCCTAGAATTCTAAGAGTTAGAGAGATCGACGGGAAAGTATTTTGACCGAAGGTTGGTGGAAGGGTTCTCTCGTGCGAGTGGGAACGGGGCTTGGCATATAAATACTTACACATATATATGCATAAATATGTATGTATCTATACATCTAAGGTCTCTCTCTTTCTCTCTACGCTCCAGAAAAGTTCGTAGACTCGATCCAAGGTGGTAGTGTTTGAGGCGAGGCCATTCACGGAGAAAGGATTTTGTTCACGACTGCAATGTTCTTGCAAGAGAAGGCTTTCCCACGTGTTCTCCCATTCTCGCAAGATCTCTACAAACTGCCGACTCGATTTTTACTCCTTCAAGTAACTTCTCTCTGTCTCTTCTGTTTGCCCCTCCCTTTCTCTTTCTCTATCTTTATATTTATCTTTGTCTTTATCTTTATCTTTATCCATATCCGTGCCTTTTTATTTTTCAGTCCTTACAATACGGGACACGCGACCGTGAGTTATTTTATTTTTCATCGAGGATAAGAGATTTACCAAGATGTGTATCTACTCTTTTTCCCATTTCTTCCATTTTCCTTTAAACGTTTTTCCCATTTGCTTTCTTTCTTTCCTTTTCATTTATTTATTTATTTATTACATTCTTTTTCTTTTTCTTCTTTATGAAAACATGACGAGAATCTCTCGTTTCTTTTTAGACAATGAAAATATAAGTAATACCGAGAGGAACATTTGAAAATGGAATAGTATTCGTAGAAAACGCGTGTACATTTATTTTTTACTTTTTTTCTTTTTCAATATTCGACCAATTTTAAGGTATTATCATTACGCACGGAATACTTTTTTTATTTCTCATCATTTTTCTTTTCCTTTTTTTTCTTTTTTTTTTTTTTTTTTTTTTTTGGAGGGGATCGGGGAAATCGTTCGTCGCCTTTAACGACTAACCCTGACGACGAATTTATGTGGACGAAAAAGCAAAAAAAAAAAAAGGAAGAAAGAAAATAAAAAACGAAGAAGAGAAAAAGAGATTACTTTCCGGTCGAAAAGATTCCCTGCATGTGAAATCTTCTCGTGAATCGTCGTCGCAGCTGCAGCGAGTTTAAAAATATTTTTACTGCGAGGGCGTGCAAAAAAGAAAGAGTGTGTGATAGACAAAGAGAGAGAGAGAGAGAGAGAGAGAGAGAGAGAAAGAGACAGAGAGAGGAAGAAAAGGAGAGAGGACAGAATGAATGTATATAGTAGCTACTGGGAAAGATCGGCCGATCGGTATGAGAGGATGCACCCTTCGCTCGAGATGGCCTCACCCATCGGTACGCCGTACGCTGAAGGGTCGGCTTTATACCTCTCCCTCCTCTTCCTCCTCAATTTCCGCGAATCGTTTCACCCTCGGTAGACCGTGGAAAATCAGCTTCCTTCCGCGTCGCTCGTTCCTACCATCGCGGTGGACATTTTCGCGTGAAAACGTTCCAGCTTCGTTGAAATTTCAACCAAGGCCGTGTTTGTCTATCTCTCTGTTTCTCTCCCTTCCCCCCTCCCTCTTTTTGTACGTGTCTACCTGTCCCTTGCTTTTTGTCCCTTCTTTCTCTTTCTCGTTTATCCTTTTTATCCTTATCTCCTTTTTCTCTTTCTCTATTTGCTTTATTTCCTCCACCTTTAAATTTAACTAGTCCCCCGACCACGCTATATCTTTCCTTCTCCCCCTGCCCTCAATCTCCTATCTCTCTTTCTTTTTCTCTCGCTCTCTCTTCCACCTCCATCTCGTTGTATCGTTCTTACTATCTCTTGCCTCAAATAGCCATTTAGTAACGGTATATTATTATATGCCTGGAGGAATGGGTGGAATATTAAAATGAACGATTCAATCCGACTCTACTACGAAAAAGTAGCTAAATTTCGAATGCATCGAAGCGTCAAAAAGAAAGAAAGATTTTATATCATCTACAAAGAGAATTCTCTTAAATGTTATATCGATTGAAACAAGGAAAAATTTAGGAATGTCATTCGCGTGTATTTTAAACGTAAGAATGCGAACACTTATTAATGTGCATATATATATATATATATATGTGCCTGTAACTTGTATTAAATGTCAAAGTTTGTCATTGACGTATTCATCGTTAAATTGCTTTCACATAGAATAATATCAATGAATCTTTATATTATATATTGTCTGACATCTGTTCGTTTAATGACATGAGTTAAACGAGTTGTACAAAATGTCAATGAAAACAAAGGATTAATTCTATCTCTCGTTCCAAGTTTTTTCATATGTCTCTTATTTCTTTTTTCTTTTCTTCTATTTCTTCTTTCTTTTCTTTCTTTTCCTTTTTCTTTTGTACTTTATTCGGCTTATCTTAATGTCTATTTTCTTTTCCCACGTTCTTATAAGCGCGATCCTTTTATCGTTCGTGGCATTCTTGTATTTATTATATAATAATATGTATTGCGGTCTCCGTTATGTCGCTTTTAAAGGACGCTATTTCAATATGTAGCTATATATATATATATATATATATATATATATATATATATATATATATATGCATATCGTCTCTTTCCACTTCTCATCTTCTCCGTATTTCTCGGTTTCCTGCTGTCTCAGCGTAGATGTAGAAAATTCTTGATTCCTCGTAACTTTCATTCTGACAGAATCGGATGAATTCTTTATCCTGGAATTCGAAATATAGATGGTATAAGAGAGACGACGAGAAAGAGACAGACAGACAGAGAGAAAGAGGAGAGAGAGAGAAAAGAAAAAGACAAAAAATTCATGTCCGAGATGACTGACAAAAATGCAAAACTAGCTTGCGGTTATATACGCGCATATATTTGTCGTTCAAAATTTCGATTCTCTGTCTTACATTTTCGTGTTGTCATATATCGACAGAGAGAGAGAGAGAGAGAGAGAGAGAGAGAGAGAGAGAGAGAGAGAGAGAGAGAGAGAGAGAGAGAGAGGTAAGCGAATTGTTTTCAGAACAAAACAAAATGGAATATGGTAATAATCTCGGGAACGTGCGGAATCTTCACGAATATGAGAGAGCAAGTAGAAGAGAAGGTCGAAATAGAGAGTAACTCGTGTCTTCGTCTTCGTCCTTCGGATCGTGCATGAAATATGGATTTGATTCGATACGATTTTGAAATGCAAAGGACATGCAAGTCTCAGAGTCTTTTCGTGCCGAATCTGGCATACCCTTAGGCGTTACGAAATAGTTCCTTTCTTTCTGTCTCACTCTCCCTCCCTTCCTCCCAATTTCCTCCTTTATTTTTCGAAGATCAAGGTTAGAATGCTACGCCATTGAAAATATTTATTGAGATTTTATTAGAGATACGAGACTCCTCGATGATGACAAGCTCCGATATGCTGATCTTTCTTGAAAAGTCGAGGTCGATTCTTATCGACTTTATATTCGACACTGGATGGAATAATAAACTAGAAAAGGATAAGGAGAGAGAAGGAGAGGGAGAGAGAGAGAGAGAAAGAAATTGAGAAATATCGGAATTAGTGGTAATTTTTAAATCCTTTTATCGCGGGAAAAGGAATGGTAAAAGGATGGATAAAAGCGTAGCTTGGCTTTTATAAAATCTCTCCAATTCGACGATCGAATTTATACTCTCTCTCACTTTTGCTACGGTTAATCCAAAGACAAAAGCTGAGCCAATGGTGATCCTGAAATTCGTTTAATTCTCTACGAAAGAAAAGCTTTGGTATGGTGCTCGGTTGTTCAATAAATTTATAGGGACCACGCGATTTAATTGTTTCGACGTAGAGATCCCGGTGCAACTTTTAGAGTTCGTTCCTTCGAACGAAAGAGCTTTACGGCATAGTATATAGTAGGATAGAATCGCATCGCACTCGATGTTTCTAATAAATTCAGGATAAAGTTTTTTTTTTTTTTCATTCGAGTTTATAATCGAGAAGGGAATTTTCATTTCAACTGTAATACGGGGTCTTTCGAGGTAAAACGTTAAAAATTATTCTTTAAGCGTATATATTTTATCGTTTCGTGAGCTCTCAATGAAACGGATAAAATCCAAGTAAGAAATTTTATTTTATAAAATTTACATATATAGAAACAGTGTCATCGTTATTTCTTATAATGATCGAAGAAATGGCGATAACGATAAATTAATTTGTTTTATATATCGTCGAATTTTACAGAGAGTACGAATATAATTTTCTTCGATACGATATAAATCGTTCAATTTTCCGATAATATAAGAGTTTTGAATTAACGATAATATATTTATCAATTACAAAAAAATAAAAAGAAAAAACAAAATAAAAAAGATTAATTAATAACACGACAATTTCGATACTAATTTACAATTATAATTTCGGTACTAAGGTAGAAACTTTTTTATGATCGGTTAAATGCGAACGTGCGATATATCGAGAATGTAAAATCTCTCTAATTGATCTGGTTTACGTCTATCAGTCCTAGTAAAATTAAAGTAGACAACGAAGGGCTCCGGTGTCTACAATGACTCAGGCCTTGTTTTCTAGTTCCGCGAGAGTGCCTCTCTCTCTCTCTCTCTCTTTCTCTCTTCTGGTGCTCGCGGTATATCCCAGGTCAGTCCACCACAGTTGAACCGGCGCGGCGTGACATGAGAACCTGTTTAGTCGAGAAGGAGGTTGAGGAGAAAAGATGGGGGTGGGAGCTGGATTGGGGAGAAGAGAATGTACCGTTGCCGAGAGACGGATGCGGCCAGGCTCTGGATAAAGCGTGGGCTCCGTTGCTCCGTTCTGTGCTTCGGGTTAGAAAGAAATAAAAACAAAAGGTAGAAGTGAGGGAAAGGGTTGGAAGGGTCGGGTCGGATCTCTCTCTTTTTCTCTCTCTCTCTCTCACTGTCTAGTCTCTGTCGCTACACCATCTCCCTTCTCCGATCTCTTTTCGCTCTTCTGCGTTCTATATAGCTTTGACTCTCTCTCCCTCTCCCTCTCCCTCTCCCTCTCCCTCTCCCTCTCTCTCTCTCTCTCTCTCTCTCTCTCTCCTCTCTCTGTCTTTCCTTCTTCGCAACTGACAGTGTCGTAACGAGACAGGTCGTCCCGCTTGGGGACGTCCGTATGTGTTCTCGACAAAAGATACCTCTATGTGAAGGAAAAAAAAGAGAGAGAGAGAAAGAGAAAAGGAAAAAAAAAAGAGAAAAAAAGAGTTTCAAAGAGCGAGGAAGGAAACCCGTGCAACCCGTTCACAAAAAGCGACACCAAAATTCGTCGAGGGGCTCGTTTTTGCAATATTTTTGTTTTCTTTTGTCTCCTTTATCTTCTCTCTTTTTAATTCTTACGAGCAAAAGGATTCCGATATAGTACGTAAATGAATCCGAATCTGGATCAAAAGGATTATCTCTTATGTGAAATCGTTATCTCTTATTGCGATCGTTGGATCGATACCATTACGAGTGGTAAGTTGATTACAGGAGAAAGAGAAAGAAATATAGAGATATCTCAGTACTCTTTCGGTACTCAATCATTCAATCGATCGAAATTGTACGATACTTAACGTTGTCTCCATAGGCAAATCCTTCGAATCGCTCGTTAATTAATTTCTCTCTTTTTCTCTGTCTTTCCGTCTTTCATTCTTTCACGTGTTCAAGTTTATTGTCTTTTAGTTTATTTCGATATTGTATCTTTCATTCTTTAAACTTTTATTGGTCTCTAGTTTTATTCCAACTTTTATTTCTTGTCATTCAAAGAGATAAAAGACACTCGCGAGCGATACTTCCCGTAGTCGGAATGAAAATTCTCGTAAAAATTTTAGTTACGTAATTTCACTGAGAATGCTCGAAGAAAAAGATTTTTGCATTGCGTGCTTGCTATTAGAGTCATTTGTATCTTTTTTAATGATCACTCACACAGGCTTCCATCGACGTTCATGGCCATCGACTAGATAGATCTATTGTTAGTGAATAAATATTAACGATAGGTTCGAACTTATACGAGTACTTAATGAACTCGTGAATGATTCGTGATGATCGTTTTGAAAAATATCTGAATAATAGATGCTCCATGTTCGATAATCTTTCTTATTTATTCTGTTAATCCTTTGTAATACCATGTAACTTTGAAGTTATCTACTCCTGTATTCATGCTTTTCTCTCTCCTTCTTTTTTTTTTTTAATTTTTTTTATTAGTATTTAGTTTCTCGTCACGTCAAATTAATTATTAGTTTATATTACAAGGTTAATGTTAGCTAAATATACCATAAGACCTGAAACTCTTATGGTATAATTATACCATAAGAGTTCCACGTTATATTATTTTTTGTAGAGACGAAAAAAAAATTAAATTATATGGAATTAACGAATGTGCACAATGTCAAATACTTGTAAAATTAATTGCGTTGCAGTGATTGACGAAGAAGGTTATCGATGATTCCTATTAACTTTTATGTTACGTTGAAATAATAAGTGCTTCTGCGCTAATTGCGATCGGAAGGTTGCGAAAACCTTCGGCTGTGAAAATCTACGTTGCGAGATTTCATCGGGCATTCATAATGCATCATGGATCTGTAATTATCCTTCGTTTTCCAACCACTACTTTATCGTACGTCTAGGTCAAATTGAATTGTCTTTCTAATGGAATAAGATCGTTGTATTATTCGTCTACTTTCGTACATTAAGGGTATTATAAAATTGATGCATCTCTTGGCTCCCGTCGAAGACAATAGATCTTTTTCTCCTTTTTTTCTGTTTCTTTTTTGTTTTTTTTCTAATCGTTCTTTCGAGTGATACGATTTTCCGAGTGCCTAAATTTTTCAAAATGAAAACTCATCTGTCATTCTTTTTTTGTTTTGTTTTTTGTTTTCAAAAGATTAAGAACTTTTCGAATGATGTATACGATCATTCACCTGTTTCTTTAACAAAAGACTTTTATTTATGTATATGTAACATGTACGAATACATGTTGCAATTGTTATTTGGGTATTGTTATCAAACCCCTCGTCGTACTCTTCCTCGTCTTTGAATTTACGTTTACGATAGTTGCGAAGCATATCCACGATTCATACGAATAAAGCCAGCTCTAGAAGCTTAGTAATCCGATGGGATTGTTAACCGATTACGAACTTTATATTATATAGTCCCGATATTAGATTCACCATATTAGATACCGTCTATATTGCGGTATAGCTTTAACAATTGTTCGTTGTTATAGTTACAGGATCAGGCAAATCCAAAGAAAAGCTTCGATTATTTCCTATCTCCTCACGTGTTTAATCCCATCTATGATCGAGGAATCGTTAGATATTTGATTTTCCATGGATAATAAAAGGATGTCCTTCGCAATTAATCGGGCAAATAAAACGAAGATATATAATATCGACGATTTATCGATTAATCGATGAAGTCTATCTTTTGTATACATATACAAACCGCATTAACATTAATTAACATATTATAATCGAACATGGGAATTTCCAACAAGAGGTAAAACGAGATAATAGATAACGATTGCATGTTCGTTTAATATTCAAACTGTTTAGCCGATTACATATTTATTTTTTAGGTTGCCTGAGAATCATCGAATTAACGTTAGTTAACATATTATAATGTGAAAGATAGTTATCTCTAATAGGAATTAAAATGAAATAACAGATAACGATTATACGTTCAATTATTATTCCGATTGTTTATTTATTTATATTTAATATTAGTTTGAAAGCCATATAGTATAAACCCACCGAAAAGAGAATAATTACATCGGATTATCAGATTATATTTTTCTTTCGTACTTGTTTGTTAATCCCTTTTCTTATAAATAATAGATAATAATTGTGTGCGTGTGTGTCTATATATATATATATATATATATAGTGACATGATTTCATCGGATACAGAGGAATTATATATATATATATATCCATACATATATACACTTACACCTTTTAAATCCGATTCACTCGACGCTTCCTCGTTTTCTTTCGATTCCTTTCGTTCGAAGACAAAGACGTTTCTTGACGAGAAAAGACGTTTCTCTTCCTTTACTCGATTTCCTTCGAAACGAAGATTCCATCGTCGTAAAGTGATTTCCTTCCGAAACGAAATCGGCGAGTACATCTACGAAATCGAAGAGAATTCTCTGTGGGTTGAAGGAGAAAAAGAAGTCAAACGACGCGATTCCGAGGGTGGATATATGTGTCTCTTTATGTGTAACACGGTAGTCTCTTGAAAATGACTTTCACTTCGAGCTGTGAAACCTCGTCTTTTATTTTAGTTGATCCGTTCTTATGGCATGAAGACGCAATCGACGTCGTACTATCGTGCGCATGCACGCACTTGGATACTTAAGTATACTATATATAAGTATATTTTGTAGAGCCATTATTGTTGCACTACCAACGAGTAGTACAACCAAGACACATGAGAAATTTGTTCGTCCTCAATAGAAAAAGTGCATACGTTCGGTTGTCTCCAGCTGACGAACACCTTTACTTCACTTTACATTTTCAGTATTCTTACATAGTCTCTCTGGGGGAAGGCGAAGAAAGAGAGAGAGAAAGAGAGAGAGAGAGAGAGAGAGAGAGAGAGAGAGAGAGAGAAAAGGGGGAGGGAGGGAGGGAGGTTGAGAAGGAAGGAGAACAAAAAATAGAGAAGGATAAACTCGTACGTGTATATGTAGATGTATGTGAGAAAAATAGAGATAGAAATAAAGAGATAAAGGAAAGGAGAGACTGTGAAGAAAGGATGGGGGTGGTTTTGTGCATCCGTAAGCACGATCCTTCTTTTTCTTTTCTATGCCATGTCCTTTTCCTTCTATTTCTCTCTCTCTCTCTCTCTTTCCTTTTTTTTCTCAACGAGATAAATCGATCCCAGAGAGAAGGCATGAACTCCTCCTCTTTCTCGATACTTACATACTTCCTCCGTGATTGTGTGTACCTATGTATACGTGTATACATCTAAAATAAATAGGTAATCGAGGTCGAGGAATTGAAGAAAAAAAACGAGATATAAAAAGTGGAACACCTTCAATCCAACGTCGTAGTTGTCGTAGTCGTCCCCGTTGCCGTCATCGTCGTTGTCGTTGTCGTCATCGTCGATAGAAGTTGTACGTCGAGTGTCTCGTTATCTTCTGTGATGCACTTCTGACTGTTCGAAAAAAGAGAATAATCACATTTTATTCGTCTTTCGTTTTCTTTCGCGTTCTCTTTCGTTCAAAACTATCGAACTTGAAAGATAAGAAACGATTTATCGAATCTTTTTAAAAACCTTTGCTTCCATATAATTAATGATGAATTGTGGAAGTTAGACGGAAGAAAGAAATGGAAGTCGGTAGAGGAGAAGGGATCGAGAGATGATAGGATTGAGGATAGACGGTAGCTTAGAAAATAATCGGAAAGAGAAGCTAAATTCTCTCTCTCTCTCTCTCTCTCTCTTTCTCTTTCTCACTCTCTTAAGATTTGTTAGAGGCACCTTAATTGCTACTTTTTTAAAAGTGCAAAACATTTCTGTTAACCGACGAATCGTGAACTTGTTAAGTGAAAGAACTGAAAGTAGGTAAAGGAAGGAGTAAGTGAAGGTAGAAGGACGCTTAGAAAATAATCTGAACGAAAAGCCCGAGTTCTCTTTTCCCCTGTTATAAAAGGTTCAAGATTTGTTAGAGGCAACCTAATTGCTACGTTTCTTGACGTGCTAAACGTTTCTTTTAATCGGTGAATCGTGAGCTCTCGTTCGTTTACATCCCTTTCGACGTAACTCTTCCTACTCTCTTTTGTTTCTCTTTTTTCTTTTTCTTTTTTTTTTCTCTTTCTTTCTTTGCTATCTTTCATCTTTGTATATATGTGTGTCCCTTTTCTCTTTCTCCTTCTGCCTTTGACTTTTCATTCTCATTTAATTCTTTTTCCCGAGTTCGCACAATGAAACATGACCTGATCGTAGCAATGATTTTTCCGATTCAACAAAACTCGTCACATCGCGTCGTCGCTCAGTTTTCTTCTAATTTTTTCTTTTTTTTTTTCTTTTTTTTTTCCTCTTACTATTCTTCTCTTAACTGCACCCCTTTTCTTTTCTTTTCTTTTTTCGTTCAGCCCACTTTTTGTATCTTTCCCTCCCTCACTTTTCCTTTTCTCTTTCTTTCGTTTTCTTTCTATATATATATATATATATATATATATATATATATATATATATATACACATTCACACATTTATATATAGTCTTCCTTTCCTTTTGGGATTCTGGCATTGTTCATCTTTCTCGTCAAGCCTTTCTTTTCTTTCATACTTTGAATCCGGTCCCGACGAGAAATTAATCTCGCCTTGAATATCGAAACATTTAACAAAGCCTTCATGAAACGAAGGCACTACGTGTCTTCGACCTTTCACCATTACATTTTTCTCTTCTTTATCTTGAGATACTTTTGAGTACTATTTCTTACCTTTCTCTTCCTTTCTCTCATATTTTTTTTTGTGTTTTTCTTTTTATCCTCTTTACACTACTTCTATACGATCTTTCCTTAAAGTTTATTGTCTTTCTCTACGATGTCATTGGAAAAATATTTCAAGTCTAATCGAAAGCTTTATATCTGTTAATGCAACATAAATGATTAAAAAAAGTAATTCGAGTAACGTTGGTGTATGTTTTTATTGAATATTTTTTTTTTTTTTTTTTTTTTTTTCTTTTAACACCGTATATTTTCTCATCCTTTCCATCGTTTTCGTCGTAGGAAAGAATTTTTTGATCAGAAAGAAATGAATTTTCAATCGCAATTTTCATTTCTTTTCAAACACGCTGATTCATTCGATTTTCGCGCGTAACTTTCACCTCACGTATTGTATATTCAATGTTCTATGTTAATCTCGTGCAATTCAGTTACGTTTACTTCTCGCTAAATATGTAGATACGTATGTACGTGTCATTTAAGCAACAAACATGAATGCTTTTATCAAGCACGTACGAAATTGCACAGGTATGAATCCGAGAAAGAGATTGCTTTCCGATTTCTCGTGGCTGCGAGTACAGAGTTAACGTCTGGTCGAACGCCAGGAAAAGCTCGTTAATCGAAACTCGAACTCGTTGCATCACGCTTTTGGTTTTGTATCGTTTCCGGATTTCTGGATGGTACCTTTGCTGAGAATTTTCTCTTCTCTTTCTCTCCATTTCTCTTTTTTCTTTATTTATCTTTCTATTTTTTTTTTTTTAATCTTTTATCCTTTTCACTTGCTTTTTATTTTCCTATCTCGAAATTGAAAATTCTTTCTCGTAAGACCAACGTTAAATTAGCGAATCCATTCTCCATTTAGATACATATGATGGATATCTGCGTTGTTAGGAAAAAGGAAAAACGAAAAAAAAAAAAAATATACATGTACGCTCCAGAATTATATTGTATCGAGTTATCACGATGCATCTATTTTTTTCCCTTCGTCATATCGGAAAGATAACAAAAAACAATAACGAGTGAAATTTCAGATCTAAGAGGAGTGAGTCGATAATTATTGTAAAATTTGTTGATTGTTAATTATTATCTCACATAAAAATATTTCATCGACTAATAATTACAATCATATAAAATTTGTGTTTTAAAGATACATATTAGCGCAGCTTAATCGTTTTATCTATAAAAGCAATAGTAAATAATAAATTATTTTGCTTCGTAGTAATTCATGACTAATAACTTTGTGTACTTTAAAAATGAATCATTCTATAGTTTTTACGATGTTGACTATCAAGAAAAAATATGACGATAAAACGGTGTCAAATTGTATATAGATGGTAATCAAGTGGAACGAAGAAGTTTTAGAATTTTATCTCCTTTCATATTTCTTTATCATTGATCATTAAAACTATTTATAGGAGTCGTCCCATTTTGGCTTACCGGAAGGAACGTAACATAAGGCAAACGTTGTATCTCTCTCTCTCTCTCTCTCTCTCTCTCTCTCTCTCTCTCTCTCTCTCTCTCTCTCTCTTTCTCTCTATCTTCCTCTCTCATGATTGCAAGTGTAAATTCCAGCAAATGTCCCGTGGTAAAGATCTAACTACAACCAGCTCAATTTCTTCTTCGGTATAAGCGAGAAAGCGTTCCCGCAAAGGACGTTATAGAAACGATTATGGTAGAACCACAGGGTTTCTTCTAGGGTGTATGAGCGTAAGAAAGAAAGAAAGAAAGAAAGAAAGAAAGAAAAAGAAACCGGGATAGAAACGGTAGATATCATTATTTTTTGGTGTTCTCGTTCTCCGCACGGAACGTACGCAGCTGTTTCCATCTAAATCCGCCTCATACGAGCGGAAAGCTCGAGTTTAAAGAGAAACAGAGATAGATATACATACATATATGTATATATACGTGTACACAGGCGCATGCACACACACGTAATAGTGTATATGTATCGCAAAGACGGTGCTTTCGTGCTCTTAATGTTTTTACTTCCAATTATCGTAACCAGTATCTGTAAAACCACGTGCGGTCGAACGACTTTATCAGTGAAAGTTCAAGGAAATGTGCCGTGCCGTTCGCGATCAACGGCTAAGCATCGAGGAGAATACTATGTCTTTTTCTTTCCACGTGTTTTACGAAGGGAAAGAATAAAAAAGCACATTCCCTTTTCTTTTAGTATAAATCTCTTTATAGTGACGTCTAAAAGTATATTAACGTGCGTGCGTGTGTTAGTTTTTCGAGTCATGTATATATATATATATATATATATATATATATATATATATATATATATATATATAACGTAATATACGTTCGTTTCGCGTTAATTCCCTCGTCTCTTTTATCGAGAAAAGATCGTAACGCTCGCTTTCATTTCTTTTCTCGTACCTGCCTACGGGCATCATTCTTGTTATTGTCTAATTATAAAAGCCAGCCGATCGTATATTTACATATCTCGTTTGCAATCGAAACTGAAAACACTTCCTATTTTTTCTTGCACTTTTCTCTCTCTCTCTCTCTCTCTTTTCATTAATTTTACGTTTTATATATACGTTATTATACAATTATTTTTATTTAGATATTCGATCATCGTTTTATGCTAACAAAAATTTTAGCCTATTTTAAATTGTTTTTTTTTTTCCTCTTTTTTTTTTTTTTTTTTTTTTTTTTTTTTCTTTAACTTTTTTCTATTCGCGTGTAAGAGAAAGAGAGAGAGGGGGATGGGAGGGAGAGAGGGAGGAAAGAGATAGGGTAAAGAGAAGAGAAAATCGTTATCGCAGGTGCGTATAATATGCCGCTTAAAATCCACCTTGGGGTGAATTCACTGACGTATATCTCGCACCCTTGTAAAATCTCACGCCTACATGTTTTCACCCCTCGTACGCTATTTGTAAGCGAATCCAGTATGGCGTGTGCCACACACAGCCTTATGACATAGGACAAATTCAGAGACAAATGGATGCGAACTGAACTCGGTGGGATGGGTCTCAGGTGCGATCGCTAATTCCATATTCTCTCTCTTTCTCTCTCTCTCTCTCTCTCTCTCTCTCTCTTCCTCTCTCTTTGTTATCCGGAGTCAGGTGAAAATCTTGAATGTCTTCCTAACATTGTACGTACTCTATATACGTAGATATGTATCTTCGCGTATACGATACTCATACATAACATATACTCGATCAATCTCAAACCTAACTTTTTCCAGCTTTTCATTGATTTCCTCTCTAGCGATTTCTTTGAATCGTCATTGCATGGTTATACAGTTAACGAACCACAATCTATTTAATGAACTCGTTTTCGAGGATATTAAAAACTGGTAATGCCGCGTGTTTTATACCTATATGTACCAACCCTTCGATCTCTCTTTTTTTCTGAACCAGTGATTCTTGATCTTTAAATCGTTTCAATTCATGCCTATATCTTTGCAAGTACGTGCACGTTAATGTTTACTCGATAAATTTTGCACTTTTCTTTGCACTCTGCCTCTCTCTCTTTTTCCTTTTAAACATTTTCACGTAGTTATTTTCTATCGTCGATATCGAACGTGATAATTATTTTTCTTTTTATATTTTATACACCCGATCCTGCGTTACTTTTTTTTTTTTTTGCGTTACTTTTATCGAGGATTGCGAAAATAATTATCGAGTTTAGTTATAAAGTTATCAATTGATTTCGTTGTACGATCGCTTTCATCATCGTAAACGATACGGCAAATTTCTTCCGATCGGAAACAGTTTTCGTTTACTACGACTAAACCTATCGTATTCCCATTGATAGTAACAATTTTTCTTGCCGATACAGAACATTTATTTATCGTTCAAACATTTCTACGGATTAATTATATTTATGTATAAAAAATGTTTTCATTTTTTTTTCCTTTGCGATTTTTTCAACAAATTTGATGTTTTATTATTCTTCGTCGATATGTATAAATATATACAAATGGATATGATCAGGGATGGGTCGATCATCACCCCCCTTACCATTTCGTATTGATACACGACGTGTCATCTATAGCGATAAATACGAACGTTAATGTTTCACAAGTTTTCTTTGCCGGTTTGACGCGATGCCAACGTTAATGATATATCAAATTTATCACGTAGAATTCTTAAAGCTTTTTAAATTCCTATCGGGAAATTATTTTCATAGATGAAGCATTATGGATACATAGAAAAAAAAAAAAAAAAATAAATAAATAAAGGAAGTTGGAAATGATTGTTTACATATTTATCAGAAGAAGACAAACTGAAATTCTTGCTCCTCCTCTAATTACAACGATGCAAGCATCGAAACGTTTATCGTTATCTTCCTCGGCGTTCTCCGCAAATTGAATTAAAGAGAGGTATTTGCCTGAATTCGATGCTGCCGAGTGGACAGAGCGTTGCGGTAAAGCCGTGCACGAGATTATATGGAAAGCTTCGAGAGGAAATTCAGGCTGAGACATTGGTATACCGAATGAATCTCGTTGACACACAATAATATTCTAATTATTGTGCTACGTTTTCCGAACAAATTGGGATTTCCATTTTCAAGAATCTCGTGTTTTTCGACAAGTGGAAAGCGAGACTGAGAGAGGATGAAAGAGTGAAAGGACATGAGAGAGAGAGAGAGAGAGAGAGAGAGAAAGAGTGTGTGTGTGTTGTGCATGTGTAAGAGGAAAGTACCGTACGAGTGTAATTTGAAACGTAAAGTGGCTTAATTAAAAGATACGAAACAAAAAATTCATTAAATCATTTTGCATATTATTTCAAAGTAAAATAAAAAAGAGATAAAATGAAAAAAGAAAGAGAAAAGAGAAAAGATGTGAATGCTTGCAACGTGTATATAATTTCGAGAAAGATTTCTTCTTACTAATCGAACGGTTTCTTTCTCTCACGTTCGATTTTTTCTTTTTTTTTTCTTTTTTCTTTTCTTTTTTTTTTCTTTTTTTTTTTTTTTTTTGGTTGACGACTCGACAAAGAATATGATGTCAATCTGAGATGTGGCAGAGAATGGCATGCACGTTGAAAATGGGACAATACATTTGCGACCAACTCCGGCCACAACCTCTGGCAATTACTACGGAATAGGGTCACTTTGAATCGTACAGCTAAACGATTTATCGTCCTTGCATCCTTCTCTGCTTCTACTTCTCTCTCTCTCGTTCTATCTCCGTTAGCGCCTGGATCGCATTGGCATATAAACGACTACTTATTGCTTTTCAAATTATCCCGGCGAATTCGATTTCTCCGTTACGAACCGTCGAGCTAGGGTACCGTCAAATTAACCAACTTAATTATCGTATACGATAGTTTTACATTGTGAAATATCGAACAGAGTTTGTTTGTTTGTTTCTTTCTCTATTTCTATCATTCTTTTATATATATTTTTTTTTTTCACAATCATTTTTCCCTTTATCGTATTCTAAAAGAAATTTTTCACATGTAATAAAATTTTATTTTTAACCAATCAACTCCGATATAATAACGAAGAACGCGTAATTAGTGATCCGAAAACGAGATTAAATCTCGACGGTCAATTTGTTTTATTTTCATCTATATTGACTACAATCGGCTCTTCTCTTTTATTCGAATAACAACTGAAAAAGTATATACGATCGGTCATATGCGGTTTGTCGAATAATATGACAAAAAAATTCTTCATTTATTTCCCAGTATCGTTCTTTGTACGTTATGTTTTCGTCAGATGAATTTCAATAAAGGAATATCTTTTGTGTACGGTATTACGTCGAAGGATATGTTATTAATGGAAATTTCGTCGCTCGTTACAGACAATTCCATGAAAAGAGATTCGTCGTATGTGTGTCGTCACGTTTAATTAACTCCTTCCAAGAAACGTATTCTTGATAGATTCTTATCGGTAATTAAAATCTGTCAGTCCGTTATCTTTCGTCGTTAAGAAATGTTCTCCGTCAAATTAGCGTTCCTCGTAATATTCGGAAGAAAAAGAGTTTGATCATTTAGCCGATAAAATCATATGTCTGCGCCAAAAGTATCGTCTTTTATCAATTTACAGAACAATAATTGAAACGAGACGAATCACTCATTTCGTTTTCCTTATATCTTTTTTAATCGTATCTCTCATCCTTGCATCAAGATTCTTTGATTCAAGAATCTTTGATTCAACAAAGAAGGCATCTTTTGATTTTCAGTCAAGGTTTTTCACGTCACGTTCGAGTCGTATCTTAAGCAAATATATAAGACGTAGGTATCTCTATCTCTTTTTCTCTTTATTCGTCTCGTCGACGAAACAAACGGAATCAAAACGATAGGGGTCTATAAGAAGAAGGATAGTTCTACACGAGATGCATTCATATATATGTATATATATATAGACAGCAAGAGTGAGAGAGAGAAAGAGATATGATTTATATCGGGTGACTCGTAAATCTTCGATGTGTACTGTCGCCGCGGTATTCCTCGATTCCTCGTGCCAACTGTCCGCGAAGAAACGTGACGGTTTTTCGTCTACGACATACTACATTCAAAGTGTCTATGTATATGTGCGTATATATATATATATATATGCATTTGAAGAATGAAGAAGGATAGATAATAGTCGGAAGGACAAGGTAGAAGAGAGAGAAAGAGAGAGAGAGAAAAGATGGCAAGTTTGCCGAGCATCGATAGCGCAATCTCTGCCCGACTTGTAGCAGAGAATCGGTGCCAAGGCTCGCATAAATTTCATAGTTGGAGTGGGATCTTAGAAGATGTCCTCCTACTACATCCACTCCTTTTTCTCTTTCTCTTGTAATGACTTCCCTCTCACCTGCTACCTCATTCCGTCTCCTCCTCCTCCTCCCCCTCCTCCTCCGTCTACTCTTTTTTCCTTGGTCAACTTCTAAAATACTGTTATTTTATTTTGTTGCATGATATCATTGAAATTTTTAATCGAATCTCATTTTATTACAATGAATTATGTACTACTACAATATAAATTATTTGCTTTCTTTGTAAATTAATTATATATTATTCGTTATATTATTATTTTACAGATTGTTAATAAACTTTATTTATTAGATGTATAAATTAATGGTCAATCGATATTAAATGTGAAAAAAAATTGTTGCGAATTTTAATTCATCCATTAAGGAAAAAAAAACGCTAAATAGAATATTTATAATCTAGTTGTTGTTTATTAATAAAAATGTTTATAAACGTTGCGTAAACACATGTACTGAAAACAAAGAAAAAATGTGTTTGGCAGCATTACTCTGGGGAGGTTGGAATGAAAAGGGGGAGAGGGTTAAATATCAATTAGTAAATATTTCTTTTCAAAAGAAAAACATAAATCTTTTTTTTTTTTGAAATACGAGTGTTTACTTAGAGAATATTTCGAAAATATTTCATGCGTAAGTGACACGGTTTTGTGATATCGTTATAGTTATAAAATGATTCGAATATAACGAAAAAAAAAAAAAAAAAAAAAAAAAATAAAAATAATAAAAATCTTCTTTATTTATTAATACACTTAAATCCGTGATAAACCCATTCAATAGCTTACCGAGTGTACCTCGAATACGTTTTCTTTTTTGTTCTGTTTTCTGCGTCAATGAACGATTACGATACGCACGAATGAAGTAGAGGGTAATACGAGGAAAAAGCTTTTGTATTTTTGTTTATGTGGCGCACGTGACTCGATAAAAATCGGGCGGATACATAGGGTAGATAGCAATGGCCGACAATAACGTGTAAGCTTTTGTTGGTTACGATTCTGTATGTTGTATGATATACTAAATCGATTTAGACAATGCTTCTCTTTTTGACTCCTCTCCCTCCCTTTTTTTCTTTTTCTCGCGCTTAATTGTCACCATGCAAATAATTAATGAAAGGACTGTATGTGTGTGTGTTTTTTTTTCCTTTTATACTTATTATATGTACAAATCTATAGATATATTTTTAATCGATCTTTTTACGTACGTAAAATTAAATCGTTTTATCTCTTCTTTTTTTTTGTTTTTTTTTTTATGCGAATAGTATTATTAGCCAGTTGGTTTATTTTATTTTATTTTAATGATAAAAAAGAAACATATACGTATATGTAAAAATTATATATATGCAATTTACGTATGTTTGTATATACGTGAATATACAAATGTGTATATATATATATATATATATATATATGGTACATATGTACGTAAAGTTGCATTCTCATAGCTGCAAAAAAAAAAAGAACGAATTGGACGAGAGAAAGAATGGATAACACGTTTAGCAATGGCAATTGCCAGAAAACGAGACAGCTGCTTCGCGGTCCGTTTAATGCATTTTAACTACTATGGAATTACTTTCGCTCGGCGGCTTATGCTTACTTATAAAAAGAAAGAAAGGAAGGAAGGAAGAAAGAAAAAAAAAAGAAAGAAAAAAGAAGGGAATATTTAAAGAAGAAGGAAAGAAACTAAACGTAATTGGTACTATAGTGCCTCCTCCAACGTGAATCTATTTTCTTTATTTCTTATTTTTTAATTTCTTTTTTAATTTTTTTTTTTTTTGTTATTATTATCATTATTATTATTTTTTTTTTAATTCTTCCTCTCAAATGGTTAAAAACTTGGTATCTCTGAGATACACCGATCGACCAAAGCCATTGGAATAATTCGAATATTATTTTATATCCAGGATCGGCGAAAGAATTGAAGACCGGAATCGTATTCCGTTCTTTCTCTATGTCATCGCTTTTCAAATACAACAGTAGGAAAATGGAAATTTGAAGGAAAAGAAATTCGAATGTATTTAAATTATAATTGCCATCACATTGTTCAGCCTGAAACGCAAATTTTTTCGATGGTAGATCGATGGAATCGTTAATTGCTTTATTGCCCGGTTTAAATCAAGGATAAAAAGAGAGAGAAAGAGAGAATTTAAATTTCTTTCTCTCTCTCTCTCTCTCTGTCTCTGTCTTTATCTCTCTCTTTTTCTCAAGCTTTCCCATTGATTTTCCTTAACAACGAGATGATTTTCTCCGTCAAGTTTTCCCGTTGACATAACTAAATGGCATACACTTCTCTGTTCTCGAAACGATTAGACATTTTCCGTTCTCCTTTTAGTTTTCCTTTTGAATCATCGACGAAAATAATGAAAAGAGGGTTTGAGGGACTGAGGGAGAAGAAAGGGACACGGAGAGAAAGGCTGAATCTCAGAGAGAAGAAACTACTCTCGAGTTCGAAGGTAATTTCATGCGCTGCCTCTTAATTTGTTATATTACGAGAAAATCTTGAAGGTAGGCAATTAGCTTTGACGGTCTTTCTTGGAAGTCGATACCGTTTCAACGATAGAAGAACGAACGATTTTATTCCATTTCCTTTCCGAGTCCACCACTTTCTTTCTCTCTTGTTCTCCCTTTCAACTGTTCAATCTCGTAAATTTTTTCTCTTTCTTTCTCTCCCTATCTCTCTTTTTCTCTTTCTAACCACGTCATCGTTGGTCTTCATCGTTTTTCTGTACGAATATTCTTTGTATGTGTCTCTCTCTCTCTCTCTCTCTCTTTTTCTATGTCTTTCATAACGTTTCAACCTCCTCCTTTTTCTCTTCCTCTTTGTCTTCCTCCTTCTCTTCCTTTTTTCCATTTTTATCCTGCAATGGAAAGTACTTTCTACGTCAGCTTTCGTTGTCATTATCACCAAGGAAATGGTGAGAGTTCTTTAAGACGCCGCGACATTCTCAAATCGTTGGTCTCCTTGGATTCCGATGACATTCGAATCTTTAGTCCCCCCCCCCCCCTCTCTCTTTATATTTTTCTTTTCTATTTTGTTTTCCTTCTACTTATTCGTTGAGGAGCTCTTATCGTTCCATAAAGACTATCGTACATTAAAGCATATAAACCAAAGGAAACGAAGCGGAATGAAGCAACCGTGAAAGAAACATTTTCTTTTCCATAGTTTCTTATGGGACAACGTGCACTGTTCGAAAGCAAATGGAACTTTTTCGTTTTTACAACGTTTCTCTGCGTTTTGCTTTGCCTTAGTACGCGCGCGACAGCCTTAATAGTTCACGTAATTGGTATTTGCTCAGACAGATCCGAAATAACGTCGTCGGAAGTCGGAACCGTATACAAGTCAAATAGCAACGGACGAATTTTAATTTTCTCGAGTACCTCGACCGTAGTTGAAGCCTGTAAAAGGTTCGTAGAAGATGCGAAGGAGTCGCGTCGTTGCTAATGTTACGTCGGGGATGGAAGTTTCTTTTAGAAAAGCTCGCAAAGTGTTTCGAGGACAATGAGAAAGAGAGAAAGAGAGAGAGAGAGAGAGAGAGAGAGAGAGAGAGAAAGATAAAGAAAGCTACGAGTATTCATGAATATACAAGGTGTCTTGAAAATAGAGTGGAAAAGTGTATGAACATTGTACTTGTAGGTAATTTTGTTAACCGAAACAAAAAAGTGGGAATGAAGTTAAATGTTTTCGTAATTAAATTTTGTAGATTAACAGATCAAATTGTTCGTTCGTTTTTCTTAGGTTTTTTTTTTCTTTGCTTTTCTCTCTCTCTCTCTCTCTTTTTTTTTTTTTAATTATAGAAAAAATTTAACGATTTCAATTGTCTGGATTGATTTTTTCGTTTTACTTCGTCTATAAAAATTCTTTCACCTATAAAAATATTGGAAATAAATTGTGGAATTGAGACGAGGAGATAATTTGTAGAGTAAGCATGCACACATTCATACGTGTGTATACTTTCCTCTCTCTCTCTCTCTCTCTCTCTCTCTCTCTCTCTCTCTCTCTCTCTCTCTTTCTCTTTCGAACAAGTTAGAACGAAGAAGCTAATCATCGTTTGTTCGAACTTAACCATGAATCGAGAATTCGAATTGAAATCCCATTGATTTATTCGTACAATAACACGCGTCATTAATTTCCTTTCAACTTAATTACAGATCTTAGCTCGTTATTTAATATCAATAAAATCAAGTGCTCATTCGGAATCGTACGCTTAAATTGTTTGATATCAAGAGAGACTCGTTATCTGCCGTTAAACCCGTAGATTTCAAATATAGAACAACAGGAAGACAGAGCGTAGATAGAACGGATGATTCATAGATAAAGTTCCTTTAAAGTTAATATCTGCGCTTATTCTGTGCTTACCTTGTGTTTATTCTGTGCTTACTTTGCGTATTTGTTTGAAGTCTCTGTGACTTTTATTTCCATATACCCGTGCAGATGAAAGCATTTGGCTATTAATAATGTAGAGAAAAAATTCTTTTTTCGTTGAAAGAGCACTTTGTTTATTAATTATTTATTAATTTTTATGATTTTATAAATTGGATTTTATAAGTCCTGAATTTCTTTTGTTGGCAAAAAAAAAAGGTGAATTTGTTTATAAAAATTATAAGAATTTGTTTATAAATATTATTTATAACAAATTGTTAATTAATTATAAACAATAGATTTAATAATTAGAGAAGATTCTGTTCATTAAAATGGTATTTTTTTTTCAAGTTTCTACGAGTTTTAGTTCCGAAGATATTCCCATGTAAATGGAAGATATAATTATTAATAATATAAAAAAAAAATTGTTTATACGTTAATCCGTTTATTAATTATTTATTAATTTTATATATTGGACGAAATCTGAATTTTTTTGTTGGCAAAATAAGATGAATTTAATTCGTAAGAATTTCTTTATAAAAATTATTTATAACAAATTGTTAATTAATTATAAACAATATGTTTAATAAATAGAAAAAATTCTGCCATTTAAAATGATATTTGTTTCAAGTCTGTACGACTTCTAGTTTCGGAGATATTCCCATAATAATGGAAGATGTTTACACTGACCTACATAATTTCATTCAAATTGGC
This sequence comes from Vespa mandarinia, assembly GCF_050613455.1. Classification (NCBI taxonomy): domain Eukaryota; kingdom Metazoa; phylum Arthropoda; class Insecta; order Hymenoptera; family Vespidae; genus Vespa; species Vespa mandarinia. The sequence continues at coordinate 909,344 of NC_140831.1, forward strand.
CCATTGACACACTGACCTATATAAATTCTGAGAATTTACGCGAGCTTACTACTACTATTACTATTACTACGAACAGCTGTACTAAAGGAATTATGAATGAAAATCTTTCGAAGACGATATCTCCGGAACGAAAAGTCGTAAAGACTTGAGACCAACGCCGTTTTCAATTATAATTTATTCTTCATTTATTTAAATATTACAATAATATTGTTATAAATAAAATCGATTTTGTTAATAATTTTTAAAATATAAAATTTTTTCTTTTCTCTCGTCATAGTTATATACTTTTGTAATAAGTGATTATGACATTAAAAATATCATTATAATTATATAAATTTTATTGTTTATTTAAAATAAACTATAGAAAGATTTATTAATAATCGTCAATGTAAATTGTATGATCGAAAACTCGAATATTTTTCTTTTTCTTTTGTCATAAGAAATCTGACCTTGCTTTTGCGTTTATCTTTTTTTTATATTTCTTAAACTATCTCGTAAACTAATAATTTTCTGATATACATGGATTAATACTTTTTTTTTTTTTTTTTTTTTTTTTTTATAGAAAATAGTGAATAGTGTCGATCATGTACAGACAACCTCCTAGCATTCGTATCGCTTGGATGACAACGATTTCGTTGCATTAAGACATCCAATTAGTATGAATCCTTAAATGTTTCGTTAGTCATGCACTTTTTCTATTTATTTGACGTTCTCTCTGAACGATGGAAGAAGGTTCATCGCGCATATATATACACACACATACATACGCACGCACACAGATACACTATCTAGTAGAGTTCTTCCTGCGGATGCATGTTCTCATGGTAAGGACCAATGGTCGGCAAGTTAAATTGGAACGTTTCAGCGAAGGATTAACGCGACCCACTGGGGTCGAAGCCGACAGAAACTTTACTAATGTGTGCCTTCGTACTTAGGCGCGAGGACGCAGGTAACTGCCGTAATTGCTTTGCCATAGTCTTTGGTAATCAAGCCTTTCGTGATCGTCCCTCTCGCGTGTCTTCTCCACGTACTAATTGTTAGATATATGTAAAGTAAACCAATTAAAATATTATAGATTATTTTATTATTATTATTATTACTTTTTTTTTTTTATATGACCATCAATGATAATGATTTAAGCCATTGCAATATATCATGTGATATCATTGAAATCGCACGCTTATACATCTGTGTTTTTTCTTATTTTTTTCTTTCTTTCTTTCTTTCTTTCTTTTTAATTTTATTTCGTTTTATCGTCAGAAAATTAATTGTTGCTTCATATGCTAAGCTTTTCATATAATTTTCTTTTTTTTTTCTTTTTTTAAATACGAAAAAAAATTGGTTTATAGAGGATGGAATAATTTTCTTTTCTTTTCTTTTCTTTTCTTTTCTTCTTCTTTTAAGATTTCTTTTAAGATTTAATTTAGAACATAAAAGTTTTTTAATTATTTAATAAGAACAGTGTTCATAATATGAAAAAATATAAAAAAAAAAATGTAAACATTGTATTATACATACTCGTTGAATACTAATTAGCTTCCAGATATCATTTATTTTATAAAGAAAAATTCAATTATGATTAAGAACATCTTGTAACATATTATTTGGACTGTTCTGTATACATGGACATATGTATTATTGCATATATAGAAACGATGTGGTAGCTTTCGAGCGACGACATCGTTTCTGGAGATATAACATTGGATTTGTGGAATTAAGCGTTGTATCTGCGTCCAGCAAACGTAGCTTTACGATCCTGGCAGACCTAAATTTCTCTCCTATCGAAATTGTGTCTCTAACGTTCTCTAACGTTCTCTAACGTTCTCGAGAATAACGTATCTCGATTGACATTAGATTTTCCTCTCTGAAATTAAGTTTTTCTTTTAAAACTTTATTTCAAGACCGTTTCAATTCATTTTTCATATTGACGTTATAATGAACATTATTTAAATTCATTCAAATAATGTTTTTGTAGTTTTTTTTTTATTCAGAGAAAGAGAGAGAGAGAAAGAGAGAAAGAGAGAGAAAGAGAATATATCATTTAATCGTTCTCTAACGTGCAGAAAATACTTGAAGCAGCATAGTTTACATCTTTCTCATAATTTAGATATATATATATATATATATATAAAGTACATACATAGATGTAATTCAAATAATAAACTAATATAAACCAGCGGCATCGGAAATCCTGCAATGCTTTCCATAATTTTCCTACGGAAAGCGTTATTGTGTACGCAGAGAACGAGCGTTCGTGTTTCTCCAAAAGTTTTTATCGGGAGAAAGTTCTCTCTTGGAATTCTTCGTTGTTTCTAATGAATATTTGATCGTTACGAAACAAATGGTTATAGTTTCTTTTTTAGTGGAAAATGTTGGCAGTAGTTCAATAAGGGGGAATTAAACTTAAGACTTTTCTTATTTTGAAAAGAGGAGGGAAATAAAAATAAAGAGAAAAAAAAAATTTTTAAATAAAAAAAAAAAAAAAAAAAAAAAGAAAAGAAATAAAATAAATTAAAGAAAAGAAAAATAAAAAGAAAAGCTGATGGATGCGTATGCGCTTCAACGCTTGAAAGTTGGAAAGGAGAGTCGTTCGGTCAATGTTTAAATAAACGTTGTCCTCCCGGTAAATAACGTTTGTCCTTGGATGAAGCAATGTAAACCCTTAGTTCAACTTCAGCCTCTTTGCCTACTACTGGCACTATTGTCAAAAGATCTTAACCAAACTGCAGGAGAGACTAGCGGCAAACGGGTTTGGTGTCGTATGTGCTACGGTTACTCGTCTATAACCGAGCATTCGAGTGTGTACTTTCTCTAGTTTGTATTTAGTTACAAGTGAATCTCCCTTCCTATTGCGGTACTCCGGATTGTTCCTGTCATATTCGTGAAAATCGTTGTTTAACTTTGTCGCGATATACCAAACGGACTACTCAAGTTTCGTCAGATAAATGGCGAAATGAGAGCGCGAATAACGTTCAAAGGAAGCACAGCTACCTCTATGGAATCTTCCTGATCGGATTAGTTCTCTTCAAAAAAAAAAAAAAAAAAAAAAAAAAGAAAGAAAAAAAAAAGAAAAAAAAAAGCCCAAAATAAAACTCGTTCTTTATTCATTTTCTTTTTTTTCTTTCTTTTTTCTGTCTACTTTTAATTTCATTATTATTTTTTCTTTTCTTTTGGATTTTTTTTTGTTTTTTTTTATACTTCCAAGTCCTTTGAGAGAAGTCTTCTTTGACTTATATTACACGTGATATCTTAATGAATTTCTTACTTAATTATAATAAATATAGGAAAAGATATTCTAGATATCTCTCAAATAATATACAATATAAAGATAAAAGAATAATTACATCTTTTAGAGGATTCTTTTAAAATCCTTCAAGGTGGACGGCCGATAAAAGAAAATTATGTTTCACTTACAATATTTTCCTTAATTCCTTAAGTATTTTCGTAGCTTCGTCATTTTTCATATTTCCGATTGAATGTTCGTTCTGCCATTGAAGAAAAAGAGATCGATCCTACGGGCTTACGTTGCCATAGGGGATTTGTAGTTTCTTGACTGTGGAAAAGATGATAGAGAAAGAGAGATAGACAAAGAGAAAGAGAAAGAGCCAACTCTTGAGTTATTTCTCATCTCTTTCTTTATTTTTCTTTTTCTCTCTTACACTCGTCGTGTGACACTCACACGACGATGAAATTCTTGGTGCGGTTTTAAAGGTCGCAAGGAAGCAAAAGAGATCGCCGAAAATTCGTTCGAAGATACGACGAGTAGAGAAACTCTGTACTCTTAGGAAAACGCGTCTGCACTCTTCCTCTCTTTCTCTTCGTACAGTTAGCTCGAAAGTACAGAATCTCTAAGAGATGACAGACGAGGACTACAACTGTGTTGTAGTAGTAGTCATAACGTAGTAGTAGTAGTAGTAATAGTAGTAGTAGTTATAGTAGTATGTGTGTGTGTGTTTGAAGTGAAGAGCATGTAAGAGACGTATAGAGGCTAAAAAGTTAGGTCGGATTAGGATCGACGAGCGTGGGAGAGACTTTGGAAAGTGCATATTGCACTCTCGACTCCTCTCCTCGTTGAGATGTTTCGCGACGGCCCGCGACGTCTTCGCTCGGTTTACCTTGCGCACTTCTCTAGCCGACAAAGTGTGTATATGTCTTACTAGACGTGTATGAAGCAGAAAGAGAGAGATAGAGAGAGATAGAGCAGCATAAGATAAAAATGCAAAGTTATCGATCGATATTACAAAGGTATATCCTTTTTAACTTTCTTTCTTTTTTTTTTCACAAATGTATCTATCGTATTTTTTTTCTTATTTTTATTATTATTATTTTTTTTTTTTTTTATTTACAGTCGAACTTTTACTTGTGAAATTATTTTTATCAAATTACTATGCTCAATTGTCCGATACATTACCGGAATATAGCCGAAATCTTATAGATGATGTATAACTTTCAAACGATGCATTTAGTGTGCATCATCGTTTACAATTTTGCATCAGTCAATAATCGACGTGCATAAAAGATTATTACAACACAAGTTGTTGAAGTACATAGTCCTTTTTTTTCTTTATTTTCTTTTTTCCTTCTCCGTTTTCGAAAACTGTTCCTTTAAATTTTATTTCTCTTTCTCTCTTTCTCTCTCTCTCTCTCTCTTTCCTTTTTTCGTAACCATGTCGGTTTTTTTTTTCTTCGATTTTTTTTTGCTGTTGCTATTTTCTTTTACTTCTTTTTTATTTTTTTTTTTTTTTTCGTTACACTTGTTTCCCATCTTTATCCCTTAGCTCAACCTTCTTGGCCACAGAAGGGAGTGAAGTCGGTGGAGATTGAAGTTTTATTCATTTACTACATCGATAGCTGGCTACCCTTCGAATTCACCGATACAGACTGCTGGTTGCCTCTTTATTTAGGTATTTTCTGTTCGAATTTGTTTCACACCCCTGACCCACTTTCCCTGCATCCCTGTAAGTATGTACCGTCTCATTTTATTTCTTTTTCCTTTTCTCTTTTCTCTTTCTCTTCTTCCGCGAGACATAGGCGTAACTTTTCGTAACAACGTCGTAACTGCGAAGTACGGTTTTGATCGTGAACGAAATGGTGGTTTGAAAGAAGAGGGTTGGAAAAAGCTTTCTTGACTTTCTTTTATTTTCGAAACATGTCGTCGTCTCGTTATGTTCACAGACCGAACGTGCCAGCGATCTTTTTCCCTTATTAGAAGGGAGAATAAATGCTTCTCTCTCTCTCTCTTTCTCTTTTTCTGTCTGTCTTTCTTTTCTTGTTTTTCTTTTCTTTTTTTTTTCTTTCATTTGAATTTATTTCTCATTATTCATTCAGTATTGAAAATATTTGTCATTCTGAGCTCATATTTATTTGTAAATACTTCTTATCCTTTTTTCGATTTTGCGTTTAGTTCTTAACATCCCCTAAAGTTTGAATGATCGATTATGAAATATTCTATATAGATTTACATATGTTTTTGTATTACGTACTCGCTTACGTTTAATTCAGATATAATTTATTTGTTATTCGTTATTTATGATTTTTGTGTTCGAAATCGTACGCGTATAACACGGTTCACGTAGTAACCGCAAACGATGTGAACGAATGGCAAATGGACGAGTAATCGTTTCGTAGATTTTAACGAGTTAATGGAGTATTTGTGTTTAAACGAAACAACGATGGATTAACAATGGCGAAAGAAACAAAACGATCGAGTTGAACTTTGTGGTACTTGCGGTTACGCGTCTTCGTCTACTGATTTTGCTTTCCATTCACGTTCGACTATTTCGATATTCCACCCATGAAATTTGTCTTTCGATATTGACTCGCTTTAAGAATTTATTTCTACGATCTCATGTTTCTCGCTAGTCTTACATAGTCGTTTAAAAGAACAATATAAACTTATTTTCTCGATCGATTATTCGCAAGTTTATACAAATTAATTATTAATCGAGTATATTAAATGCGATTTATCTTCGAAAATTCGTATTCCGAAACAATCGATATTATTGCAATTGAAATGCAATTCTTTATTTCTATTTTGACCATAAATTTTCTCGCCAAAAAATATTATTTACTATATGCTTTATATAATACAAAGTGATATTATTAATAAAATAATCATAATAACTATATATTAGAGAGAAAAGCTTATTGGCAATAATTAAAGATTTAATTCATGTTTATATTCGATTCAAATTTATTTTATTTAGAACAATAGCGAGATCAATGATTGAGTAATAATATTTCCATTATTCATTGAACGATATCAATTGTGATAGAAATATTATTAAGATTCCTTATGTAGATAGATTCTAAAGAATTTAAATAGAAAATAGTCGATGGAAATCTCGTCTTTTTTTTTTTTTTTTTTTTTTTTAATCCCGTTCAATTTCGTTTTTAGCGGATAATCGCGGTGTCCGTTCGTTTCATTGATAATTCGTAGACAACATGAGCATTTTGAAATTCAAAAGCGTTTTCACGTTGAAACATACGTCATTGAAGAGGGTTCATCTTATCCTTTCCTAAGCTTCCAACCTCTTTTGGTCCAGCCACGATTCAACGATATGAAGAGCGTGGATTCGAACTTTTCGACAGGTTCGCGCATTTTGAAATAAGTAGGTCGAGACTCGCGAACGATTTTCCGACGACACGAGGACGATGCATGCGAGTGTTTCAAACGCATACACATACACATATACATACAAACATATATATATATGTGTGTGTGTGTGTGCGTGTGTGTGTGTATATATATATACACATAGCTTAGGGATGCTGGGTAAACACGAGGTCAAGATTATCCTCGAGACTGTGAGAGAGCCGCGGGCATACGGATTTTCTCCGTTTTCCAGCGAAGTACAAACTTTTTCGAGCAGCTGCGCTGCAAACAAACGTTATTAGACTTCATTATTTTCGCGCGGAGTATATAAAATGCAGGACCGAACGGAAAAACGCTCCTTCCAATTCCTTTGGCCACTCTCGAAAACTTTCTTTTTATCTTCTATATCTTTGTCTTTCTCTCTTTCCACCTTTTATTTCTCTATGTTTGTTCTCATCGATAAATATTTTTATTGATACACGTATTAAAAATGCATACTACTATTCCATTGTTGGATTGATTATACTTGCGATTATTTTAATAATTCTTTACAACATCGTGTTACTTTAAAGTCCAATTCATAAGAAAATATATTTCTTTAATGTCACTCTCCTCGACTCGAGTTTTCTTTTCTTTTTCTTTTTTCTTTTTTCTTTTTTCTTTTTCTTTTTTTTTAAATCTAAATTTCTAAATGGAACGTGACTTTTGTTTTGGCGCAGAAACGACAACGCCGATCGATGACGATGCTTTTCGATCGATCGGTACGAAATATCGCATCGTAATAACGTCGATGCTTCCCAATAATTTTTCGATGGCGTTGAAAGCGCCGCCTCTGCTGCTGCAGCAGCAGCAGCAGGAGCAGCAGCAGCGGCAGCAGCAGCAGCAGCAGCGGCAGCAGCAGCAGCAGCAGCAGCAGCAGCAGCAGCAGCAGCAGCAGCAGCAGCAGCAGCAGCGGTTTTATTGCGTTTGCATAATAAACTTGGATTTTACGCATAATTTATCGCCGCGTTGAATTCTCCTACGTACTTATCATCGACGCCGAACCGGTGCTCGAGGAACGGTCTCCTTTTTCTACACCCCTACCTCCTCTCGCTCTCCATCACACCAGTGTAGTCGCGATGCAGATGTAATTTCGTACCGCTCCAAGGGAACGAGCCAAAATTTTCCTTTTATGCGTAATTTATCATCGTTAGACGCGGGACTCTCCTTCGAAAAAGCAATTTTACTTAAATCGGCGAGAGAATGTGGCTTGAAAAATATTTTGTTTCTTTTTTTTTTTTTTTTTTTTCTTTTTTTTCTATTCTTTTAAAATGAGAAAAAAAGAAAAAAAAAAGAGAAGAAGAAATGTACGACAAAGATCGTAACTTTTATAACATTTTTCTCTTGTCATTTCTTTTATCAGATTCGAGATGTCATTTTGAAGTTCGAGAAATTATGAATCGTCTTATTTCAATTAATATCAAATGGTATATATCTGTTGTCCGTAATAATATCAGAATTAACTTGATACTCGATACGACAGCATAAGCACATATATATATATATATATATATATTTAGGTACATAAGTACGTATGTCTATATATTCAAAGACAAGTTTGCCCTATCGATCGAGAAGGATATTCCTCACAATAGATCCTATTCATATCTCAAATTCATCATTGATCTGATTCGCTAATTTGAGGATGGTTTATTTAGGAGGACTTGTGTACTAGCATGACATTATGCGAATAAATTAGAGTATCAAATGACCACAAATAAAGTACTTGATAGAACGTGAGAATGATGATCACTATGAATTGATTCGCGAACAAATGACACGATATCGCAATTATAGGAGAGAAATCGGCAAATATGGGCACGTAATGTCATTTGCATGAGTCTCTCCGCGTTACGGTTATAGTAATTTCATAAAATACAATTCTACGTATGTACTTGTAAATTTTTTTGCGTTATGAAAAAAAATATGCTAAACGGAAGAACGACTATATATATATATACTAGTAACGTTATACACGTGGATACGATTACATCGAGAAAAAAAACTATTAGGACATTTCTAGGGAATATTTCGATTGTTACGATAATTAACTAGAATCTCGAAAACGCTCAAATTGCTTTTTTTGTGATATTCGTTCGAACAACAAAAAAAGAATTATATTAGTCGCGTTATTTGTCCACTATTCGCGTTGATTGAACCGTTTTATATGCTATTTGAATAAATCTACGCGTTTTAGGATTTTTCTTTTCATTTTCATTTTCCTTCTTTTTTTTAGTTTTGTTTTTATTTTTCCTTGTATATCCAAACAGAAAGAGAAAAATTGAATAGGTAACACAAAGAATAATGTTTCACGTTCGAATAATTTTTTTTCCCTCGTTATATATACATATATATGCATATCAACAATGAAAAAGAATTGTATTAATTCAATAACTTGAAATTTTTACAAAAAGATGTTCGACTTCGATCCATAAGATATATGTGTAGTGGTTGCAAGAATATATTAGATGAGCTAAGAGAATAATTCTCATTATCGTAACGATAACAATGACATACCAAGAGAAAACAAAGTTAGAGAATTTCGGAAAATCGTGTCGCCCGACGAAATTAACGTTCAGACTAGACGGACGTGGGTAGAAAGATCTGCGTTCTTGCGATGACTCTTATATATATTTGGCGCGAGCTACGATTGCTAGTTTTCATCCATTCGGTCGTTGCCGGTTTAATCTAGGGCAAAAGTTTAACGAACAGTTGTACGATAATTTAACATGCAAAGAGAGAGAGAGAAAGAGGGAGAGAGAGAGAGAGAGAGAGAGCGGGGGAGGGAATTTATTTTCGCTTTCAAGAAGATGATAACATTGATCTTTATTTTAGATATAAAAGTATTATATCTTTAAAAATATATTTTGAATATTGATATTTTTATATGATACGATTATTGTTACATGTCCGAATATAAAAATTATATAATTATATTTCGTATAATTTTGTCGTATAAAATATTGAGACGTAAGGATAACCCTTAAGGAAGGAAGGAAACTCATTTCTATCAAAAGGATCCATCTGTTGGTCCATCGGTGCTATAAGTTGTCCATCCTTCGTTATCTGTCACGAGGAGACTCGATCTCTCGAGCGTTGGCGTTTCCGGAAGTATATACTATATAGAGGCAATATAGCAATGGGTTCTTGCTGTCACATCCTCTTGTCTTAGATTACAACAAGCTCTTCTCATCGATCCACGAAAACGTATACATTCTCATAGAGATGTACGTGACTGGTAGATGTGTAGAGGCGTCACTTAATTTCAGCATCAAGAAGGAAAGGACACTCTCTCTCTCTCTCTCTCTCTATCCGTCTGTCGATCTATCTATCTCTATCCATCTCTGGTAACCGAAATCCTTGCTCGAGTTTCTCCGCTTTCACCCATGATTGCAAAGCGTTCGGAAAGAGAGTGAAGGCGAATGTAAGAGATGAAAAATAAAGTGATTCGATAAAAGGTTATAAAGAAGTTTTAATACAATCATGCAATTAACATTGGAATTCTTTTTAAAGAAAAGCATCGATCAGCGGTAGTACTATGAACGTTTTCCTTTTCATAGGAACGATTATCGAATTTCTTTTGAGCAACGTTATCACGAATTTAATTACTTTTCCTTGCTACCTTTTTACTCGTTCATCGACTATTTAAAAAATATCTTTACAGAGTTTACATAACTTTTAATCATTTACAAAAGAATCGATTCCTTTTCTATATAAGATTTGTGTATTTTCTACAGTTAACGAAACATCCTCTTAATATCTTTTTATTAATTAAATCGTTATTTATCGAATTAAGGAATGTGGTTATGTTTCTCCATTTAAGTGTCTCTATCGAATAACATTCTCTTCTTTCGGTATCACTTCGCTATCATCCTTCGTAAGTCCTTGCTTTCGATGCACTTTGGAAAGCCACGACGAGGTTCGTCGAAGCGGAAAGACGACCGGTGAATTATCGAACGGCTCCTGCCGTTGCTACGAAGCGCTCGATTCTCGAGGTCACGTAAATGGATTGCGAAAACTTTGGTGGTCCCGATCGGTTCGGGAATTCTTATTACTGCTCGTGCACGTTTCGCGAAACGGCTTCTCGAGTGGGTCAAACGGCAAGACATACACAAAGAGAGAGAAAGAGAGAACCTTAAACGCCGAGATATATCGGCCGAATCCCTTTAAATTTTAATCTTTGTTTGCTCGATATATTATACTCTTCTATATATACTATTATATACATATATATACATAAGTATACGTATCTTCGACAATGTGTATCGGAATAGGGTCGATCGATCGTGAAAGGAAAATACCAATTTACGAGACAGAATGACGCTTGTACCGTAAAAATTATCGTTCGATTTCCAATGCCATATGACTGATTTAAATTTTAAATTCGTATTTATCGAATCGTTGATGTGTATGATCGTGAATGGAGGGCAACGGGGGAAGGGATGGGAGGAAGCGGAGGATGAAGACAAAAATATAAACAAAAGGAAAAGGAAAGGAAGAAAAGATAAGAAAATAAAAAATGAACGAGAATACGTGGGAAGAGAGAGACAGAGAGCAATGACAAGAGTGACAAGAAACCACGTGCACTGAGAGTTTTATCAGTGCATTTTTTTTATTAATTTTCCTTCGTCGAAACTAATCGAAGCGTCGTTCCTCTTCGTCGATTCCGACGTTGAACGTTTTCCGAAACGTCTTGGGAGATCCCCCCTCCCAACCCCACCCCGCCCCTCTCACTTCATCCCATAGAATCACTATAATTTCAGTGCTGTTTAATAAACGACCCGAGGATCGGGATACGACGCAAGATGTCGGCTTATTGCCTCCTTGCTTTTTTCGCAATAATAAGGAAAGAATACCCGCGGGGGACATCTCGTCTCTCTTTTACCTCGAATGACATTATCAATTTCGAAGGATTATTTCACGGAATTTGCCCGAGACGAGACGTAATTACGCTCTCGGTTCTCTCAATTTTCTCAGGATTTACGCTCTCTAATTTTGCGTCTCTCTCTTACTTTTCTTATCTTTTCTTTTTTCTTTCCTTGTCTCCTATATTCGTTTATCGTTCAATGGCATGAACGATTATATTTTGTCACCTTACTCTCAAAGAAAAAGAGAATATTCTCGTTCAAACTTATTGTCAAATGTTCCCTACGAAATCGGTACGATTTAGGTAGCGCTTATCGGTAACCATTTTCTACCGAACACGGTTTTCACCGTTTGCATTTTCTGCCTGTTTACTTTCTATTCCGTTTATTATTGTCGTTCGCCACCCTCCAGGTACGATCTAAACGTTTAAGAGTCGAAGGAAGAGATCCTATAGCAGCAGCCTCCGGCGAGCTTCTCTTAATGATCAAGGTAAATGAGAATGAGAATGCCAATTAAAGCACAATCGTTAGATTTAACGCTGGAAAAGGATTGGTACTAAAAGTACCGTACTCTCTCGATAAGACGTGCCAGTTTATAGAACAATTTTCGAAATGTTCCTTCTAAAGAATCTTAAAGTTTGAATATTTGACAGGATCCTCAAATACGATTGAATGAATTGTATCGTTTATTTGAATAATTGACGATGATCTATTTAGATTTTTTTAGAACTTTTTTTCTTTTTTTTTTTTATACACAGTAAGAAGCAGTCATAAATCTACTGATTGAGAATAAACTTTCTATATTTTCTTTTTTCCTTTTTTCCTTTTTATTATTGCTTTTACATTATAATTTTTATTTCTACGTTTTGAATGTATGTGTCCGTAAGTAAGAAAAAGAGAATAATTTCGTATGGAAAGAACGTAAAGATGATGAAAAACAAAATCTTAAATAGCAATTTCGAGTGAAAGGAAAAAAGAGAAAAAAAAAAATCGGTAAACTTCATTGGGTAAGAACGATCGTGAAGATATCGTGATGATCGAGGCATTGCCGTCGTTATTCCTTGCACGAAGTCACGTACGAATTCCAAATCGTCGACCTTGCACGTTGAAAATCGTTCGTGCGAGCTCGTAACTCGCACGAGAAATCTCCTCGGACGTTTCCTGGATATGAAACCTTCCTAGGTTGAATCTCGAGAGTGGACGATGCCAAGATCCTTTAAGACGCTAAGCGAGGATCACCTAAACCGACGATATATTGTGTATATCTTTGTGTCAGTATTAATGTGTGTGTATCTCTCTTGTATGTCACGGAGAAGATACATTGTAATGCACACATAGCCAAACACAGACACACACATAGACACATACAAAGAGAAGATAGATCTGATAACCGAGTGTGTCGTTGAATTCACGCGGTGTCCAGCGTATCTCGTCGTATGCTCGTGTTGAGCTCACGTTCTCGAGCAAGCAAGCAACCAAGCAAGCAAGCAAGCAACCAACCAACCAACCAACCAACCAACCATCCAGGCAAGTAAGCAAGCAGGAACGCGCCGCGAATTACACAAGCGCGAATCGCTTTCACTTGGCAAACCTAACCGTCCTCCTCTCTGATGTAGGCCTGCCTTGGGTACCTCTATTTGTCGGTACTCTGCTATTTC
>NC_140831.1:925000-1005000 GCF_050613455.1 Vespa mandarinia
CACATACATGCAATCGCGTAAACTCAAGTTGTTCTCGTTGGGTCGTTTGTGAGATGACGAGTCACGTAGCATTCTAGAATACCACGAGTGAGTTCCTCTCGAAGCGAACGTTCCTTGCGATCTTCGAACAACCCAAACGAGTTCGTTCTCCTCGACGTTGATCCTGGAAAATTCCACGAGTCTGTCGATCTTTACGAGAGAGCGAATTCTTCGATCGACTTTCACGGACTATTTTCTTCTTCTTTTTTTTTTTAATTTTAAAACTCGAGCTTTTTTTTGTACTATTTCGTTAGTTAGATCGATGAAAAATATTATCGAAAGAAAAAAGAAAAAAGAAAAATTACGATATATCTTGTATATTTGAAGAAACGAAAAGTTTTACAAGCGTATGTATTTCAAATAAAATACATACGTAGTTAGTTCGATATATAAAGTCGAAGAGTTTTTGATAATGAAGGATTTATCGATCGTACGTAAGCACTCTTGCTTTTTCTTTTTTTTTTTTTTCCGACGACACGGTAACGTAAACATCCGGGTAGTTGCCTACAAGAACGTTTTTATCGCTTTCCATTTGTTTATTCTTCAGTTCCCCGAATTGCGATCAAATGAAGGACGAGCGAATCTATATACAATAGCTGGTTTGCCAAAGAACATTACGGCTTCCTTTGTTTATGTTATTTATACTACGTACTCGTAGCTACAATGATCGGAGTTAGTAGTACAGTTTATTCTACGCTCTTGTAGAGATCAGATGTAGGATTAGATTTAGAACGATCGTGTAACGTAAATCGTTATTATTACTTTTCTTTATATGTATATCATTTAATAAATATATAGAGACGTTAATAAAACAACTACAGGATCCTACAGATGCATTATAAAGTGACAAAAAAAAAATAAAAAAAAGAAAGGGGAGAAGAAGAAAAAAAGAAAGAATCTTCGTACGAAAGGATCTTTCTCGTATCTCATACGAGAGACGAAGGAAAACTGCTAGTTACTTTTCTAGGATGCTTTCTGCAATCTCGTGAGAATGTTTTATAGAAGGAGTAAGAAGAGGAGAACGAGAACGAGAACGGTAGGACAAGTAAAGAGATGGAGGGAGATAGAGTGAAAGAGAGCGAGAGAGAGAGAGAGAGAGAGAGAGAGAGAGAGAGAGGAGAAGGACGGACGATGGTACGAAAGCGAGGGAGCGAAATTACCTGCAGTTTGGTCGTGGCAAACTTTCAAAGTAGTTTGCATCTTAATTAAGCAATGATATCGTGTTAAGGACAGTCAGTGGGGAGAGAGCGATTTGCTGTGTGGTCCACCACCACCACCATCACCAGCACCACCTTCACCACCACCACCTCTTCCTCCTCCTCCTCCTCCTTCTCTTATTCCTCCCCTACTTTTATACCTCCATATCTTCCTCCCTCCTTCTCTCCTCACTTATTCATCGTTCTAGCTTTCTCCACCTCTCTGTCAAAGGAAACCGTATTGGTTAGTTGCACTGGATGCTTCGTGAGATAAGTTTACATTGGCGTATTACGAGCGTTTAAATGCGACTGCGAACTAATTTTCGAGGATTAGAATACGTTAGAGTAGAAATCCGAAGCGGATGTTGCCACGATGTATGTGGGATGCACGATGCTTATCGGATTTAAAATTGATTACTCTGTAATTCTGTTTCTCGGATTCTTACTCCGTTTTGCTCTATCACTTTTATCTATCTCTCTCTCTGTCTCTCTCTCTTTTTCTGTCTTTCTTCGTTTTTTTTCCTATCACTTTGTAGTTACATCCCACACACTCGTGCGCACGTTTCCCTGTCGCTCGTATTGGATTCTTGATTTAAATCACAATTTGTTACATTTGATCGACGAAAAAGGCAGGATCGATCGATTTTCTAATGAATTTAATCCTTCAAAGTTTATGATTATTTTTTTTCTTATATTCTTCTTTCTTTTATTTTTTTTTTTTTTTTTTTTATAAAAAATTTCAGGAGATAAATATATTACGCTTAATTATTAAGTAAATATTAAGACGAAAATTATGGGGGTAATTAAGTTATCATAAAAATTTTAATGAAACATTTGTATTACTATGTTTTAATTTCGCAGATGTGTATGCGTATATATATATATATATATATATATATATATATATATATATATTTAAGAGTTAAATCAGTGACTTTGAAATATGAAGGAGATCATGATTTTCATTACACCTGATAAATCGTAATTATTTCTCGTAACTATCTTTGCCGGAGATTACGATTCAAAAGTTAATTTCTCTGGAGAATTGTCGGTACGATACTTAATTTGGTTTCGTTTAGCTTAATTAGCGTAATATAATACGAAATACGGTGGTTTTGTGATTGGTGTGCTACGCAAATGGGTTTATTGTTTTATTTTATGCTATTTTTTTTTTTTTTTTTTTTTTTTTTTTTTTTTTTTTTTTGGTCGGAGAATAAATATGTAAATTTGACGAGCATATGAAAGTTAAACGAGTTTTTTTTTATTTTTTTTTATTTTTTTTTATTTTTTTATTTTTTTATTTTTTTATTTTTTTATTTTTTTATTTTTTTTTATATATATATTGGATTACAAAACTGCAAGATCGCGTTCCGGATATTTAGATTTGTCATCGAAAAAGTTCCACTGCATTTTGCAATAGCAAATTCACGATATAAACATGCATTGTACAATAACAGCAACAAAAAGATAATAAAATGTGGAAGATTCTTTCCAGTCCTTTCTTTCTTTTTCTTTTTTCTTTTTTTTCTTTTTCTTTTTTTTTTTTTTTTTTGTTTGAATGCAAGTGATCTCTTCGATCGAACGAATTTAAACAAACTCTAGTAAAAGAGAAGAAAGAAGATTATAAGAAAAATACGTTGGTTCTTTCGAAAGAAATCTTTTTTACATTCGAGATTCCTCGAAAGTGAAACGAAGCGTTTGAATTCGCATTTGAAGTGCATCGATCTGCTTAATTCCGAGATGAATGTACTCAGCAGCTGCGGATACTTACTCCATTCTGGAAGTTGAACTTTTGAACTTGAACCCGCCGAAACTTTCCTTACGATTGGAAGACACCATCAATAGTTCCTTCGAAAGTTCTTCTTCGACAGTAAATCGAGTTGACTACTACTCAAGGAAATTTCCTTTATATCTTATCCTATCATCGATGAAAGAAGATCGTACATACATGCATAAGTTTGCTTTAATGTGACAATTAAGAAAGTTGTTGGATTGTTATAAAAATTATTTGTTCTTCTTTTTTCTTTCTTTTTTTTTTTCTTTTACATGTTTAATAGAAACATACGCCAAATTAATTTAATATAATTAAAAGTTTTCTATACATGTGGATGTATATTGGAAGGAAAATTTTTTGCTGCATTACATTTTTTTTTTTTTCTTTTTTTATTTTTAATTAATTTTTATTGGATTTTTTTTGCTACCTTTCTTTTTTAATTTTTAATTTTTATTTCTAATTAAGCGATTTAACGTCGACGTGATGTATTCATTCAAAAGTTTATATATATATATATATATATATATATATATATATATATATGCGTATAACTATTGCAAGGAAGATTGCTAAACTCGTCGTCAAAGTAGCAAATCCCTAGAATAGATTGTGCATACCGTATCGTACAAAAGCTCATCCTGATTAAATCGAGTCCATAACAAACGTGCTTCTGTGAGGCCAAATAGCGCATACATCGTTATCATCGAAATTCCTCTAATTGTTTCGAACATCGATTTGTTATCCTATTGAAGCGGAAACTCTAACGCGTCTTATCCAAGATCGATCGATCGTAAATTCTATGGGGTTCGAATAATATGCTTAAGAATTTTATAATACGATTATACAAAAAGAGAAAGAAAAAAAAGGGATTAAAGTACAGAAGAAAAATTTATTTGATATTATCTCGATTTGAATTAATTTGTTATTATCAATTATCGTTTTTAAGCGATGAATTTAATAAATTAAAATTTAACAAGTAAATAATAAAATTTTAATTTATTAAATCCAATATATTACATTTAATTGATAATTGAAAAATTTTTAATTTTTACATTATATAACTAATTGAATAATAATTTATAATTCATTAATAATTTATTATGGGCTCGAATTTATTTCAGAAAAATAAGAAAAGAAAAAGGAAGAGAATAAAAAAGGAGGAACAAGTTAGTAGTCACTTTATAAGAAAAAGCGAGCATGAATTTCGAACGATTTCATATCTACTCACAGGAGAATAAGAATAGAAGCGGTTAACCAAAAGCATCTTCCTTGGTTAAACCTTTTCGGGTCCCAAGAGAAAGGAGGGAGAGAGTTGAGGGTTGAAAGTACGATACTCGTTGCCAGTCGAGAGAGATCTCAGGTGGTTGTTCCGCGTAGATAGCTAACTCGAGGGCTCGTTTAAGGTGAAGCAAGGTTCGCACCGTAACGGAAGATCAGACTTGCTTGCGGGTTCTGTCAAGATTAGTTTACTCGTCCTCGATGTCCGTACCTTTTACCTCCCAGAGAGAGACAGAAAATCGAAGGAGATAAGAAACGCAAGGGAATCCTTTCGAAAAGTTTTTTAATTTAATCGAATCTAATTTCGAGAAATGACATTTCCGAGAGATTTTCAAATCGATTATATATATATATATATATATATATATATATATATATATAAAATCGATATTGTTCTATCTTGATTCAAACGAAAATTAAATAAAAATCGAACAAATTAAGCTTTCAATTGTTCTCGAATATATAATGAAATTTTCAATTTTGGCTTATCTCTTATTCTTTTTTTTTTTTTTTTTTTTTTTTTTTCTTGATCTCGAAGCCAAAGAGCAAAACAATCTACAAAATTTGCTATTGATCATATTAAACAGTTACTCTCGATTTATTACCATTGAATCTTTTCTCTTCCGAGGCGTAGGTAATCCAGTGGGATTCTTATCGAGCTTTCAATGGAGGTAGGAATTCACCGAGTTCGCGCGCGCGCGCGTATTGATTTAAAAGTATAAAGGCAGGAAGGAAGGAAGGTAGACTGGAAGAAAAGAGAGGGAGAGAGAGAGGCACAGACCGTAAGGCTCTTTAATTTGAGTTCGGTTAATGAAGCGTATGAAGAATTCTAATGAACGTTGAAAATAGAATTATGTACGAACGATAAAATCGACGATTAGTGTGTCTCGGAGGTTAACGAAGTTCCCGTGTTCGACGAATTCTATTCGATGAATGACATAAATACACATAGAAGGTTTAGTAAATTAAACGATTAATAATGAAATATTTTTTTCTTTTTACTTTATTTACAAATTGATAATTGAATTAAATTATTTAATGAGTTCTTGCGTTATAAAATAATCGTATATAGATACATAATTATTACTATTTTTTTTTTTCATATAAAATTAATTGTGAATTAATATACAATTTAAAATTATTAATTGTAAAATGCACAAATTGATAATGCAGATATATGATATATAAACATTGAAGTATGTATATATTATGTATATATTAAAATATATACATAATATATATGTATATATTTTGTAGCCTTGGCAAAGATCGACAAAATTCACAAGATAAAACGGAAACGAGTAAAGAGCTAGTCATGCTCGATTCAGATCCAATCTCTCCTTCTGTTTTCACGAAAGTACCGTTTCACGTGACAAACGGCTGGGGCTATACCGGTTGAGTTAGTTTCGAAGTTGCTCGATTTAGGCGGTCGCTTGCATTCGTCGTCTCAACTCGCACTGCGCTTGTTCAGTTAACCGTATATATCATGGTTATCCTTATTCGTTTTGAGAAAAGGGAAGGAAGGTGAGTCTCTAGTTGACGTTTCATAAACGACCGGTCGGTTCAGTACTCAAAGACTTTTACCTCCGGTCTTCTTTTATGAGAGGAAGGAACGCTTTTACTTTTTTTTTTTTTTTTTTCATTTCTCTAAGAATTTTGCACCTTTTGCAAAATGAAGAAAAAACGATGAATCCTCTGGTCGAATTGTCCGACATATTTCTTCCAATCATTTTTAATCATATTTTCCTGATTTTTTTTTTCTTACTTTTTCTTTTTTTTTTTTTAGATACGTGTATATCTTAGAAATCATTATGTATATATTACAATATATTTATATGTTTAATCAGTCCATATCAAATACTTAGGTAATTTATTTTGTTTTATTATTATGATAAATAAAGGTATCTTAAAAATTATCACTTTATTTTCCAAATAATTCTCGTCTATTTTTTCGAACTTTTATTTTATACTATGTACCTACGTATATAATCGTCTGTCTATGAGGTTGATTATATTTAAGTCTAGTGTCCTGTTTCGCTATGTTCGGTGGTGGTCAGGCTTTCCATAAAAACATTTTCTTTAGTTTCAAAATCCCTAGCCGTAAATGGCCGTTCGAGTTTACTTGTCGAACGACGACGAAAGCAGAAATCACTTCTATCTGTTTTTGCGCTCGAGGTTAGCCCCGTTACTTTTTAAATCCAACCAACATCACTCGCTCGGCTAAGTTCTCTTCTTCTCCTTCTTCCTCTCTTCCTCCTTCTCTATAAATTGGCTTACCATGAGGATGTAACTAACGGCGAAGTTTCTAAAGATTTTATGCGGCAAAACGTCGTCGTTTCGAGCTCGTTTTCCTATCAAATTCAAAAAACTTTTCTTATTTTTTTTTCTCTTTTTTCCTTTCTTTTTATTTTTTTTTCTTCCTTTTTTCTTTTTTTTCTTTTTTCCTTTACGTTCCAAGATCTCGTACAAGGATAAAACGAGTATTCATCTTCTTATAACTTTACACGTTTCTTTAACATCGAATGTAACTATGAGAAAATAACTCGAAACGACTAGTATGCAATAATGGTTAGGAAATTGACCTGATAAATCAGTGAACGATAACAAGCGAATAGTGGAATGGTAGCTTGCAATTAAAATACATACATATTGTTTCTCTCTCTCTCTCTCTCTCTTCATCTATCTAACTATCTATCTATCTATCTATCTATCTATCTATTTATCTATCCATCTATCTATATTTCTCTTTATAGTTTAGTTCATCACGAAAGGGTGGAGTTAATAATATCTCTCGATATTGCGGGTATAATTTAACAATGCGTATTACACAAATTGCGCATTATCGTTCGTATAATTATCATAAATTGTATTCCGTTGATAGTAACATTGGGTAGTTAGCGAAAAGAGAGCAGAGAGAGAGAGAGAGAGAGAGAGAGAGGGAGAGAGAGAGAGAGAGAGAGAGAGAGAGAAATGACCAGAAGCAAAAGGGAATAGATGAATTGTTTTAAACGACGAGATATTCGTATATCTTTAAAATTCGTTCAACTATATGAATTTCTTTTTTCATTTTTTCTTTTCTTTTTTTTTTTTTTTTATTAATAATCTAAATATATTTTAAATAAATCCTCTCATTTTTCTAATGTATCTACGAACATGTTATGTGTTTATCTTTTTGATATGTGAAAAAAAAGATGTACATACGTAATTAGCATGTGTATATACCTTAGCATTAATAAAGTTTGTTCGTGAACATAGAACACAAAGTTGGACGATCCATTGAGATGCTTCCAATTATGAGGGTGATATCTGTTATCGTCTCAGTGGATCCAATTGATAATAAAGATCAAACGACCATGATCTATCACTACGAATGATTTTCAACGATGAAAAATATCAAAAGTTTATTTTATCTGGATGAATTGTTCGACATTATTTTCTTTTCTTCTATCTACGTAGGATTTCTATCTAAATGACGATAAAAAAAAAAAAAAAAAGAAACTCTAATCATCGATGATTCCATTTTTTTCTTTCTCTCTTTCTTATTTTCTCTTTATCTTTTCTATTTATTCAGATAATTTCGACATTATCTTAGCTAACGCTCGATTATTCTCTTATAAAGAAGAAGAAGAAATAAGAAAATTTAATTGTAAATTATTATCATATCCCGTCGTAATTATTTCTTATTAAGAAAAGCTTGTAACAATCACTTCATCTTATTTACTATATTTTAATATCCCTTCTTTATTCTACTTACTCTTCATTACAACATAGTTTTTGTCGTATATAATTTAGATCGTATTCTTTTTAATCAATAATCCGATTTAGAATCTGGAAATAAGTTGATATAATCGATATGCAATTTATAGACTAACTGGTAACAGTAATTACTCAGCGATCACCTTGTATACCTTGAGGGTTTCATCTATGTAGATAATATTCTAGGTTTGGTTCGATTCGATTGGATTTGTTCGCGACACGCTCCTCGTATATGCGAAAATTGTTAGTTGGGTTGTGGACTTTTCGGTCGAGTGGAATTGAACGGGGTCAGTTAGGACACAAGAGAGAGAGAAAAAGAGGGAGAGAGAGAGAGAGAGAGAGAGAGAGAGAGAGAGAGAGAGAGAAAGAAAAATCGGGCGGAAGGATGGGAACGAACGCGTTACGTGGAAACTGGCTTTTACGTCGATAGCTTCCTCCACCGTGCTTTTTGTAATTATTCAAGGGGAAGGGAAAAAAAAAGAAAAGGTCGCACGAGTTCCGGCTTGTCCTTCCTATTTCTTTTTTCCATTTTATTTTGTTTTTCATACCTAAAGAAAAAAAAAAAAAAAAAAAAAAAAAAAAAAGAAAAAAAGAAGAAAAAAAGAAAAGAAAAAAAATCGTTTCATCTCTACGAAAATTAAAATGCATTTGAAAGTGGATTATGTCGTATAAATTGGCAAGTAAGTGAAAAATAACGGAGAAGGAAGAAATTTTGAATGGAAGGGCAAAAAGAGAAAGAGAGAGAGAGAGAGAGAGAGAGAGAGGAGAGAGAGCAGCGTTTTGCTTTTGGAATGACGACATACGGAAAAGAAGACTCATTTTTGAGACCATCATGCAAGCTCTTTAACGTTCTGCCGTAGACAAAAGTGCTTTTAAAGCTTTAACGAGCGACTGTTCGTGGCATTGTTCGCGTATTTGTGTGTAGATGGAACGGAGTTTTTTTTTCTTTTTTTTTTTCCTTCTTCCCCTTCACCCTCCTTTTTTTTTCCTTTTTTTTTTTAGTTTATCCATTACTAGTGGCTCCCTCATAGATTTTTCTTGTATTATTTCGAAACTAATGTGACTTTCTTTGCGTTAATCTATTGTTCCATTAAATTCGATTTAAATGACACGTTAAGAAATATTATAGAAAGTTTTTTATATTTTTTTTTTTCTTTTTTTTCCTACAATAGAAAAATCTAATTCAATCGGATATCCTGTATAAAATATAGTGAAAGAGTGAACGAGCCCCCGATCGTTCTTATAAAATTGAAATTATTCCCAATTCGATTCGGTTCGATTTGATTCTCTCTCTCTTTCTCTTTTTCTTTTGCAAAGAGGAAGATTACGAGATCCGGTTTTGTTACTCTCGCTTATCCCACCAAACGAACGACTTCGAATAGAATTCCACGCTCGTAGGTTGGATTTTTCTCGCGGCTAGCAGGAAACCGGTATAATTTAGCGCTCCGAAACCGTGTCGATCGACCTCATTCCTCCTTCTGTACGATGGCCTTTTGGTTTTACGTTGATGTAATGTTTGATGATTTAAATTTGTAATTCCCATTATTATTTCCATTACTATTCTCTTTCTCTCTCTCCTCTCTCTCTCTCTCTCTCTCTCTCTCTCTCTCTCTCTCTCTCTCTATTTCTATTACTGTCTCTATTTCTATCTCATTATTAAAGTACCTTTTAATTATGCACATACAACAAGTTACCGAGCGAAGCCAAATTCGAGTATCGTTTTCCTGTGACGAGCACTTTGCGTTCTGTTTGCGTACCGCTATATAATCTATTACGCCACTTAATTCCCCTCCCCCTTCTCTCTCTCTCTCTCTCTCTCTCTTTTTCATTCATCTCTTCCCTTTGTCCCTCCAGCAGCTACAGATAGAAAGATTAATTCGGCGATAGGAATGATATTGTCCTTTTCTATGGCAACCGGACAATAACAGGGTTCCCATATTATTTATCGATCAAACGTTCATTGAAATTTCAATCGACCATATTGAGTTATCCAAAAGGGACATCTACTTTTATCGGAATATCAGACTTTTGTATATTATGTTCATACACACACACACACACAAACATATATATATATATATATATATATATATATATATATAGATATGAAACTCCGAAGAGAAATGTAATGCTCGACTCCGAATTTGTCCGAAGGCTATACTCCTGTGAGAGACCATCGTGGCCCTTTGACCCTCCCGTGGGAGACACGATACACGCAACAAGAACAATCAGATATCGTTGTATATGGTAACACGTGGGAGAGAGTGAGATAGAAACTCGGTAACCGTCTACGCATTGGAGTTCAACGTTCCCTTGATCATCCGTTACATACGTCCGCTGATCCTTGTTATCGAGTGTACAATCCTGTTTGCGTATAGTTCACTGAGAATAATCCAATATGCGGTCAGCCGTTGTCGTAATCCTTCTCATGAATGTCACCAAGCAGCACGTTCCGCATGCATTCGCGTTCGCCACATGATCGGCATCCCTCCATCTACTTTCCTCCCCTTTCATCCATTCTCCCCTTTACCCAATCCCCCTTCAATTCGCTCCTCCTCCTTTCATTTCCTTCTATCTTCCTATTTCTGTTTGCCGATAAATCGATGGATCATCGCGCTGTGATATCAAGCTCCGTCTCGCTAATGTCCGACAGACGCCATTAACGTCATTTATTCGGATTGTGAGTGTTCACGACGAGAGAGATGGAGAAAGAGAGAAGTAGAAGTGGGAGAGAGCTTTCGAAAGCATCGCGATAAGAATGTATATTTCGTTCGTTTGACAAGTATTTTGTTCTTTCTCTTTCTTTTTTATTTTGTTATTTTTTTCTTTCTTCTTTTTTTTTTTTTTTTTTTTTTTTTTTTTTTTTTTTTTTTTATAATGATCCCTCGTGATAGGATTCGTCAAGCAGATCAAGTAGTTTTTAAATTTATGCATTTTTTCGTTCGAACCGTCCCAACAATGACAATTTTGTTCGATATTGGACAATCTTTTTTCTTTTTCTTTCTTCGTTTTTCTTATTTTATTCACGAAAAAGAACCTTCTGTAAATTCGTGTTTCTATGTAAATTCTATTTACCACCATGCAGCGTATAATTGATTATTGGATATTTTAATAGGTTCCGATCATTAATTTTTCTTACCGATTCAATTTTATATTTTTTGGTTGTTTGTTTGTAACGACCCGAGAGAATGCTAAGTAAATTAAGATTTAATTTGTTTTTTGTTACAGGTAAGAAAGGAGGAATTTATTGTTACGTTGGATCATTACGGCAACCTGTCTGTCTATTTTAAGGAAATACTCTTAATTGGTAACGTAAACAACGAGTAGACGACTATTGTAATTTCATATTTATTGTTGTTTATTGACCCGTTGTAATTTTCTTTTTTTCTTTTTACTTGCCAATTATTCTCGTGATACATAACAGAGGCTAAAACTTTACACGCGTGTAAACATTCGAATGGTTTCGTGTTCACTTTCCAGTAAAGTCGATTTTACCAAGGAACGTTTTGTAACCAGTGAGATATAAATCGCGTACCAATTTGCCGGCGAGACGAACGGTACCTACGTATCGAGAAACCGAGTTGCCTGATTCTTTTCAAATCGATCGAAGCAAAACTATTAAAGTGCAGTGTATCGAAGTAGAACGTTTCGCGAATGTTTCTACGAAGGGAAAACAAATCGCCTCGAGTTCCTGTGTTCCATAAAGAAAAAGACGTAGAGAGTATGGATACGAGTTCTCGATCGACCGAGCAATACACTTCCGTCGATATATAAAAAGTGTCGAGATTAATAAGTTCGAAGAAGGGCGAGATCGACCCTTCGCAAGTTTTCACGAACGTTTCTTCAAAATCAGCTTTTTTTTTCTTCTTCTTTTTTTTTTTCCCCCGTCTCTTTCTCACGAACTCTTTAATTTCTTGTATATAGATTCTATGTGAATGAATGCAGAAAAAAAAGAAGAAGAAAAACAAGAAAATAGAAAAAAAATTTCATTCCATCGAGTCGAGTTTAGCCGCGGGTATATAAACTTTCGTTGTTTTTTATCTCGTTCGTCGCATGTAACTTGTTTGGGAAAACAAGTACGGATAATCGACGAATTTGTTTATTTAGTCGATACTTCGTTGATAGGAGAACATGGATTTTTTACACTTTGTTTATTTTATTATTGAAACGTGAATATAGCCGATGGGACGTCATCATTTCGGTCGAGTCAAGTATCGAGAAATAGAGATCGGGATGGGGAGGACAATTTTTATTTAATAAAATATTGACGAATCGTCTTTATCGTTGTTTTTGTCGTTTATATTGCATGAATGACTAAAAAAAAACATGGGAATAAAATATTCCTTTAAATAAGTGTTGTATAACGATTGCGAGAATGCGACGTTTGATATAGACGATAGTATATAATTGTATACGTGTGTGTTTTACGCTAAAAAAAGGAAAAAATAAAAGATAGAAGAAATATTACAATGGCAATTAGTTAGTCGACTTAGTTATTCCATTTATTAAGTTTGCCACGTGTAACGCAATTTCTCGTGTCGACGGCACATTACATCCGATGAAAGAACGTCGACGTAAAGCAGCAAATTCTTTTCTTAAGAGCATCCACAACGAACGTCCGTTTTATTTCAACTGTTGTAATTTCGCTCTTGCATCTTCGCGTCTTCTTTGATGATTCTTTTTTTTCTTTCTTATCTTTTTTCTTTTTCTGTTTTTCTTTCGTTGTTAGTTTCTTCTATTTTTTCTTTTTTTTTTTTTTTTTTTTTTTTCTTTCAATTTTCTTAACAACATAATCTTTCGATATAACGACGAACAAAGTCTTTATCTCCTTCCGAATGTAATGAATATTCCTCCTCTATTTGCCCGCATCATTTTGTACAATCATTAAGGCTTCACTTACGTCGTAATGTTCTTTCTCACCCTTTTTCAATCCATTTCTTTCTTTCTTTCTTTCTTTCTTTCTTTCTTTCCTTCCTTCCTTTTTTTCCCCTTCATTCAACTTCGTTTCCTTCCTTTTCATCTTTACTTCAACGTAGGAAATCGAGCAGAAGAGCATCGAGCACTAAACGAAATCTTACGTTTCTGCTAATCGGAAATCGGTAGACTCAAGAAGTTTCTTTGAACTTACTCTAAGTAGTTTCTCCGATGTCGATCGAGCGAGAAAATTGACGAATTCTCGAAGGGCAACTTTTCGCCGTAAACGAATGGAGCCATTTCATTTGTTTTCCTTTTTCTGGAATTGCTGATTGACGAAGGAGAGAAAAAAATTATGGAAAACTCATCTTTACGTATACGCGATTCGTCCACGTCTCTCTCTCTCTCTCTCTTTTTTTCTTTCTCTTTAGTCGAAGGTCTATCGAAATATTTCTCATAAAGAGCGACTAACGCTTTACTGTAAAACTGACAGCGAAACTTCTTAATTAAATTTCCGAGTTAAGATCGTGATTTTGTAATAAAATGTCGCATTTCTTTCCTTATTGGCATCTTCAGCATTCGTTTAAAGCCAAACTTTTCTCGAGTAATTTACGAACGAGAAAAAGTATTTCCTCCTTTACTCTTTGAGAATTCTTTAACTCGACTTTGAGAAAATTTACCAACGCTACGATTAAGTAATTAGCGTATGTACTACTTAACTTGTGTGTGTGTGTGTGTGTGTGTGTGTATGGACTATGCACCCTTGAAAATTATTTTTCTCTTTTTTCTTTTTTTTTCTTTTCATATTCATAAAGTCAGAAGAAAAATTTTCTTCTCACATCTATATCGTTGTTCATGGCTATTTTGTTTTTGTTTAATATGAAAATCAACAAAAATTATTATTCTATATAAATTTTATGTAATATTATAAATTTCTATCGTTTAAGAAAACTCTGGATTTTTCTTAAATTTCATTTAACGTTGAATTCTATTTCTAAGTCATTAATTTTTTTCAACGGTATCTTTGAGAAGCGTCGTAGATATCAAAATCCGATTATATTTTTAAGAATATTATCAAAGACTTGAAGTAAGAAAGAGAGAGAGCCAGAGAGAGAGAGCGAGAGAGAGAGAGAGAGAGAGAATGCTTTTGATCCTATTTATCTCTTAGGCTGGAGTAGGCGACACTGTGCGTTCAGTCCGTAAAGGGAATTAATACTCGTGGCAAAAGCGAATACTAACTCATACTTGGAGTCTCTCCTTTGAGCGTGGATAATCGGAAGAGGACGGCTTTGGAGTCTCTCTACGATCTAGCTACAAAATTATACCTATAATGTTGTGCTCCACTGTATGCTTTAAGATGACAGTATGGGAATGACGAATGGTATATGTGTGTATGTGCGTGTGTTACATGAGATAGATAGATAGATAGATAGAAAGAGAGAGAGAGAGAGAGAGAGAGAAGTGTATATAGGTGTTACTGGAGAAATACCTCGACAGCTCGAGCGCAATTAGTACCAAGGACTAGTATAATTCATGTTTTACATTCCTATACATGAAAAAGGAAATCTTCAGAGTAGAACGAAGATGATATCTTCCTACGCTAATATCATTCGAAGTATAATCAATGATACTTTTTGAAATTCTTTTTTCTTTTCTTTTTTTTTTTTTTTTTTTTCTTTTTCCATTGACAAAATCAGTAACAAATTGTAACGATACATGGATCGAAGAAATGAAGTAGATGAAATTGCAAATAATTTTTGTAAAATCTTTTTTCAAGTTCGATAATATTTTCTTCCTTTTTTTTTTTCTTTTTATATAGTTATTATATTCTCCATTTTGGAATAATTCTTTCGAATGGTAATTTACATTGAAATATCCTGTATACTTTCTAAATATTCAATTTTCGTTAATGTAAAGAATAAGATCCTTCTCCGTAGATACATTTGCATCTGTTGTATCGCAAGAACGTTTGTTCGAGAACGCGTGGGAATTTCTGTGAAAGCAACCAACCGTGTCTGTGTATATTTTTTTGTTCTCTTTGAAAGGACAAAGAAACGAGGACCTTTCGATCTTCTCTCTCTCTCCCCCTCTCTCTCTCTCTCTCTCTCTCTCTCGTTTCTTTTCTTTTTTAGTCATCTGCTCTTTGGAGTCGTTGCAAAAGTATAAAAATAATTTGCATAGGCGCATTTACGAGGATACCTCGAGAGATGGAAAAAATTTTTTTTTTGCTAGAAAGAGAGAGAGAGAGAGAGAGAGGGCAAAGGTTGATAGAGGAAGATGATACGAGCAAAGGTCGTCGACGGTAGTTCGTTAATACATTCGAAAGTACAGTCCGTTGGTAGTATTACCATAATTGTGGTAGTCCTCTTCGCTATTCATGTAGAGAATCACCATTCTTAATGACAATTTTCATAATTTTCGAGCGCGTTTTCAAATCGCCGCAATTGTATGCAGATTTTCATTAGGGAATTGTCCTCCGTGCACGGAATATAACGGGAAGGCGTCGGAAGCTTTTAAATACTCCTCCTTGTATTCAGGACGCGCTGTTAACGATTATAGCGCCCTTTTGCATCTTCACCGAAGAACCGTCTCGAAAAGACTCTTACGATGTTGAGAGCGCATTTCGAGAATGGTCCATTATATCTTGGGAAGCTTAGCTCAGAAAAATATAAGAGGGAAAGCTGAAGAATCAGAGAGAAAGAGAGATAGAGATAGGTAGATAGATAGAGAAGGGCATATTTCCGCGATTTCACAAACGACCGATATCATCTTCGCGTGTTTCAACAAACGGCACAACTAAACGTTAATGTTTCACCGAGCGTACTTTCTCTATTAGAACGTTTAACGTTTCGAGAAAGAAATAGGATTTATACGAATTTGTCCTTTTTTACGAATATATTTAACAAGTAATTTAAAAATAAAACCTCATCCGAATACCGATCGATATACTCGATAAATTATAATTTATCTTTCAATAAGATTAATATGTTAAACAATTAAATTTGAAATGTCGATATAATCGATACGAAAGTCATCGTAGTATCGTTTAAAGAATGATATCCGTCAAGAGGAAACGATCTTTAAATCTTTTCGATAATCCCGTTCGTCCCGATGGTCGTTAGTCAAATTTAAAGTTTTATTTGTAAAAGAGAGAAGAGGTAGAGAGAGAGAGAGAGAGAGAGAGAGAGAGAGAGAGAGAGAGAGAGAGCGGTAGAGAGAAAGAGAACGTGAACCTCGACGAAACGGCTCATCGCCCGTAAGGTATTACTTTCTAATCCCGAGGTTTGAAACTTCAGTTTTAACGCCATCGTATCTCTCTTTCTCTCTTACTCTCTTCTCACTCTCTCTCACTCTCTCTCTCTCTCTCTCTCTTTCTTTAGTTGTTTAATCGAGCACCGTCAAAGTCTTATAAGAATAAAAGGAACATCGTCTAAAGATATGGTTGAGCCAGGAAAAAAAAAGAAAAGCGAGTAGTAGTTCAACGAAAGGAAAAAGAAGATTTCACGAATGACTCGATTAAAGTTATGAAAAAGTTTACGATCGATGTCCGAACGGTAAAGCTCTAGTTACGTCGAATAGAAAAGATAAGGAAAAGGATGAAAGAATGAAAAACTTGAAAACAAAGACCGATGAATCGTTTTTCAAACGATATAATTATTCATTGATCTCGTTTGATTATCAATCAGATGATAAAGTTGATTCTCATCATATCTTCTATCCTATTCTTTTTATTTTCTTCTCTTCTCTTTTCTTCCTCATTTTGTTTCTTCTTCTTTATTAAAAATACAACAATCATTGTATCCGAATCAAAAAGAAAACTGAAACGTCCATCGAGTTATAAGTGATTACGATTCATTGAGCGTTTTCGTTATTATTATATTCTTTTTTTTTTCCTCTAATTTTCCTCTTGAAGTTCTTCAAACTTTCGTAGATATTTAATGAACAACGCTTGAAACTCGTCGACGTATAAAAACGAGATAGAAAACATCTTTTAGCGAATAAAAGACAATGGAAATAATGGTAGAGATTTCCGAAGTTATCCTCTTCTCGCGAGTTTATCTTTCATTATATATATATATATATATATATATATATATATATGGGTGTCTGTAAGATAGAATATAATATCGATTTAATTTAGATCCCATTAAAGTGAATTATAATAATCTTTATCCTTTGTTATAACTCTCGTTTGTCTTTAACAGTACGATGACAAATTTTAATGTCTTTCATTTTCAAATATAATAACAAAAGGAGATCGTTAGAACTATTATCGAATAAGAATAATTTACGAAACTCGAAAATATCCGAGTGGTTTGTTTCCTCGGAATGGCAAGCCATACTCGTATTTCTCTTTCCTTTTTATTCTTTTCTTTCTTTTTCTCTTCCTTTTTCTTCTTTTTTTTTTTCTTTCCTTCGTCGCATATCTTCTTCTTGATCGTCTTTTTCCGATGGAGAAATACTTTTACGATCGTTACGATCGTGAGCATAAATTACGGGGTGCAGGTCTTGCGATTGACGTTTGCACAATGGATCGCATAAGATAGGGAGAGAGAGAGAGAGAGAGAGAGAGACATGAAAGGGATCGGGAAAAGCTCAATTTGAAATGAATGTCGTAACCATCGTTTATTTCGACGAATAACGATGAAAAGTTAAGATTACGTTTTCAGGAGACAAACTCATTTCGTCGATCGCCGCAACCTTCCTCCCCCACTTTTTTTCTTAAATCTCTACTACATTTCTATCGAGTTTCGTGTAAATGAGCAAGATAGTTCTTTCGTAGAACGTAGAAGCAATTTTTTTTCTCCGCGTTTACTCTCGGCTAATACGAAAAGAATTCATTAAAGAATTCGAACCCGGGTAGATCGTTAATTAGAGACGTTTCACGTGATCGCCGAATTACGAGCGTGTAACGAGCGTAATCGCCGTTCGTAAATTAAAGCTACGGCGTTTAAGGTATTACCGTGTGGCACGGAACGTTAATCATCGAATTCCCGTAACGATTATTTATCGAACGTATTTACGCGATACGTTTTATACGTTAAAATAACAAACGACCATCCGAAATAAATTCATTGAATTCTCGTTCAATTTTCAATACAAAGACAGAATGTATAGTAAAATATCTATGCGCGTGTATGCATTTATATGCATTTCTCTATGTAATGTATAGGTGTATGTTATGGGTATGTATAGGTGTGGATTTTCTCTTGAAGAAAAAAATAGTCGATAGAGAGTAAAATGAAATATATTTGAAAATTCCGCGGGAAATTCTGCGTGGTCTTGCGTTAAAGATAATCCTTACGGCATCTTGGCCGATTTAGGGATGGTTTC
The DNA here is from genome assembly GCF_050613455.1 of Vespa mandarinia. Classification (NCBI taxonomy): domain Eukaryota; kingdom Metazoa; phylum Arthropoda; class Insecta; order Hymenoptera; family Vespidae; genus Vespa; species Vespa mandarinia. The sequence continues at coordinate 943,292 of NC_140831.1, forward strand.
GGGAAGGGAGAAGGGTGGGTTAGATATCCATCCATCTCCCGTGGCTAATTACCCGCTTAATCGAAAGCACCCTCCAGTGTCTGCCGCTGATCGGAGCTTCTCCACTCGACGAACCGAAAAACGATCGTTTTATCTCCCTCCTCCTCTCTCTCTTTTTCTCTCCCTTTCTCTTTTACTCTTAAGTACGTTGCGTGACGATAGTCGCCGCTCCAGTTTCTAGCCTCTACTTTTCCATCCTGTCTTCAGTTTAAATAAGATAGAAACGAAAGGAATTTGATAGGCCATCGTTTTTCCTGCTGAAGTAAGATCGATAATTTAAAATCTATTCCTATCTATCCATCTACCTATCTATCTATCTATCTATCTATCTATCCATCCATCCATCTATCTCTCTCTTTCTCTCATAAAGCGACATCGCAAACGTCGTCGTCGTCGTCGTCGTCGTGCAAGGTAAAACGTTTCTCGTAGATTCTCCAAAAGAAAAGAATACCATCTATCTATAGTGAAATTTGATAAGTACATTGGGACTAATTTTAAAAGAAACGATTTCGTTGAATATCGAAGAATATTGATCGTAGGTAAAGTATATACAGATTTACTTTCGATTTAATCTATATCATCCTGTCTCGTTGGCAATGAACGACCCGATCCTTTTACCCGGAACGAGCTTTCGTTCTCTGCCGCGAAAGAGAGAGAGAGAGGGAGAGAGAGAGGGATTCCTCCTTTCAGGAAGACGAACGTACGACGATAACAACGCGACCGAGCGGGATTTAGTTGACGGGCTAGATACAGAGTGCTTCCAATCACCAGGGATTTTTTCAGGGTTTCTAGGACCACCTCCACGTAAATCTTGATAATCTTTTTCCTCTATTTAAATGGCGTTCCTCGAAAGCGCTATGAAATGATAATCCATTCAGTATTTTTCTTTCTTTCTTTTTTGATAAGGTTTTTTATCCCGATACCGATTTAATAGCAAGCAGAAATCAAACTTCGAGAGAATTTTGATTGGTACTGTCTATATCCTCAATTCATTAAAGAAATCAAAATAGCTTACGTTATTTAAAGTTTTACGAATTTAAAGATCGAGAAAGAGTAAATGGAATTTCGGTATTCGTACATATCGCGCTCGCGTACTCGCATACCACCTAAATGCATACGGACACATTTTGAAACATCTCTTAACACGAGTTCTCATTCATTCTGTATATGTGTGTGTATGTGTAATATATATATATATATATATATATATATATATATATATATTACTTTATATCTCTATTCCTCTCTTCACCAATTTTTTTTTCCTTTTTATTCTTTTCCATTATAAAATACGACGAAGTTTGCACTCAGCATTTTTACCTTATACGAAATCGAGAAAGAATCTCTTCGTTGGAAAATTTATACACATTTTCTGTCCTCAGATATTTCTCTGGGGTACGTTCATATTCCTACCATACATTTTCAAATAGTTAAGTATTATAATAATAATAATAATAATAATAATAATAATAATAATAATAATAATAATAATAATAATAATAATAATAATAATAATAATAATAATAATAATAATAATAATAATAATAATAATAATAATAATAATAATAATAATAATAATAATAAATACCAGATTTCATTATTGCTATTATTATTATTATTATTATTATTATTATTATTATTATCTAATAATTTCCTTTTTAAGATATGATGTCACTAGATTAAAATAGAACACGTTCTATATAAAACTATCGTATAGAAAAAAATGTAAAAGGGTAAAGAGCAATAGTATCAGTTAATTGATATTAAGAGAGAAACGATTGCTATGATTCGATTTGATTCCCACGATGTGCTCAAAATCTGCTTGAATTTCATGACACAGCGAGAGAGAGAGAGAGAGAGAGAGAGAGAGAGAGAGAGAGAGAGAGAGAGAGAGAATGAGAGAAACCCGGTAGAGTTAACGAAGACTTTTTTTCCGCATTGGTTTAATCGCTATGATGATATCGCCGGTCGATATCGTAGGACCATTCGACTCATCTCGACGGATTATCGCATTCGTATGGCGATCATACCAAATTCGTAAACGAGCGTTGAGCTAATGGGCCGTGTTCGGACGAGTCCGTGTAAGCGGATACGCGTTGAAATGGCTCGCTCGCATGACCGTCCGGATGGATGCGCGCGGATACGTCCGACACATAGAACGGATAGCGCGTATCGGATGACGTCATTATCCGCGAGCTAGCTTATCAATCGAACAAGAATTCTCTCCTTCCGTTGACGACTATGTCGTTGTCCTGTTTATTTTCATCTCAAAGAAAGGAAAGATTAGTCGAAATAGAACGAGATAAAGTGCGAAAGGGATATTCAGGAAGATGTTTTTGGTGTTTAAAAAAAATTTTTTTTATATATATATATATATATATATATATATATATATAAACTTGATAATAGAAAACGACTTAAGCCCGTTGAATGATTTTAATGCGTTTGGAAGAAAAATTGACGAAGTCTATGCAATTGAATTTCATTCCCGACAAAAGCGTGCCTGGTATCGAATAAAATATGTAATAATGATTTTTAACTTGTAATTACAATGTCACATTATTATTATTATTATTATTATTATTATTATTATTATTATTATTATTATTATTATTATTTTTGTTTAAATCGGACATGATAAAAATTATATTTGTTCGCTGTCGATTAACAGTACAACGTTGAATGTTATTTAATCGCATAGGAGTCGATGGAAAAACGGAATTGCGTACGAGACCGTGGAAAATTTGATTGAAAAAAAGAGGAATAAAAAAAAAAAAAAGAGAAAAGAAAGAAAAAAAGAAAACAAAAAAAAAAAGAAACAGAGAGAAAAGCGAAACGTCGTGGTTGTCAAGCGTCATTATTGTTTCTGACTTGTACGCAACGCGTAAATATATACGTACGTACGTTTGAAATACATTGATACGTTAAAGCGAACGTTCGAATCTATCGATCGCGAGATGTCACGTCGATTCGTCGTAAAACGTGCGAAAATTCGGAACGTCGAAGCGACATTTATCGTTGGCCAGTGCGTAACTCGCGCATGCAAGCATATTCGGTCTCCTATATGACGTCGCTTTTACATATCCTGTGATGGTAGCATGGTTCTGGCTTGAGCATTATCCTTCTCTCTCATTCTCTCTCTCTCTTTCTCTCTCTCTCTCTCGGTCTCTCATTCTCTCATTCTCATTCTAGTTGTCTCCTTCTTTCTCTATCTATCTACGGTCATGCGGCACGAAGGGTCGAGCACAACAGTTTGAAATGAATTGCCCGCAGCGAAATAATAAGCCAATTCGCGCGTGCATACAACGAGCTTATATGTACGTGATACGCGCGAGCCGGAATAATAAATTCGATGGCCGAAAATTACAGTGGATAATTCCCTTTATGCAAATGCACGTCAGCTCTTTTAACGTGTCGCCATCTCTCTCTCTCTCTCTCTCTCTCTCTCTCTCTCTCTCTCTCTCTCTCTCTCTCTCTCTCTCTCTCTCTCTCTCTTTCTTTCTTTCTTTCTGTCCTTTTCTCTCTAAATACAAAAACACGTGTTCATTCATTGGCACGCCGACAGTAATTTTTCGCTTGTGTTTATCCCCCCTCCTCCTTCTCCTCCTTCACCCATCCCCCGATCCATTTTCTCCCTTTCTTCGACTCATTTTGTTTTACGATGCACCGGCAGTCATCATGCACTTTTAGTAGTAACCGAAATTAAGCGGAAAAACGATCGTTCGTAATATTAGTCGCTTTGTTACCGAATGGCAACGAATACTCGCGAGGTCTGCCATTTTACGAACGATTCCTATGAATATCCCGTTGTAGATTCACTGCGCCATTATTGAAAATATTAAATTAGAATGAAAGAGAAAGGGAGGAAGAAAGAGAGAGAGAGAGAGAGAGAGAGAGAGAGAGAGAGCACAATGGTTACCAGATAATCTAGACGATACAATTCTATTTCGATCTATCGATCCTCTTTATCTCTTTTTTCATTTCTCTTATTATCTCCTCCTTTACTTTTGTAATCAGCAATAAATTCCTATTATTGAAAAAAATTTTTTTTAACTTTTTCAATAATAAATATGAATAGATAAAAAAAAGAAAAGAAGGATTAATGATAAAATAATAAATCATTATAATCTCTCAACAGCAAAAAGGACATATTAACGATTTTAACGCGTACGATAGCGACTATTTCGATACAAAGCCTCTATTGTCATTGTTAAACCCACCAACCGGATACAATGCACAAGCTAAATTACCTCCTTTATTAGTTACTATAATGTATTCGAACGATAAATAAATGGTAGAACGTGGCTGGTTCAGGAAAACGAGGCTATTCATTATCTCAAATATAATTTTCATTCTTTTTCCATTGCTTTCTTTCTTTCCTTCTTTTTCTTTCTTTTCTTTTTTTTTTCCTTTTTTTTTTTAAATTTTCATTTCGTTTATCTTCACGCCTTGCCATTTAACATTCTTGCACGATCTTTTATAACGTCGAGTTTATCCCATTGAAATTTAATCGGTTAACTGTGAAACTAATCGACGGTACAGATATATCTTATTTAATTCCTTTCTTAATTCTCTCTTTTCATTCTTTTTACGTAGATCGGTTTCGCGTGTTCGAGTTTAATACTCGTTTCAGTTTCGCGTGAATAAAACCATAAGTTTCTTTGCACTAACGACACTACGATTTTCATGAGATTCTTGCTGACGCGAAGTCGTTAAAGCTATAAGATATATTCCTTCTCCTTTTCTCTCTCTCTCCCTCTCTTTCTCTTTTTTTTTCTTTTTCTTTTTTTTTTTTAACATTCTTTCTCTCTACCTTTTTTTTTTTTGACATTCTCTCTCTCTTTCTCTCTCTCTCCCTGTCTCTCTTTTTGTTTCTTCTTCACGAGCGTAATTATTTTCCTTTTCAGTTATACCGTTTACGACGGTATACCAACGGATGTGCGGAGTTTAATTTATTGTTCGATGCACGTAAGGAAAAGGACAATTCGTAACGTCGTGTAATAATTTGTTTTCCACTATCTCATTCGTTGTCCTTAGTAGATTACCGCCAGCAACGAGTAGTTCTTTCGTTGGAAAAAAAAAAAAAAATGAAAAAAAATTTGAAAATAAAAGAAAAAAAAGAACTTCTTTCGGCATTAACCGAATGAGAAACTGCAGTAATACGTCTCACATGACATGTGAGGGTACTCGTGGCTCGCGTGCATTGGCACAATAAAACAGCTTTGCGGCATGACGAAACGTTTTTCTACTACGACGACGTTCTCTTCCTGCCAACGATAATATCCTATCTATGGATAATAACCCTTTTATAGTCTATACTTACATAATATGTAAGTTTAGAAATCCAAAGATGGTTGTCTTTTAATATTCGGCAATCACCATCTCTTATGAAACTTTTACACGAAAGATATTAAGAAATTGCATTGAAGAAACTTCTTCTTTTGTTTTAAATTTACAAACGACATATTAAGAATAATTAATACAATTTCTTTTTTTCTTTTTTCTTTTTTTTTTTCTAAATCTAAATAGCTTCGATTTATTTAACAATTGAATTTATTTTACAATGGAAATTATTATTTATAATCGTTATCAATTTCGAGCAATTGATAACGATTGATATTAATCTTTAATACTCGTTTATTTAAAGAACGTACAGACGTTTGGCTTTGTTCGCGTTGAAAGAAAAAAAAGAAGAAGAAGAAAGACGAAGAAAAAAACAAAAAAAATATATAGATTTAAGATCGTTTTGTAGAACGAACATGTATCGGGCGTTTTAAGTTTGCCGTTTTTCGAAATCCAACAGCGCGAGTTTACGAGTTTCACGAACGCCGTTTCTATGGTGGTGTAAAGGTTTCCGCTTGTCCGACGCATTTGTCTCTTCGTAAAACGTGGATAGTCTCTCCCCCTTTCTCTCTCTCTCTCTCTCCTCTCATACAGAGGCTTGGAACGGAGTTGAAGGTGGATAAAGATAAGAGAGAGAGGGAGAGAGAAATACATACAAGATAGAAAGAGGGGGAGGAGATAGAAACAACCCAAACTCTGGACAATGCTAGTTCTCTCTTCGTACACGCTCGGCCACGAATTGGATCTACATTATTGCCCACAACGACGGGCTTTTCGTTTCCGCTTTGTAACGCGCGCGTTTCCAAGGCCGTTATGAACGGTCGAATGAAAATGGGATGTTGAGCTTTTATTGTGAAAATCTCAGTGTATCTCTTTCCCTATCTCTTTCTTTCTCTCTCTTTCTCTCTCTCTCTCTCTCTCTTTCTTCCTTCCTTTTTCATTCTTTCTTTCTTTCTTTCTTTCTTTCATTTGTTTTGTTATAAGATCTCCTTTGCGCTTGCAAACTTTTTCTGTATCTTTATATCGCGCTCGAAGTATTTGCGAGAAAAATTGGCAAATCGTTTGGAACAATTGTACGAAATATTCGACTCTTTATTTTTCATTTATTTTTCTCTTTTCTATTTTTCTTTTATTTATTTTTTTTTTCCTTTTCATTAATTATTCATAAAGTTCGAATTATGCAGATTATATCTTTCAAAAAGTCGATTATATCTTCTTTTTTCTTTTCCCTTTTTTCTCTTTTTTTTCTTTTGCTTTATGTGTGTGTGTGTGTGTTTTTTTTTTTTTTTTTTTAAATGTAAAGTAATACTTTTTCTTATAAGTCCGTCGTCTTATAGCTAAAAAAAAAATAATTCACGTCTCGACGATTTTAAACGCGTATCGTTACTTTTATTAATGAACGTTTACGTAATTATTAGAAACTTATAATCAGATTTCTACTTGGTTTTTGTTTCTATTCTGGATATCGGTATATTTTATCGTTTCTTTAGAAGGGTCAACGAACCGGATGAATATTATAAGCTATCGTGATATATATATATATATATATATATATATATATCCCTGGTAATCAAAGTCCTTTTACGAACGTACTCGAGTCTCGTTTGCTTTAAAATATATACATAGATATAGATAGATAGATACATACATACATAAATATATATACATACATGAGTGTGTATGTATTTTTGACAGCGATTTATATCTCGCGGCTACTTTGCTTTACACGGAACGCGGAAGATGATTGATCACGCGCATTAATGAATTCGCGATTACGCCAATTTCAGGTGTGAGAGTCTGCTGAAGTACGTACGTGTGCGCTCAGCTGTTTCGTGAAAATGGCCATTATTATTGGACGTGAGGAAGATCCATGACAAAAATTGTCAAGTTTAAAAATTTCATATTATCCTTTAGAAAGTTTATTAAATTTCGAATTTGATCACGAACAATAAAATTTGTCATTTTTTTGATTGAGATGAAAAAGAAGTTTTTACGTTTCAATCTTGACTTCTCCATGTCATTCGATGTAGGTATGTAATTTCTTTTTTTTTTCTTTTTTGTTTTTTCCTAAAAAATCTAATATTTTTGTATATTGTAAGATCTTGTACTTTTCTAATTTTCCGAGATATTTCGAGCGTACTAAAGGAAGTTATTACATCGCGAGAGAGAGAGAGAGAGAGAGAGAGAGAGAGAGAAAAGAAGAATGAAGTCAACCGTCTTGTTTTTGAACTTGTGTAATTGCATCAAACCAAAAGAACAACCAGAGATAGGTAAGTTAAGCGCGACGACAATTTTGAAAGCTTCTTCTACTACTATTACTACTACTTCTTCTTCTTCCTTCTTCTTCTTCTTCTTCTTCCTATTCTTCCTATTCTTCTTCTTCTTCTTCTTCTTCTTCTTCTTCTTCTTCTTCTTCTTCTTCTTCTTCTTCTTCTTCTTCTTCTTCTTCTTCTTCTTCTTCATCATCACCGCGAACTTGGCCGCGTAAGAAAATTACGTTTACTCCGTGGCGTAAAGTGTCTGTCGAAAAGTGAGTTCTTCTTTCTATAAGAAATACTAGTACAGTTATCGCGTTTTCTTAGGCGCCATTTCCAGCGCGTGTTTGTCGTTTATCCGTTGAAAATAATTCTCTACAAGCTCGACGTTATTCCCTTAATTCATTTCGAAAAACAAAGTACATTTATCATTCTATCATTTAACTTTGTTTTAATCCTTTTCTCGAGTTTATAGACTGTTCAATTCCGTGCGATATATAAATCAAGTATTTCCTTCTTTCTTTCTTTTTTTTTTTTTTTTTTTTTTTTTTTCGTTGAAGAAATCAAATTATTTTTCACGTTTCTCCCATGAAGCTTTGCAATCGATATCGTACGATTGACGATCGATTTTTCTCACCTTCGAGGAAAATCATATTACTTTTTTTTCTCCTCCTCCTCCTCCTTCTCCTCCTTCTTCTCCTTCTGGAAAAAAAAGAAAAAGAAGAAAATAAACTGCGGTCACATTCAGAACGTATCGCATAGTATTATCGCGTTTTGCTCCGTTTTAAACGGGCGCATTACCGCGGTGATATTCAAGAAGTTTGCGGTGAAGTTTACTGTTCATAGGAGTTGAAACGTAGTAGTAACGAGAAGGAGGAGAACGTTGGCGATTACGAATGGAAGGGTGGGAGGGAGGTAGGAGGACGAGGAGAAGGAGGCTCTAGAAGAGGGAGAGGGAAGAAAAAGACACCAGCCCGAAGGAGAAATCTGCGATAAATCGTACACAGTCTGTGGACTCAGTGCACAGCTTTACGTTACTAGCCAGCTTGTCGCGTTCTTGTTACAAGGAAGGGTTTCTATCTATCCCTTGTGGTCGGTTCTACTTCCAATTCCAACCATCAGCGATGCTAAATCTTCCCTCGACCAACGAACGAATGACTTTTACGACGCCTTTTATCCTCTAAATCGTCGATATCTTAACGTCTAACTTTTTCTCAAATGTTCTTTTATTTTTATACCTTTCTTCCTTTCTTTCCTTTTCTTTTTTCTTTTCTTTCTACTTCTCGTTTGTTTCTGTTTATTTTTATCTATAAATTATATCGCTGATTCCTTTTTTTTATTCTCCTGTAATCATTCGATCATTAAAAAAAAAAAAAAAAAAAAAAAAGAAAAAAAATGTGTATGTAATAAAACATTTGACAGATTCTCTTATTATTTATAGTAACATAGTAAAATATTTTCCACGTATTTGATGATAATTTTTTTTTAATATATAGCATACTTTTATATATATATATATATATATATATATATATATATATATATATTCATATCTCACTTTATTTCAACTCAAACAAAAGCTACGATAGGAAATCGTTGAGCGATCCCAAAAGGGGGTAAAAGTTGTATTCACGAGCTATACCGGGTGATACAATTGCTCTCTATATATCGGCAATGTATTTCATGATATTGCTCGTGAATAGTGTTCTGCCTTCTTCAATGGGGTCGCTTTTATAGTAGAGAAAATATCGAGCTCGTTTCAATATCGTCCATGGGTTAGCCCTTTTCCGATCATTCAAGTACGTGGAATATTTTCAATGTCGTCATAATTTACGATAACTATGTATATCTTGTCATTTTCTTATCCCTTTGTCTTTTGTAAAGGAAGGAAGAAAAATCGAAACTGATGGATAATATAATCCGATACAATTTGATCGTTACAATGAAATATTTTATATAGGGATAGAATTAGGTATAAAAGGACGATCAATTGGAAATAAATGCGTGTAAAATGAAAACAATCTTTTATATATATATATATATATATATATATATATATCAGTGTGTGTGTATATGTATGTACGTATCCTACAATAATAATCTTGTATTAAACGTAACGTGAAGAGGACACGTTAGTTATACATAACTACGCGTTTACGTTTAGTAAATAAATAGAAAATATCGATCAATGTATTTATATTGATGTTCCTATATGAAGGTCGACGAGTATATATAAAAGGTTATTACTCGTACGTGTATCATTAAGAACTTCGAGGAAGGTTGATCAGTCGTATTACGATCGTCTTAGGAATAACATTTAAGTGAGAACGAGATCGTTTTATTTTCTACTTATCTAAGACGAATCGTTCTTCCTTTACGTTTCATCTCGTTGATGGTTGCTTTTACTAACGACGTAGTTTATTCTCAAGAATAAATCCTTCGGCATGTAATTACCTGTGAATCGACCATAACAAGAAGAACGAAACCTGTTGATTTTCTAACAATTCTTCGACTTCATCTTCGTTCATGTTCACGGAATCGGTAAATATCATCTACTTTAAATAACTTTTTTAAATGGATTAAAACGAAAGAAGAATGAAATGAAAAGTTTGATTGCTTTTTTTAAAGAGATTTTTTCATTGAACAATTTTCATTCTTCTTTTCTTTTCTTATCTTTTCTCTTTTCTCTCTTTATAAAAATACATTAAGATAACATATATTCTAATAACTAACATAATCAGATTATTGGGTTTTATAATACTTCCTTATATTACATCATGTTAATAACAGATTTATATTATTTCGTCAATCAAAATTAATGCGTATCATCCCTGAGACGCGTATCCCTGTTCATTATAAAATTACACGTTCCCTTGTCTAATTTATATACAATTTACATAGATAGTTCAGTTATGAATTAACATAACGAGTAATGCTTAAATTTATATCGAATACAATCGAATGAATGAATTCAATATTTTTCCTGTACTTGCTCAATATCGTCATATAATAATATTTTATATGAAAAAATGATATTTAAAAATATAAATATAGAAACGTAAGACGGAATTATAAAAATGAAATAACAGGAGATGAATATGTAGGTTATATTATCGAAAATTGTATTGAACTATAATACATAGATAGAATATATGTACGATAATATTACATAATATCGAAGATATTTTCTCGAGTTATTTCGAAGATATTATTTGCGATATACAATGTATGTATGTATATCTATGTATGTATTATGTGTATTACATCAATCGAAGACTTTATTAGATCCATCGAAGGCGCTTCTGTAACGCGTTCCGCCTTGTATATAATCGTTGGATGGTACCTGTCAACGGTTTAGCTTCGTCCCTTCGATTTCGAACTCGGCCGACATTCAGGTCACGTACGTACGTATGTAAAGGGATGGGGTGGGATAGGATAGAGGGTGGAGTGGGATGAGATGGGATAGATGTGTGAGCGGAGGAGAAGATCGGAGTAGGTAGGGGGTTGGTTCGAGGAGATCGAGGCACATCCAGCCTCGTTATGCGGATGGGTTAGGTCGTACGTCGCTTCGTACATTCTGGCTATTATTTGCGAGATCGATAACGGTTACCTAGGGGTACCGCGTACATCGAACGCACGAAGAGAGAGAAATTACAATCGTGCGATGCATATCGCCTAAAGGTGCCAAAGATACGTGCGAGAAAGAGAAAGATATGTGTATGTGTATATATGTATATATATATATATATATATATATATATATATATATATATATAAAGAGAGAGAGAGATATTGAGTAATATTACATTGGATTCCAAGCACGACAATGTTCATTCTCTCTCTCTCTCTCTCTCTCTTGCTCTCAATTATTGTTGTATTATATATTGTAACATATCTCGCATGCTTGATCCGAAACTTCACGGACTAGCTAATTTATAGTGTACTCCTTTATATATTTGTATATATATATATATATATATATGTATATATATTATACGTCAAGATTCTCACATTTCTATATGTTCAGACATGAACTTAGGTAGCTTTCTGTTCATGCCAAAAGGTTCTATTTCGTAAGGTTTAATAATGTTTCTCCATCGAAAACTTCAAGTTATATTTTTGAAGTTTCAAGATAGAACGGGAAATATAAACAATTTATAATCGAAAAATATCCGAGTAAATATTTTTCATCTATCATATATTTATTTAACCAATTTGAACTATTATATTTGCCTTTATACAAAGTAATAGAAATTTATTACATTGGTAATTTGACGAGTCTTCTAATAGTCTATAATTTTAATTTATAAAGTTTATAAAGTTTATAAAGTTCTCCTTTTGCTCCATTTGTTATATACGTAGATTACAATCGTGTTAAAAGTAACGTTTTTAAATTCATTATTTGTTGCTTTTTTAAATAGTTAAGATGATAGTTTTGATTCGTCTGTCGAAGCGAGAAAACGAACCTTAATGGGTACGTCGAACTTGTCGATATCTTCTCATGATGTTACTATATTCTATAAATATAAGTATATATAGGTACTATACGTATATCGTATCCTCCTCTATATACTATCTTTCGTCGATCTTCTTCTTTACTTCGGGTTGGAAAAGTCGTGATGTTTTTAGAACGACACACGGTAACGTCCAACGAAGATAAAGTTAGTTTTGAAGGTTTACAAGTATAATATAAACATCGATGTTGAACTTAATATTATACGTCGGAATTTGCCTGTAAGTGACTAAGCGTCTCACAGATGATCTTTCGAGCTTTTCGTTCGCGTTTATATGTCATGACAAGTTAGCATCGATATATCGATCGGAAAGTCTTTGAAAGGTAAAGAGAACTTTGTAAACTACTGACATCGAGGATCGACAGTTTAATGACGAGATATCGTTTAGAAGGGTAAACGGATTTGTATATGTGTTTTGCTGATTCATCGATTTACGATAATCATATAAATGAGAAAATTTATAATTTCTTTTGTTGACATTTTATGCGGGACGAATATATATGCGATATTTTATGAATTATAAAAATTAACAAAAAAGATTTTATATCATACACGTTTCAAATTAAGCGTTAACAGGACTTTTATAGAGCTACGACCTCAATATAATAAAGTGTGAATCTCGAAAAATAGACGTAGTAAGAAAGAAATGAAATATCACGAAGTCATTTATCTCGAATAATATCTTCACGAAGTAATATTTCATTATCTTTTTATTTTTACATTTTTTTTTAATTCAAAGACAATTGTATTACATTTCGTTCAAATTTCTATTTTCATTGTTTTAGTATCACTTCGTTTCTTCTTATATCTTTTTTTTTTCTTTTTATATCAAAAATTCGATTTAAATATTTTTTTAAAACGAATACATATTTTATATCAAATTTGTAATATGATTATTCTCTGAGATCGTCGAAATTCGTTTCCATTATCCTTTGATAATTGAAAGTTACATATCATTTTAATATTATCTTACAATTGATATTTTCATGACAATGATATCACGTTAAATTCTACGTATCCATTATCAGATTCATGCTGTAATATTCTATTTTCTTCTCTCTGATTGCTCGAAGAATCGATTCAGATTATTATCCTTTCGATTTGCATCACCATCTTTATAATGACAGCGGTATATATATCCGTTTCTCTTGGGAACGCAAGTGAAATCGTAGAATAATGTATGCAATTTAAACGAGCATTATTAACAAGGATTGAGAAAATACATTTCATGCTCGAAATCGCGATTGTTTCGAACATTACAATATCTGAGAATATTTGAACTCTCACATTATTATGCGAGAGCTATAAAATCTTTGAAAAAAAAAAAAAAAAAAAAAAAAAAAAAAAAAAAAAAAATTATAGTTTTTAATTTTTCGTCGTTTTTCTTTCTTTTGTTTGTTTTTTTCATGTAAATGATAACATTTAACATTTAACAGCAGGCGTAAAATTTTTTTTCCCCCCTATGCGTTTTACGCGAGATAATTTTTTACGTATTATTTATATTTTATCCAAAAAAGATAATTTCCTTTTCGTCCATGCAATATCTCCTATATATAGAAATAGTAAAATATCGATACGATTAAATCCGAACGAAAATGTTATAAACGTTCTACACGTGTAATAAAGAAAAATTTCATTCCACGAACACCACGCCCACACATACAAACACAACACTCACGTAGGCGTACATATTTTTTACAAGCTTGCAAAAAGCTCAAGGAAATATCAGCTGTTCTAACTTTAATGCGTGTGTGTATCCCTTAACGGGAGTTTGCTTTAAATCAATTTCCTTGGCAAACAGTATTTACGGAAGCGTGAAGGTAACTTCGCATTGGAATTAAGTGGATCGATAAACGACGAATAGTTTAAATTGGCTAATATGTCGTCGCTTTTGTCGTTCCTATTATTATTATTATTATTATTATTATTATTATTATTATTATTATTATTATTATTATTATTATTATTATTATTATTATTATTATTATTATTATTCTAAAAAAAAAGTGAAACGAAAAAGAAAAAGAAAACAAGTCATTTATAAACGTACGATTGCACATTTGATAAATAAATTGAACGAAATCATTCGTGTTATTCCTTTCAATTAAATAATTTCATTTAAGTTATCGCACGATTAACTATAATCGACGATAAAGTTTTTATACTGATATATGATCCAGCGTGTTCATCTATAGAAATCGTCTATTACTCGGTCAAGTCAATCAGTATAGTAATTATGTTTACGAGACGCAACCCGACGAATGTAAACGCGGATAACTAAACGCGTAGAGATTCTCTCCGTAGCGATTGCAAGCAAATAGAGAAGCAACGAGGCTATGTAATGCAGTTTAATCAGGTTCAACCTCTGCGAATACTACGGTTGATGGCTGTCGGTAAATTTCATTAACGTTTCTAGTACTCTTCGTTGAAGGCGTCGAATATTCGGGGTACGTTGTCTGGAAAGGAGGCCGATTTTGTTTTGTCCATCCCTTCTTTTAAGCGTGTTACTTTCGATCTACGATCATTCGAAAAACTATTCAAATGAATTTCTTTCACTGGAGGCAACTCGTCCGTTGAAACTCATTAAGGACAGATGTGTACTCGTTAAGGACGTACGTGCTATATGTATTTTTTTTTTATTCTTTTTTTTTTTTTTTTCTTTTTATTTTTTTTTTTTTTTTTTTATTTTTTTTCCTTCTCCTCCTTCTCCTCCTCCTGTCCCTTCCTACGCTCTCTTGGTCTCCACGAACTTTTTATCGAAGATTCGTACGACATCGAATTCGAAAAGCGTTGTTTCCTATTTGTTCGATTGTGCGAAAGTAAATTTGACGGGTGTTGTCACTTTTCGATCAATCGAAGAAAATATATAAAATTCTCACCTCGAAATTTTTTTTTTCCTTTCAATCTTTTTGCGTGGAGATATATACGTGTGTATATATATATATGTGTGTATGTGTGCGTGTGTGTTGATAAACTTATATAAAAGAAGAAAATATATCTTTTTTAGAATATAAGATAATTAATTATGATAATTAATTAAAATAATTAATTTGTCAAAACAGATTTATTCAGGAATGTAATATATATATATATACACCATATATATATATATATATATATATATATATATATATATATATATATATACACACATATTGAGTAAAGTTTATGATTGAAGACTGAAGAAAACCGGATATCAGGGAAGAGGAAGATTTGAATGGATTATAGCGAGGATTTATTGAAAGTAGATACACACGTCTACCTCTCTATCTATGTTGATATAACGTATATGCGTGTAGGTTAGGAAAATGGCATAATTTGCAGGCAGGCAGGTCGAACGTCCGTAAACGTGCAAACGTGCGAGCGGAACGTTGCTCGGTTGTCTCTTGTTTGGACGCGATCGAGCGAACGCGTCACCTCCTATTTCTCATCCTCCTCTTCATTCTCCTCATCGTTCGTCGGTCCAACAAAACGTACGTACACACACAAACAAACATATATATATGTATATACGTATATACATACCTACATATAAATACATATATATAAGCGCGTGCGTACTCGTTTGCGGAGGTCTACGCGCCCGCGTAAACCGCATTCGTCGATCGAACGCATCGATCGAACACGCACGCACGCACGCATAGCGAAGCTTTCTGACGGTCGACGTGTTCACCTTCCCGGAGATAACCGATTTCACAGCATTTCAGATTATTTGACGGGTAGCCCCGCATTACCGGCATCGAGATAATTGCACCTTCATTAATGAGCCCAAAACCAGCACGGCTGATCGGTGGTGTCCATTGGCCCGACGTATGGTGTCTACTATTACGATCCTACTAAAACGAAAATCGACACTAACGTTTATTTGTCGATCTTTTGATTCGTTGAAATACATTCAAACGTATTATATATCAGAGACACGTAGGAAAGATCAAATGCGTTGCTTCTAAAAAAAATAGAAGAGAGAACGGTCAATTTAATGTATTAATATTCCTATTTAATTCATCGTCATTTCGTCGATTTTCAATCGATATATTTTTAGATATATTCGAAATGTTGAAAATAATTTGTCGAATCTTTTTTTTTTCCTTTTTTTTTCTTTTTTTTTTTTTTTCTTTTCCCTTCTCCTCTCTGTTTTTCTTTATTCTCGGTTCAAACAGTTCATCGTTAAAAATTAATAATTTCATTAAAATAATTTCTTTAATGGGGATACGTGCGTAATACCCTACGAGCATAGAAATAACGTACTCGAATAGTTTTGTAATCGTGTAAAACGATCAGAATAAAATATCATTTACCATTCGAAGTGATAATGAATTTTAATCCATTTAATATTCATTTTCGCACTTTAAAAGTCAGGAGACATTTTACCATTGAAAAAGATAGATTCGTATGCGTACCACTTCGTAAATCGAAAAACGATCAAAGATTTTTCAAATGAAGAACTTTTCGATGGTTCGACGATTCATTAATTTCTTTTCTCTCTCTCTCTCTCTTCCTCTCTCTCTCTTTCTCTAGTTCGTTCTTTTCGATTAACGTCGAGCTCGTTGCGTTTTTTAATCTTTCGAAGCGATTCGCCGTTCGAGAAACGATATCTCTCGTCGATAAGTAACCTTCACAAAGTTAACAACTTTTTTAATCTTTTGTTTAATATTTTGTTTTACGTAATAGAGTATATTTTCTGTTAGTGTGCGATGGGATATCATCCAACACCGTGTAAAAGGAAGATTCGTTCTCTAATATCGCTACTTTCGATGTGTTTATCCGGTAGAAATAGAAGGTGTGCGAGTTCTGATATTTTTGTTTCCCTTTTCTCTCATCGTTCGTTGAAGTTATCGAGGTGAAAAATAAGGGAAACCGAACTCCGATCGGAAAAACTAGAGAGAGAGAGAGAGAGAGAGAGAGAACGTCCCGTAGTTATTCCAGAAGCTGATGAACGGCCGTCCAGCAACTACGTACCTATCTCGATATTGGTTGCTTCTCTTTCCTCTGCTTTTCTATCTCTTTTTCTCGTTCGATGTATTTCCATTGTTAGAGAGAACAGTAATTGGAACTAGTCCGAGACTGCCTTCGACGTTCGACCTGACTAGAGAACTACTACTAGCTCTCTTAGTTTTTAATAAAAAAAAAAAAAAAGAGGAGGAGACAGAAAGAAAGAAAGAAACAAATAATCTAAACTCTTTCATCATTACTTACCATTTTTCATAAATTCGGGACTTTGGATTTCGATTTGATTATGTTGTATTATCACATATCATCCCATCGAATTCATATTATTTATTTTGCATAAGTAAATTAATGACTACGTTCGCTTCGTTCATATAACAGTTTATGGGTTAGACATTATAGGCGTGGTATCACATTGTAATTTAACGTTGAAATGTAATATATAAAATTTTGGTTAAATCGATTCGACCATTTCGATAATTTTTATTATTAAAAGGTTTCCAATAATGCCGAAAGTCGTCTCGAAATTGAAGAGGTAATATCGATGAAATTTTTGATTTTATGATATAATAAATAAATTGTCCGTTTAATTCGTTTAAATTTACTTCGATTAATTTGTCCGGTCGTAATTGTGAAAAATGGCACTTGGATAATTATATAAAACGATTATTACGATACTCAGATAGAAATGATTATATTATTCGTCCACATTTATAACGATTATTTATTAATGATATTTCTCTAATATACCTATATAAATATAATTTATTTACAGTGCTTTTATTTAATAATATTTCATTACAGATTTCCACATTCTGATAAATTCGTTAATATCTACGAATTCAAATTGATTTTCTAACAATAACGTTAGATTCATTGGATGATTTTAATTATTTATTTATAAGCGATATCTATATAATATTTATCTATAATTTTGCCTCGATCAAAGAAGAGGTATGTGTATGCGTCTGTGTTGTTTGCGTGTATGTGTGTGTGTGTATGTGTCTTCGTGGAAACCCGACGGCGCCGGAAAAGCGGCGAACAAACTTTTCGACACGTCGGATTGGCTTTACGCTCGACGCGGAAAGGCGTCGCGACGCGGATATTGTTTTCGTTCTCGCGCCTCTATCTCTCGTACTATCACTCCTAGTGCACCTTTCGTGCATTTTCTTTTTTTCCTTTACCGTTTCTCCTTCCGCTACTTCTTTATCCTGATCGTACGAACATGCACTACCGATCTCTTTTTTTTTTTTTTTTTTTTCAGTGAAACGAGACTGTCAAAAGTTATCTTCGAGAGAAATAAAAACTCGACGTCATTCTTATTTCATGAAATTCTTTTCTTCTTATTTTGTTATTTCTTTTATTCATATTTTTCTTCTTCTTTTTTTTTTTTTTTTTTATTAAAAACATCGCACTACTCTTTTATTTAATTCTCGTCGAACATAGTTATAATATCACTTTATATTTATATCAAGATATGGATATTTTTTATCAAAGATTTTTATTGAAAAGTAGTAGATCTTTCGGGGGAAGAAAAAAAAAAAAGAACTATAACTAGTACAATTGATTTATTGTAATAATAAACAGAAAACGTTTGCTGGCCGAGCCAACTAAATTGATCGCATAGGACGAAATCTGTGACGTGAAAAAAAAAAGTGGGGAAAAAGAAAAAGAGAGAAAAAAAATGGCAAATATTTTTCTAAACACGTTTCACGTTTTGCGTGTGCATATTGGAGAAATATTTTTATCAAGCGACGTTTACAGCGACCGTGTGAAAAAAAAAAAGAAGGTTCTCGCGAACGTTTCGTTATGCTCTCGCATATACGAATAAAAATCTTTTCTATATTTCTCTTCTGTTTCTTTCGGACAAAGGAGAAAGCGAGATGAAAAATGAAAAGATAAAAGGGTAGAGGAAAAAAGTTTACTTCTTTCGAACGAGAGGGAAAATAAAGGTATTACATCGAGAAGCAAGACGCAAGAGATTGCTTCCCGATGCTACTTCCCGGAGAAAGTGGATTTGCGAGAAACGACGAGGAGTGGAGTGTGCGTATCGTTGAGAAGATAAGAGAATCCTTTGGATACTTTGAAGCACTTTGAATTCGCAGTCGGAGGTAGTTACCATGGTAACGTGAGTGGCATGAAGTGTTAAGGGAGGAGCACTTGGTTCGAAAAAAAAAAAAGAAAGAAGAAATGGAAAAGTGATTAAAGCCATAGAGAGAGAGATAGATAGATAGATAGATAGAGACAGAGAGAAAATAGGACAAGCGAACGAGACGAGAAACTATGAGAAATTTAAAAAAGAAAAGAGAAAAAAAGAATATATATATAAGAGAGAAAGAAAATGTCAAAAAAGAAAGTGAAGAAGAAAAAATAAAAAAAAAAAAAAAAAAAAAAAATAAAAAAAAAAGAAAGAAAGAAAGAAAGAACCAGATCCCTCTAGGATGGAGTCACAGTTTATCGTTTCTTCGAACCACTTTTAAACTCGCCTATCAAACTTCAATTTGTACGACGTGAGTCGCGATAAACTTCTTGCCAAGTTACATCTCGGCAATGCTTCATCCGCGTCGAGAATTTTAACCGCGTTTAAATTTATTTCCATGAGCGAGGATATATCCACCTTACATATCAATTTGTTGCTTCTTAAATATTTAATTTTTTCTTTTTTTTTTTTTTTTTCACTTGTCATGATTCCGAATGATTAGAGTCCATTTTTTGAGCTCGAATTGTGCCTACCTTTTTTTCCTCTTTTTTTTTCCTCTTTTTTCCTTTCTTTTTCTCCTTTTTTTTCTTTTTTTTTTTTTTCTTTGCATAGATTTTGAATGTAATCACAAAAGAAAGAACGAGATCTGCGCTTTTCATTTCAATGAGAATTCCGTTACTCTTATCTTTTTTACGTATCATCACGTATAACCATTCTTCCCATATTTTTCCTATTGGATTCATATGTTTGTAATCTTTCGATTAGTAGTAATAAAAGAAAAAAAAAAAAAGAGAGCGAAAGAGATAAAAATAAAGATAAAAGAAAGAAAAGGATTGGAACAAATAAAAGGAATTTTACATTTGTCAGATCGAAGTTCATAAAATACTTTGAATCATTTTCGTACGTAGGTAATATAACTTTTTCATCATTTTCCCTATCTAATATTCTTTTCAATTTACTTTTCGAACATCGAATTTTGTTTACAATAGGATTCTTCGATATATCGAGAGAACGAACGTGGACGATTCGAATGAAAATATTTGCTTCCTTTGAAAGAGATTGGTGAAATCGATCACTTCTTGTTTCTAAAAGCAACAGTTTTGAATTAATTTTTAATCAATTGCAATCCGTTCGACTGGAAAAAGTATCGCATAGCAATATTTCTTTCATCGGCCTTACGGACAGTCGCGAAGGTCCTGGCAGATAAATTTTCATTCCTGCATATTCGATGTATTGGTACTACTGTATATAGATAGGTACATATCTACAATGTAACGAAACACGAGATATGAGATACGATATACGAGAGAGAGAGAGGGAGAGAGAGAGAGAGAGCGAGAAACAGGTCGTGCTAATCAGCGATACGAGCGATAAAATCTACATAGGTTTAAATTGAGATCGGAGAAAGAGGGCAACGATGGTGATACACGTACACGATTTTCCCCTGGTAACAAATCCAGCTTGTTGTGATTATTTTATTTTATTTTATTTTTTTATTTTTTTATTTTTTTACCTTTTTATTTTTTTTCTACACTCCACAGTCAATCTCCGATTTCACAATGGCATTTAATATGACTCAAAGGGATTTTGTTAAAAAAAATAAAAAAAAAAAAAAAAAAAAAAAAGGACAGTCAATCATTAATACAAGAGAATTTTACAAACGAGACATCCAATTACAGAGTTATAATTTATTCGTGGATTTCGTTTTGGAATAATTAAAAATTTTTAATAATCTGATAGAGAAAAGAACACGTGTAAAATTTTCTTTCTCGTTGATATTCTTTTTTTTCTTTCTTTTTTTTTTGTTTTGTCTGATATTCATCAGAATTATTAAAAATTCTTTTGCGTCGACAGATATTTTAGAGAAGAAGAGAAAGAGAAAGAGAAAGATTGTGATGAAAGTTCATAGAAAATTCGAAGAAAATCACAGATCGGCAGTTTTAGAAAAGTTTTTCGCCGAAATCTTGGAAAGATAACTGAAAGAGAACGAAAGACTTTTTGTTGTAAACTTTTCAAAAAAAAAAAAAAAAAAAAAAAAAAAAAGCAAAGAAAAGAGTAAAAGGAAAAGTAAAAAAAAAAAAAAGAAAAGAAGAAAAGGAAAAGAAAAAAAGTGGTAAATGATTGTTTGGAACTTTTAGACGCTCTGGGCACGATGTGTAGGAGGTACGAAAAAAGATCCTTTCTGGATGGCATACCAAGACTTCGAGAATGGAGTATTGTCCTTCCCTTATTTTCTGTCTCTCTTTTTCTCTCTCTCTCTCTCTCTTCATTCAAGCTCTCTATATCCTAGCTAGCTCTTGTTGGATAAGAAACCATACGCCCGGATACTCTTTTCGGACCGGTAACAAAGTTCCCGAGAGTACGGTAGTACATAGTTCCTTTTTCCTACGGCAATGAAAAACAAAAGGAGTGTACGACCACGAGCATGGTGGAAAAAAAACGAAGGAAGAGAGAGAGAGAGAAAGAGAATGGGGGTTGGATGGACTTTCTATATCGTTGCTATCGCTTTGTCGCGTGCCGTATTTCCTTCCTCTTCTTTTATTTTTTTCCTGTCCTCTCTTTACTACTCTATATCCTTTGGTACAATAAAGACAAGAGTGACCAAGAGAGAGAGAGAGAGAGAGAGAAAGAGAGACAGAGAGAGAGAGAGAGAGAGAGAGAGAGAGAGAGAGAGAGAGAGAGACAGATAGAATTTTACAAATGAACAAAACAAAAAAGATCTGCGAACGTTACCAAGGATTGTTCTAAAACTGGAAACGCAGCCACGAGCGTTTTTAATAAAATTTATAGCAACTCGTTAATATCAACGCATTATCGTCTACCATTAAATTACGTATATTTGGTATATTTGTAAAAGTGCTAGCGTATATACAAACGGAGAGATAAATACAGGCGTACATATCCAGATGCAATGTATATATGCGCGTGTATATTAGCTGTGTATAGTAGCTGAGTCAGCCAGTCATCGTTTTCAGTTCGTCGTCGTCATTATGTTATTTAATAGAGACCCGTTGATTCGATAAGAAATAAACGCATTGCTGCGCTACGATTCCCTCTTTCTCTCCCATTTTCTTATTAATTCAAATACAAGATGCGATCAAGCAGAGAGAGAGAGAGAGAGAGAGAGAGAGAGAGAGAGAGAGAGAGAGGAAGGGAGGGAGGGAGGGAGAAAATGCTGCTCCTGGAAAACCTCTGGATATTCATGGGACATTTTCTGTTGGATTTTCTTCTTATGGCTCGACGCGTTTCAACGGCACTCAGCTACCGTTAGCCGAGAACAAAATCCAATGGCACTCGCGCATGTATGACGGCTCGACGATGAAGGGTAGAAAAGGGAGTGAGTGAGAAGGGTAGTCGTATCGAGAACGAATGTATAAAAGCATTGCGTGTAGAGACGGAAACGTATGCATGCACGGACGACGGCCGTTATACGAGGCGAGAAAATATAATCGAGACGTTTCTCTTCGGTGAGAGCTTCTCTCTCTCTCTCTCTCTTTCTCTCTCTTTCTTTCTCTTCCTCTTCCTCTTTCTCTTTCTCTTTCTCTTTCTCTTTCTGTTTCCGCGGCTTTTGTTTCTCTTTCTCTCTTTCTCTGTCTCTGTCGGAGTCCGTAGAGAAAAGAAAAGTCGATATCCGACGAGCAGTCGTCGAGTTTAGATATGTCTTCGGTATTGCAGTTAAAGTATGTGTGCTTCTTGCTGCACAACACGTCTCCGGTGTGTTTGTGGTCTATGCGTTTACACAGTCCGAAGCAATAGCAATGCATATATTTTTTCTTGTTCCTTTTTTTCTCTCCTTTCTTTTCTTTTTCTTTTTTGTTTGTTTGCTTGAAACTTCATACAAGTCCTTGACATATGTATATATTTTTTTACCTCGACTCGAGTGTACAAAAAAAAAAAAAAAAAAAAGAAAGAAAGAATTGAAGAAATAATAATGAAGATTTTTTGATGGTAAATAAGCAAAAAATCAATTATACGTTTGTTTATTAATTGTATTACTTTTAATTTGGAAAATGTCAGAGAATAAAATTTTTACGAAATATTTTCAATGGAGTCTACAAAATCGAGTGCCAAACCTCTATCGTTATATTCAATATCGATCGACGTCATAATTTAGTAACTTTTCGTTTTCGTTATCGGTTTTACATCATTGTTTACGTAACGATTCTCCGAAGGGGGATGAAATTTTCGCTTGGTCACCGAATTGAAACTTCGAACAAGTTCATAAAATGCGGATTTTGAGGATCTCGTTTTTACGATCCTCAGCGTGGCACGTCGCAACGAAGAGACCCAACGGTTGAAAAGCCGCATACGGAATTTCATTAATTCCATTACTTATTCATTGGATGTACTTTTTTAGAAATTAATTCCAAAGAATTTCACGCTCAGGCGAACATTTGAAATGCAAATACGTTTTACCGGACATACTACACATATACAGGCACGAATCGAGGCTTTCGTATTTTCAAATATATTTTCTTCATGAACGAATGTTGCGTCTATTTTTTTTTCTCCTTCGTTTTCTTTTTTTCCTTGTACTCTTCTATTTCAAAGGATGTCAGTTTTTTTGTGACATTTCAAAAAATGTCAACGGCATATTATTCATCAAAATCCATCCTACCAAAGGGAAAAGGGCTTCATACGTTAAAATTTACTTGTAAACGTTAAAATTGCTTTATATGTCTCGAAAGAAAAGAAGAAAAAAGAAAAAAAAAAAAAGAGAAAAAGAAGCAAAACGATTGTACTTTACGTTTTTCTTCTCCTCCAAGATTTTTC
Source organism: Vespa mandarinia (assembly GCF_050613455.1). Classification (NCBI taxonomy): domain Eukaryota; kingdom Metazoa; phylum Arthropoda; class Insecta; order Hymenoptera; family Vespidae; genus Vespa; species Vespa mandarinia. Next base: position 967,363 of record NC_140831.1, read on the forward strand.
ATATACCTGATATAAATCGACTATAAACATTATCTATATACTATATATTAATTCGAAAGTAAATGGAATGATGAAAACGAAAAAAAAAAAGAAAGAGCGTTTCGTTATACGTTACTTTATCTAGAATTTGATGATAGAGAGGGTTCTCTCAGTGAATCGAGCCTCCTCTCTTCGTTGTTCAGGTAAAGTTCGTTGGACTGACAGAATAATGGCGTCGACGGAAGCGAGCGTGGATCGTAAGAAGGATCGGATGTCGAGCAAGGCGACGGAAATTCGAAGAAAAGAAGAACTTCGTTATCCACAGAATAGCTCGGAGAACGTCTGGCTTTTCCTCTTTCTATCTATCTATCTATCTATCTATCTATCTCTCCCTCTCTCCCTCTCTCATTCTCTTTCTTTCTTTCCCTTTCTTTGTCTTTTTCTCTATCCGCTTCTTCACGAAGCTACGAACAATTCTCCAAAGAATTTACGATAGCTGCACTTGGTCTGACTGGTCGACTTGCTCTCACGATCGACAGGGAAAGGACGACCTCGAGCAATTTCACGAAAGTCTTGACGTTTAACGTCGATCTCTCGCCATTTTCCTTGCCATTCTTTTTATCTTTTTTACCTACTTTTTCCTCACCTTTCACATACATTAAGAATAACGTTTAAAAATGAACGTAAGAAAATAAGAAAACCCTCCCAAAGAAAAGCGAATATCTAAGAAATATTTTATATTTTCTTCTTTCTATATTTTCAATGATACCGCGAGCTCATTAATTTTCAATAAATCAAGAAATTGATTTAACAACTTTACGTTACGAGTATATACATTCTATCACGTTCGTTTATTTATAAAAAACTTATATATATATATATATTTTTCTTTTTTAATTTATATATATTAAATGATGAAAGTTTGTCTATTTTCTCGATATAGATTAATTTCAACATAATTAACAAGAAGATTATGAGGAAGAATGAAAAATCAATATGATAGAATCTAATTTCATTAAATTCATTTTCCACGCGTTCTTTCCTATCTCTGTATTTTAATTTGTACATATACTCTTTATGTTGTATTAGAATAATTTGAAAAAGAATAAGAAAAATTTCGTGATTTTCTCTATGAAGAAAATTCATTATCATACATTTATTGAGTGAAATCTTACGAACTTTTCATAATATCCGTGATACATTAATGACCGAGTAGTAATTTTATTAAAAAAGAAAAAAAAAAAAAAAAGAAAAAATCGACCAGTAAATCGAATTTCTCCGTTCCAAACTTTTCCTCTGTTTAATTTCTTCGTATTACTTAGGATGAAAGGAACGGGACCGTAATCGCTTTCTCAGAGACGACAGGTCTTACGATCTTTTTTCCGGCTTGCACCACCTTCTCTTTCCCCCACCCACCCCTCTTCTCTATTTACTTCAGGAACGTAACAGGACTCTACGAAGAAGTAACGGTCTCTCTTGGTCTTGCAAACGTGAGTCGTTCGAAACCGTAAGCGGACTCGCGCACAGTTTCACTTTCTACGGTTGGACATTTTTATTCGCGTATGCAGGCCGCACGCACGCAGAGAAAGTACTTATTCGAGAGCTCGGTGTATTAGACGTTCGCTCGTAAAAGCCTATAGAATAGTTCTCTTATAGAAAGACGATTTGCTCGATAATATCGTTCCGTTTGCGATCTATCGAACGGAACGACCTCGCTTTTTTTTTTTTTTTTTTTTTTTATCACGCTCCGATCACCCTCAATTTTATCATAATTCTTAACAGGAGGAGATATCATAACGTGGAAAGTTATTATTGATCTTTTTAAATTGCTATATAAAACAAGAAATGTCTTTTAAAAAAAAAATATATGTATATATATATATATTTTTTTCTTTTTTTTTTTTTTATGTCCACTTTTACACATTTCTCATAAAACGATATTTTAATCTTCCGTAACCCAATTTTACTTTTACATTGTTGGAAAAAAAAATGTTACAGATATAATGCAAAACTTGTAGTATAACTTATACTTAACAAACATTAAACCTTTGGGATTTATTTTAAATTAGTTTCCTTTTTTTTTTTGGACAGAAAGGGAAGAGGATGAGAGGAAAAAAATTATAGAACGATACGTATACGAATGCATGACACTATAAAGTCATATGACGTTGTAAACGATTAATCTATTGATTTTTCATAATGTATAGACGAAAATATGCTGCGTGTTATTTATTTATTCTTATTTCTTTTTTTCTATATCGTTTCGTGATCGTTCCAACGAAATATTTCTATCATCTACTAAGAATGTGTCTTTTAACGGAGACGTTTATTTGAATGTCGCAAGATTGAAAGAAAGTATATAGTTGCACGGTGGTAGCTGTCAGTGATCGAGATAAACGATAAATCAGGCAGCTCGCATCACTATCTTCGATTGAGGCGTGAAATGAATGCCTTCGTAAAAATATTTTCCAATGGTATCACCGAGCGAAAAAAAAAAACTTTCGACGCGTCGCGTTCGACGTAAAACAGGTAATACTCGGCGAGAGATTTCTCTTTTTTGTCTCCTTTTTCCTTTTCTTTCTTTTTCTTTTTTTTTTTTTATTTTTTCTTCTTTTCTTCTTTTTTTTTTTTTTCACGACATTCTTTCTTTACGTCCACCGAAGCAGGAGGGACACGAATTTTATCCCAGCGTAAAGGAAGCTTTTCTCGGCTCGTTGTAGATATTTTTTGTCGAGCTTTTTTATACGAGACTCCGTGCGAAACGAAGTGGGATGGATTTGCCGCTTCGCGTGTACATACAACGCATCGTCGGACACGCTGAATTTAACAGCCAAAATTGGCCGTCCTCGCGAAGCCAATAAAAAAAAAAAGAAAAAAAAAAAAAACAAGAAAAAAAAAGAAAAAGAAGAAAAAAGGGGAAAAAAAATAGTTAACCGCGATGCCTCGCGCTAATTGATTTTTCTGTTTGAACGCGTGTTTCTAGCGGTTTTTACGAGGCAAATTTTAGTTGCCATAATACTATAGTATTATATATCTATATATATGAAATACTTATTATCTACCTATCCAACGTTTCTAGGGGAAAGAACTAGATATGTTTTTATGAAACCATAGAAAAGATGTTGCATATATATATATATATATATATATATATATATATATATATATATCGAATGAATGAAGGAGAACATGTGTGTGTATATGTATATATATATATATTTTTTTAGAAATGAAAGTAAAAAGTTGTCGACGTTAAAAATTGGTGGTAATTCCCTCGTAATTCTATTACGTAGTAGCAGTTGTTGTGTTATGTATATATTGTAGGAAAGAGTGAAAAAATATGAGAGAGAGAGAGAGAGAGAGTGAGAAAGAGGGTGAGAGGGAGGGAGGAGAGTGTGTTTCCATTACAAAGGCATCTACCGTCTCGCGATGCGTGACAATCGCTGGTGTTTCCTACATTTTTATTTCAACTCGCGCGACGTTTCAACGAAATTAATGACCCATCTCTCTCTCTCTCTCTCTCTCTCTCTCTCTCTCTCTCTCTCTCTCTCTCTCTTTCAATCTCAATCTCAATCTCTCTCTTTCTCTCCTTTCGTTTGCACGCTCATAGGGTCATTAATTTTCTTCTAGCGAAGCTAAGGCGAAATAAAAGCTCGGTGATACCGGATAGCAATTAAAAGAGAAGCCGCCATATTCCACTCCCATCCCCTTGCTTTTCATCCCCTCTCTTTTATCCATTCCTTCTCTCTCTCTTTCTTCATCGTTCTTCTTCCTCTACTTCTACTTCTTTCTCTTCTTCTTCTTCTTCTTCTTCTTCTTTTGCTGCTTCCGTCCATTCTTTCTACCTTTTTTTTTTTGCACTATTTATACGCGAACCTTTCATTATCTTCCCGAGAACTACGGGTTTTGAGAAAAGATCCGTAAAACAATTTGTTTTCTTCTAAAACGTATTACCTACGAGCGTAACGTGATAGGTGGACAGAACCACTCATTTCACATACACACACACACACACACTCACACACAAATACATATTCCTTTTAAAGTATTCATAAAAGAATTTTTTTTTCTTTAACGATCCATTCATTCGATATTTATTACGTGAATTTTGCAATATATTTCCTTATTTTTCAAATCGTTATTACATTATACATTTCTCCTCTCCCCTTCTCTAATCATTTCTCGTCCTCTTACATATTATATTTATCTATATCTAGTCATACGAACGCAATGTCGTATCAGGATTTATCATCGTGATACCAATGGCAGTGCACTTATCGTTATCGTTTGGTTTCGGCTTGACTCACAAATCGCCGTATGAGTCGCGTTCGATCCTACGGCAGATGGCACTATCCGTTTTAGAGTCTATAAAAGGGACCTTTAAAGTAACGAGAATGGTAAGCATCGATCTTCGGTACGAGCAATATCCGCCATATTATTCGGAAGTATTGGCGATTCTTAAAAATTTTTCGGTACGAATAAGTTTTTATAGCATATGTGGTATAAGACGACTATCGGAAATAAGGAGGCGAACGAATTTTCACCGAATTATCGATCTTCTTTCCTCTCTCTCTCTCTCTCTCTTTTTCTCTCCCTCTCCTTAGATATGAATCACAATTTCGTTATCATTTTTACGAATTACGAGCGACTATTTTATTTCCGTTGTTCAGATCTTATCGACGAATTTGTTTTCTAAAATGATTGTATCACCATAACTGAATCCCAAAGGAAATCGATTTATATCGGGATATTCGATCAAGATATCAAAATTATTTCTCGTTGGATTAGATGTTTCGTAATTAGTTTAATTTCACATTAAGTCGAGAATCCATCGAGAATCGTCGTGAGACATTTTTGATATTATCAATATCCAAGGAATTATTAAATATTTGATTTTTCATCAAAATGTCGATAGATATTTATTATGTATACGATATATGTATAATAATATAACTATGGAAGAAAATAGGTTGATTAGTTTATCATGCACGAGTATATATATATATAGATAGATAGATAGATAATATATATTCGAGTTCATATATCCCATAAAAGCTTTTCTCAAAGTTCTCGCCTTCGTACGTGCAAAGTCATCGTTTTATTTCATCGATGACAGCTTCTCCTATCTTTTGTTTGGTCAATCGAGTACCCTTTTCCAGTCTATCGTGAGCGCGTGACACTTGATTCTTTGAGAAAGATAAAATTTTCCGCTTTTTCTAATCTCCTTTTCTCTCTCTCTCTCTCTATCTATCTATCTATCTATTTATCTATCTATACGTATATACATATTTCTCTCTCTTTCTCTCTCTCTCTTTTTCTATCCTTTCTGCGATAGAGGGTTGAGTTAGTACAAGAACAATGGACACTTTTATCAGAGATGTTTTCTCTTTCATCTTCTCAGTGGCAGCCTTCATCTAGCTCACGTCAATATCTTGGACACAGGAATATAGGTTCTATTTTCGCATATTCACGCCTCGAAGCTGTACGTTAGAGATATCATTTGATCACATCGAGAATATCGTAAATGCATTTTCGAAAATAAATATTAAATCATTTTTTAAGCTTCTCATATTGTATGCATATATATGTATATATATGATTTTCATCATACAATGCATTGATAATCATATATATATATATATATGATTTTTATTTCTCTTTGTCACGTTTATTCACAAAGATAAAAATATTCAAAAGGTAATTCATGCCAGAACAATAATTGATTGAATAATTGATAAAGAAATATTTCATGGCAATTTCGTTAATTCGATTTATTACGTTTGTCACTTTCATCTTTTATTTTTTTTCATTCATTTTTTTTTTTTTTTTTTTTTTTTTGATGCTTAATCATCAATTTTATTTTAGCTCTCAGTATCCTCAATGTTATTTTAATTTCTTCTCGGAAATAAACTTTATTCTTCTTTTCTCTTTATTATATTATATATATATTTTTTTTTATTTTTTTATTTTTTTTTTATTTTTCCTTTTGTCATAATTATTGTACAATCATTAATTTTACTTGCACTCTCAACGTCCTTCATATTATATTAATTTTCTTCTTGGAATTAAACCTTTTATTTCTCCTTTCTCCTCTTCACATGTTCATCGGCCGATATGATATCCTATCTCTTTCGATCTTTGTCGTTTGTTCTTTCTTTCTTATTTTTTGATTTTTTTTTTTTTTTTTTCTTTTTGGTTGCCACGATTATCTGTCTGCACAATCATTAATTTTATTTTCACTCTTTGTATCCTTAGTTTTATATTATTTTCTTCTTGGAAAATAAATTTATTTTCTCCTTTCTCTTCTTTCGATAAGGTGTACTCGACGTTTAGACATTCTCAATAATAATAATATTTTATCTCTTTCTTTTTTCCGTTTCTTTTCTGTATCTTCGATTTTTCTTTCCCTCTACGTCGTACGTACCTTATAATTAACTTTATTTTTATTATTTTTCTCGATTACCATCGATTCATGAACATCATTTCGATCCAGTTGCTTCCAAAATTCCATTAATCTCGGAGCACTTTAATTGCTTCCATTCTCTGCGTTCACGCGAGCGGTCGGTTTGTATCGTGCTATATTTCACGCTTTCATAAACGTCTAACATCTTTGTTGCTGGATATGGATCTTGAATATTTTCGTATCTCGTTACTGCACCCAGTGCATAAGTATAGATACATCAAGTAATTTTATCGATCCTATCTCCCTCATGATTTCTGTGTTAGTATATGTAAATAGTAGATATTGTAACTTGTACGGCATTGATAACAATGAAATAAAATAATAGTTATTAATTTAGTACGAATAATTAAATAATTGGAATTATTTAATTATCCTCGAATAATTTAATTATCACGCCAACCATTCGATATTTATCGCCTATTCTCTCATTAAATCAAGTTTTGAAATATTTTATTGTACGTAGAACAATATTTCGAAAGATTTAAATGGAATTGAAATTTCGAGTGCTTTCGTATGATGTAATAAAAAAAAAAAAAAAAAAAAAAAAAAAAAAAAAATACATCCTATCGAATGATAAGCAATAAAATGGAGAGTGAGTCATTCTTTTTTTCTTTTTTTCTTTTTTTTTTTTTTTTTTTTTTTTAGATGGAGTGGGAGGAAAGTCATCGTCGTGATCGAGTACGCGAAGTATTCTCGATACACTATGTGTGTATCGTGATATAGAACTCGTGTGTTCAATGCGTTTATTTTTACACCCTTTTAACATTGATCGATGTTACGTTCTCGATCGACGTTATACCTAACTACCTATCTACCTACTTGCCTGCTTGCCTGCCTGCCTGCCTGTCTGCCTGGCTGCCTGCCTATATATATTGTGATTCAATTTTCCAGGCTTAACAACATTTCACGATTCGGTAATATTTGACAAGTTAAATCGAAGGATGTGGCTCGATCGTCAGAGTTTTTCCATCGAATTCTATTCGTAAGAAGAAGGTCATACTCTCTCGCGTTCGATATTTTTTCATTGGTTCTAGCTACTTCTCAGGAGAGTGGTCACGTGCGATTCCGTTGAATCAACACGATGAAGGAAGACGAAGGAGGTAAAAGGAACGACGCACATACCTATCTCTTATTGGTAAAGGTACGCCGATCAAATTATTTCGTGCAGTCGATCGAGTTTTCTCAGAGCGAAGCGAAGAAGAAGAAGAAGAAGAAGAAAAAGAAGAAGAAGAAGAAGAAGAAGAAGAAGAAGAAGTGGTCGACTACACTTCTTACACGGTGTGATGGCTTTTCAAAGCCGACAATTCGAATTAGTCTTCGATAGAAATTCACGCGGGAATGATTAACGTAAAGAATAAGAACGTGACATTAGAAAACTCGAAAGAGTTTAGAGATGAATAATTTTTTCTTTTTTATTGTTTTGCTTTTTTTTTTTGGTTTTTTTTTTTGGTTTTTTTTTTTTTTTTTATTCGGTATATACAACGATCGTTTTTTCTTTTTTTATATATATATCCCTCTGTATTCGAACGTGTTTTCCTTTTTTTTATTTATTTTTTATTTATTTATTCTTTTTTTTTTTTCATTAGGTTTTGTGTTAGAAATAACGAGTTCTTCTCTAATACCGTAGGAAGCTTTTCAGGGAAGGATACAAAGCATGGTTTTTTTCTTTTTAATTTTCTTTCTTTCTTTCTTTCTTTCTTTTTTTTTTTTTTTTTTTTTGTTCGTTTGTTTTTCGTCCCCCGCAGAATATTTGTGACAACGCAGAACGCGAACGAACAATATGAAGAACGTGCAGGATCTTTTAAGGAAGGAACCGAGAAAAATAAGTGATAGCAGGGATGAATAAGTGAATGATTAACTGCATTGAATTCGTAATGCTTTATTTTTTATGTCCCAACGTGTTCCGGCAGTTATTACAAAAGGCAATTTGCGACTGTTGTAAAAATCTTTCCCGAAGACGACAATGGCGTGCGGTTAGTAATTTAAAAACGAAACGCCATACCTTCGCAATGAGTTACAATCGGATTTCAGGGATAAAGGGGAAACTAATTTTCCAGTTCGTTTTCTCCCTATTTAACCTCGCTCGTTTTGTTACTTATCGTTTTGTTGATCGAGCTAGTGAATGTGATAGACGAAACGTTTGAAAATTTTTCGAAATTTGCGCAATACCTTTGGCTCTGTTTGCGTTTAACAAAAAATTATTCGTGCTTTTTTCTTCGATTTTTTTTCCCCATATATATATATATATATATATATACTAGCATGAACTAATTGCGAGGCAAGAGGAATTATTTTTTTCTCTCTCTCTCTTTTTTATTTTTGAATTTCTTTTATATATTTTTTTTTTTATATCGTAATTATCAATTAGATTTGAAATAGAAAAGCTAAAGATGGTAGAACGAGTGGGTGATAGGGAGGAAAAAACAACGCAGAACGTGAGAGAGAGAAAGAGAGAGAGAGAGAGAGAGATTCTTTTATCGGAAATTTCACGTCTCGACGATTAAAATAAAAATTTCATTTCTGATTATGTACGCGATGCTTTCTTCTTTAAGTGGCGTATTATATCATCAAATCGTCGGAACGTTTTTCGCGCGTGAAACGAAAAAGAGGCCAAACACGGAAAATTCCTCTCGTTATTTTTCTTAAACCTTGCAGTATTGCAGCGTAATCCTATTCTACGGTCCTTAGTTCTCTGTCTCTCTCTCTCTCTTTCACTCATTTTCCCCTCTCGTCTCGTTTCTTTCATCGTCGTCTTATTATTTTTCTTTGCCATTAAACTACCGTGTAATCGTACTCAGTAATGAGAGAACCTTACGTGCAGGTCTCTCTCGCGGTCGTGTAGAAACGTAACGCGTCGCATTTTCCATCTTCTCTCTCTTCTCTCTCTCTCTCTCTCTAAATATATATATATATATATATATATATATATATATATATATATAAATAACATTTATTTCTCCTTTCGTCTTTCTCCGAAGGAAACATTCTAACATGATGATACACTTGTGTGTGTATGTGTATATATATATATATATATATATATATATATTATATACATATACTTACGTAAACTCGATGTCATCAACGAAAGCATACGAGAAAGTGTAGAAGTCTCTCGGCCGAGAAAAGAGCCGACGAAGAGGCGGAATTAAATTGAAATTTACTAATGATGATAGGGTGGGCTTTGCCTGTAATTAACATAGCTCATGCTTGCTGCTTCGTCGAGCGAGAAAGAGAGTGAATGTGTGTGAAGGAGAGAGCCAGAGAGAGAGAGAGAGAGAGAGAGAAAGAGAAAGAGAAGAAAATAGACGGAAAGTTTTGTTAGCGCGGTTTCAACCCCATCGCCAACGCCAGCGAATGAATTTATGCACCGAAAACAACGGCTCGTACACCACCAATTAAAACGCAAAAAGGTAAAAAGAAAGATAGAAAAGAGAAGAACGGAGAGAAAAAGTGTTCCGCGCATAGCATAATTTTTGTCATTCTCTCTCTCTCTCTCTCTTTTTCCTGCTATATCAAATATTTTTAATTTAACGCGATTTTTATCGCATAATATTTAAAATCATTTGTTAAAAAATCGACCCATCGAATATGTGTATATATATATATATATATATACATATATGTATACGTATATATTTATTATATGATAGGTATGTACTGGGCGATAACGTGATGCTACAAAAGTAAACGAGATGTGCACTTCTTTTTTTTTTTTTTTTTTTTTTTTTTCATATTTTGTTTTGTCCGTTTCGATTTTTCTGTTCATAACACACAGATCGATTTTATTCGAAAATGATAAAGCGATTGACAGTTTTAAACAAGGACAGATGCATACGTATTTATATCGAAGTTTCCTGTGTCATCAGATTTATGGAATATATGTAATTTCACTGGTTCGCATTGCAAAGTTCCTATTGGTTCGTTGACATAGACCATGCCAAAGAGTATCTCGATATAGCTTGAATGCCCTTTTTTGACGTGACATATAAAAGGGGTATATATATACATATATATATATATATATATATATATAAATATGTGTATGCATGTCGCGCACGCGTGTATGTATATGTGTCCGCGTACGTACGTTTATGCAAAAGGGGAAACTATTTGCGAGATTTAACAGACAGAGCTAAAAGGAGATTAAGAGATAGGAAGAAGAATATGGATGAGTGGAATAGAGATCATCGGGCATTTTGTGCGGAGCCATTATGTACGCGCATAACGAGGCTCTTCCACAAAATCTGCAATCGCGAACGGATTCGCGTGTGTTTACCATGTACCATCGGCTCTGTTGCCGTTTCTATCACTGCCATCACCACCACTACCGCTACTATCATCATCACTACTACTATTTCTGCTGCAACGGCCATTAAAGCCACTGTTAGGGTGGCTGAGGAGAACTGGGAAAGGGCTGACGTTCGACGGTTTCGATTTTACCCTCGCAAATCATTGAAATTTCTCCCTTTTCCTCCACTCTTAACCTGTAAAAGTCCATTTTGGATTTTATACTCTTATATTAATGAAAAGAACAAACAGAGGCTGATTTAAAAGTATATAAATATTATTCACGATCGTGTTTCTGAAACGTACAAAAATTATTTTTAAACAATAATTAAAACATCAAATCAGATTACATCGTTATTACGTTTATCACACGTAATTATTTTTATACGAATTAATAATTACAAAGATACGTATACGTTAGTCATTGTAAACGTGAAAGATGAAAGAGGAAAACGGGGGAAAAAGGGGATAGGATAAGATAGTTGATGAGACGACATTTCATTTGCGATCTAAGAATATTTTCTTGAACGAGGCAAGCCACTATACTGGTTGGAAAGTTAAACGAAAAAAATATAGTTTGCACGGGCTGTAAGCAACGGCTTTCTCGTGTTGAAAATAAATCTCAAGGGGAGTACCGATATATAATACGCGGTGCAGTTTATAAAGTGGCAATCCTTGTGTGTGTGTGTGAGAGAGAGAGAGAGAGAGAGAGAGAGTCGAAGATAAATTCTGAAGGTGGAAGAACGAAGGAGGAGAAGGAGATGGAGAAGGTGGAGAGGCTAGCATGTTAGCCATTTTTATATTTCTTTTCTGAGAGTTTTTTTCTTTCTTTCTTTCTTTCTTATTTTTTCTTCTTTCTTTTTTTCTTTCTTTCTTTCTTTTTTCTTTCACTTTTTTTCTCATTACTCATCGTATGATAGTGGTTATTTTAGTCAAACTTAAATCGATCTAATTTTTTTTCTTTCTTTTTTTTTCTTTTTTTTTTTTTTCTTCTTCTTCTTCTTTACTACCATATTATTCTGAATCAGGAATATTAAATAGTGTCGGACGGAAATGTGTGAACGATCTTTGACGCGGGCTTATAAACTACGCTTTTAATTCGGATCAAAGGGAAAGCACGAACGATTGTGAAGACTCGAATATCCGTCGAGAACTATTTGAAATGAGTTCGTGTAAAAATTAAAAGCGGTTTTCCCTTTGACCGAGAATCGTCTTTGATGCGATAATTTGATGGTTATTGGAAGATAGAATATTCGTTTCTCTCTCTTTATAATTAATTTTCAATTATAATAAATTACGTAGATATTTTATACGATGCACGTGAATTGAAATGAATATCTTTCGATTGTTTTTATTATACCAAAAGGCAAAGAGAAAGAGAGAGAGAGAGAGAGAGAGAGAGAGATCTTATAATATTTATAGTTGCAATTTTAATTTGCAGAAAGTTCTGGGAAAAAAGTAAAAACAGGAAAAAAAAGAATCGAAAGGATAGTTTTTTCTTTCTTTTTTTTTTTTCTATTTATTTATTAAATATAGATATTATTTTCAATCTTTCAACGTTTTAGAGACTTCATAGAAATTGAAATCTCGGAGAGTCAGGCACGATTCTGTCGATAAATTTGTCTCGTAGGCGGAGATGCGAATAGAAATCAAATGGCGGATTGAGACGACATACAGGGAGTATAAGCGTGTGAGAACGAGAGAGAGAGAGAGAGAGAGAGAGAGAAATAGAGAGAAAACGCTTTGACTTCGACAGTAATTGCATCCACGCCCACGCATACGCGAGAAGAGCGAACAGCAAAAGCAGCGACGTTTCGGTACGCGATACAACTGGAAATTTCACTCTACTGTATATTGAACATCGATGATACAGTGGTACAAATGCTTTTCAATCCTCTCTTATGATTCAAAAATGAAATTTATTATAATTAGCGAACGGACAGACAATGAATTATTATAGACCCTATCATTTTCTTCATTGTTTTTCGTCTATAATTAATTAAATTACATTCTTTTTTGTTTTTCTTTCGTCGAATGCACTTTCCTTTTTATTTATTTTATTATATATTCAATATTATTGTATCCAATTTTTTTTGTGCTTCTTTTTTACTGTTTTTTTCTTCTTTTTTTTTCTTTTTTTTTTTTTTTTTTTGTTTGCAACCTGAAGCTCTTACTACAAATATTTATTCCGAGCTTGCCCGAACGGAATTGTGAATGGAATTAACGAATTTTCGATGCCTCGTGTGCGTTTAATGATACATACATATGTCTGTATCGTGTATAGATCACGCACATACACATACACACACACACACACACAATAGACAGACGTAAAGGCCGAGAGTGCGAGCGTTCGCGCGAATATATTGAAACGGTGGTAGGCGTAGCTATCTGGTGACGTGCACTCGCATTTGAGCGATGGATACGGGTCTTGACATATTCGTGGCGGGACACGTACGAATTGTGTCTCGTTTCGCGATTTATGCGATCGCCGTGATCCAGAGGTGAAATTTCGGATATTACACGCAACGCGCAAGACGAACGTAAAGAAGAAAGCCGGCGCCTTTAGCGTCGTCTAAACTTTTCCTTAATAGGTCAAAATATATATGGGCTCTTGTGCGATACACGATGTGAACTAAGAGCTTCCATTTTTTTTACATACGAACTTTCTTTCTTACCTTCAAATATTTTTTACGATATTCATAAAACATTCTAGACAAGAGATCTAGACAAATAGATGTTATAATTTGTTTGTTATTCATTGGATAGGTTATGATTAATTACGTTTCTTTGTTTGTTTGTTTGTTTGTTTGTTTGTTCGTTTGTTTTTTTCATTTCCCTTTATTCTTCTTTTTTTTTTTTTTTTTTTTTTTTTTTAATTTCTTTCATTATAATAATAAGGTATATATAATATTATAATAAGAAGGTACATGTCGCAATTAACATTGCACAATGCCGTGCACCATCATTCACGAATATCCTATAATCCCATTTTTAATTTCAAATTAAAACAAAAGACTTTTTTTTATCGTTAGATAAACAGAGTTAAAATATATAATTTTTAAGGTAAATCCAAAATGTGTGTTTAATTCTCGAATTGGGAAGTATCTCGTTGTTGGGAAATAACGCGTTGAAAATATTCGCTTTTCTCTCTATGCGCATTTCGTTAGACCGAATTATTCCTAGTGGTAAATTATACGTACTATCTCTATGTGGGGTTTCTTTGTTCACAAATTATTATTTACGATTTATAAATCGTACGCGGTCCTTAATGAAAGAAAATGTTTAACGCTTGATCAATGTTTTGGCTTTTGTATTTTGTTCTTTACTTTTTGAATTTTCCTATTTTCTTTTTTTTGTTTTCTTTTTTTCTTTTTTCTTTTTTCTTTTATATTTATTCGTATTTCGCACGTACGCAATTCGATGTATTATGTTTGTATCATAAAAAAAAAAAAAAAAAAAAAAAAAAAAAAAAAAAAAAATAAAAAAACAAAGAAAACCATTATAGGTAACGACAGAAGTGCGCGTCACCGGTTTCGTTTTTGACCCGTTTGTGTGGCCCAAATAAAAGAAGAGCGCGTGTTTCTCATGTTCTTCAAATAAACGCAGTGCGATGTTACAACTAATAGAATACCGTTGGTTTTATTCTTCTTTTGTCATGTGTATACGCAATACAAAAGAAAAAAAAAAAAAAGAAAAAAAAAAATAAAGAAAAGGGAAAAAAGAAAGAAAAATAAAACAACAAAAAACAAGAAGAAAAAATAAGATTGTCCGTAAGTATGATAATTTGATGAGTATGGTATAACGAAATACCGATTAACGATGCTTTTTACTAAATTATTTGTAATACGTCGAGTTCCGGTATTTCGTTTGGCAAAAGTTTTCATTTCGACCATAATGAGCCTCAAACAAACTCAGCAAAATCAAGTTGAAACGCGAACGTTATCGTGAACATCGTTCGTCATAGTCTACGTATATATGTATAATACGTGTATCTATGTATTTTAAATGTTTCTACGCTTTGGAGATGTCGAAGTTTACGTCTGCGATAGCGTACTGATCCCAACTGAAAGTATAATTTAATGTAATTAAGACGATAAATCATGTCGAGGGCAGTAAGAGAGAGAGAGAGAGAGAGAGAGAGAGAGAGAATGGTCAGTCCAGCGATAAATCGTACACGGTCAGACTGCTTATTTCGGCATGGTGCTGTAATTAACCGACAATGGACTAACTCGTGAACGTTTTGCATCGAACAAACCATTATTATAAGAACCCTTCTAATAACCGAGAGTTACTTAGATATTACTTTTACCATTATATATGCGTTATATGTTACGTTACGTATATACGTAAAAATATCTAGGAATAAAATCTAAAAATATCTCCAACGAGATTAAAAAAAAAAAAAAAAAAAAAAAAAAAAAAAAAAAATGGACAATCAAAAATAATCACTTTTTAATCGGATTTTCATAAAAGTCATATTTCATTAAAATATTACATGTATTTAGTTTTTCTTTCTTTTCTTTTCTTTTATTTTTCATTTATCAATATTACTCGTAGATTCGTCGTACGTTTATATCGTACGTTTATACTCTTAATTGGAGAATATTTTTATTCGTACTAACTAAAAAAAAACGTTTCGTAATATGCAAAATTTCTACCTAAGTTAACTTCGATTTTAACTATAGTTCATTTATACATACATACATACATACATACATACATACATATATATGTACATAGATAGATATTTGAGAGTATAAATCACCGTACGGAAAGGAGGAAAAATTCGATGAGTAAATATAGAATCGTTATAAACGGACAACAAAGAACTCAATGGATAAATATTGTATTCCCCGTACGGTCGTAACGTATTCATTTTATTTTTACACCACCACCGGCTAGGCAACTTCCGCGGTGGAGAAGCTAAACGAGATAAATGTACGAGGATGTTTGGTGTATTTCCATTCTACGAGTTTGACTTTTTTCCCTTTCTATTTCCCTCTCACGTTCCACCCTCTCCCTACTCCTCCTCTCTCTCTCTCTCTCTCTTTCCCTTTTTCGTGTTAACGTTGAGATGGTGGATGTGAAAGAGAAGGACGAAGTAGAATGAAGGTACATCTACCATGGCCTCCGGAGCCTCTTTATTTACACGCACCTGATTGTGCCAAATATTTGTCGGCGAAGACGAGACTCACTCTCACTCACTCTTTCTCTCTCTCTCTCTCTCTCTCTCTCTCTCTCTCTCTCTCTCTCTCTCTCTCTGCTCATTCTCCAACACATTCTACGATTGAACAGGAGTATTCCTTTTCTATTGAATATTTGCTAACCCGAACGGTTTGGCTTTCAATGGTGTGATGAATTCATTCGAGTAGTTAAGGACAATTAAAACTATAATAAGAATTAGTAAAAGGTATCTATGAGAAACGTACAATGGAAATTTTAATTATAGTTATACTTACAAATTTTTTCTTTTTCATATTTTCTTATAGTTATCTTAAACTGGATTGATCTTTTTAAACGAACGATTAATAAATTATTTGTTATGATCGAATGAATCTAATTCTAGTCTCTTTAAATAAATAATAGTAAAACATTATAAGGATCTAAAAAGAAAAAAAAACACCAGTGATATTTTTCAAAAAGAAAGGAAAGATCGCAGATTAATTTGGTCCAGAGAATAATATTATGAGTTATTCGTTCGTCTAATTTATATGTATACATATATAATCATGAATCGATTAGGGTGAATGTGAAAGAGGGTTGGAGAGTAATGCGGGATACCTTCATGATTTTTTAGGATTTCTTGTAACATGTATGTATCTATCCGTTAAAATTTGCTGCTCCTTCGAATAAATGATTCGCGAAACTCCTTCCCCCTTTTCACGAGCAAATCCATTCTACTATGTCCGTTACGTCGTTAATTTTCCTGAGAGAAGATCTTTTCCCTTGGCCTTTTTCATCCCTATATACATCTCGACCATTCTCGCTTACCCCCCGTTCATCTTCCCCACCGTGTCCCTCTATTCCACTCAATCCCTCTCCCTACCACGTTTTTATAGTTATCATCTCGAGTTATCGACTAAAAGCCTTGCAAAATATTGCTCTTCCATAGTCAATTTTCCATGTCATTTATTTGCTCACTATTTGCGAAGGTAATACTACGCAGGGTTGCAAACGGGAAAGTGGTGAATGGAGCCGGCAATTTTCTCTGTCCTTCTTTAATATCCCTCTCACATACCTCAATAAAGATTAGTCGCGACATCATTTTCCATTATTTTTCTTAACTATCGTATCGATTTAATTAATTATTTAATTAAATTATATATATATATTAGGAATATAAATGAATACGTCGAGATTAATAGTCGCTCGTAAAAAGTTGACATTTTTTTAATAAACGGAAAGAAAGGAAAAGACAAAAAAAGAAAAGCTGAATGAAAGAAGAAGAAGAAGAAGAAGAAAGAAACAAGATATGAAGCAAATAAAAAATAAAAATAAAACGATATGCAATTTACGATGAATAAAAGAAGGAATGTTTATTCGTTGCTTGTAATAAAGTGAAAAATTAAATTTCAGTTAAGTAATAAATTTGCTTAATTAAGTAAGCAGTTCCTCTTGGACGATATTCGAATCCAGAATTTTATCATGTTCTCCATTTAAAAACGGTTATAGCCACGATTTCAATATCATCCTCGATTAACGAACGTACGAATCAATCGTTAAATACAGCAGCGTTCGAGTTTCGCCATTGTACCTGTACATTATGGACCTCTATTTTATGTCTATGGATAAATGGCCTTAATTTCAATAGATTCCACGCTGCATGTATTCTCTCTCTCTCTTTCTCTCTCTCTCTCTCTCTCTCTCTCTAAATCGATCTATTTATCGACGAGAGGATGAGAAAAATTCTATACATTAATAGAATTTTTCCTTATTATAGTTTACACTCGGAAAAAAATTGCAGAGGATAAAAATTGCACGTTTTTTTTTTCTTATTCTGATAAATATAACGATTGTTAATTCGTTCATCAATGGGTCATTGAAATCGTTTGTAAAATCGAGTGAAATTATTTCTTTCTTTGATAATTTCAACGGTACGACTTTTTTATTATTTTATTTTACTTTTTCTTTTTTTTTTTTTTTTTTTTTAATTTGTTTTCATATCCATCTAGATCATTAAAATAATTTCGATAACAACAATAATTCTTTTTTACGATTAACAATATATAACACTCACGCACACATATACATACGTATATATTAATATTTTTTTGATTTTATTTTAGTTTCATCAATACGAAAATAATTATGTTATTATTATTTATTCTGTTTTTTTTTTCTTTTTCTTTTTTTTTTTCAAGTACAAGTTATAACATAGTATAATTGTAACGTGTTATAAATAATTTTCTTTTTGTAAAGATAAAAAAAAGGAAAAAGAAAGAAACTGGCTTAACCATAATATCGATAATAATTTCAACAACGTTACGCAGGAACTTTTTAAAAAATATATATCATGGTATCTTATCTTTTCCTTTCATTTAATACGTTTATTCTCAAGACATTCGATAGAAATATTATACGTCTATATGCATATACATCTTTATCAGACTCCTTTGATCTCTCTGTCTCTCTCTCTCTCTCTCTCTCTCTCTCTACACATACACATACACATATGTATATATATATATATATATATATATATATATATATTCTCGTTTATCCGTGTAAAAATCGAAGCAAAAGAAGCTTTTTCTCATTTTCTCGTTCCACATTCGTTTTCCCTTGTCGCGTTGTCTTCACCGAATAGGATCGAAGATACACGAGGAATATGGTAGAGCTTTTTCTTATAGCTTATATACTTAAACTAGTTTCGAGATTGATCACGGTAATATCTGTCAAAGGGAACGTCGTCTTTGTTAAAGAAAAAAAAGAAAAAGAAAAAAAAAGAAATTATATTTTTGTTGCATCTTAGAAATCTAATAATATAATCGGAGATGTATGATTAAAAAATCTTTTCTTATTATGTTCGATGATATCTGAATGGATACGTAAAAGGACTACATTATCCTTTTCAAAAAAGATTTGTATTTCGTATCTCTACGATTTTCGATTCGAGAAATATCGTCTTTGATATATTCTTCATTCATAATTCGTACATTACTATTTATAGTACACCTGTGCGTAGTAGTAGTAATAGTAGTAGTAGTAGTAGTAGTAGTAGTAGTAGTAGTAGTAGTAATAGTAAAAAGTAGAAAGAGAAAAAAAAGAACTGTTTACGTCGGCCACCTGAGTCACGTACATATTCTCAGAATTTCTATAGATCATTATGCCGTATTTTTCTAAGAAATTATGTAGGTCAATGTAAATACCTTTTTGCTTTGAATGTTTGAATGAACGTTTATTTTTACATATTTAGAATTAAAAGTCGTAAATATATTCAAACGAGGTATATTTTCATTTTTATCTTCTTATCTTTTTTTTTTTTTGGTAATAATTATATAATAATTTCTTTTAAATGAATGTTTGAATTAATGTAAAAACGATAATTATTAAGTTTCAATGAAAAATTTTATTCTTAATATTTTTTATTGGTTTTTTTTATTTAATATCGAGCAACAAGGAAAAAAAATTAAATAAAACTAAAATAATAATAATAATAATAATAATAAAAAATCGAAAAAGAAAAAAAAATAGGAACGAGAACGACTGTACCATTTATTTTAAATATAATTTTTTGTATAAGGGAAAAAGGTGTTCTTCTCCATGATTCGTGATTATTCGTGGACGTAATTATCTGACGATTAATTAGTCGGTCGACCCTGTCAGGGGTTAGACGCTCTCACTTATTTCCTAGGGTGATTAATCGTTGGCGCACGTCGCGAGCGTGCGGTAGCAAAGACTGGGAGAAATTCGATGTTCTAAGAGAGGAAAAGAGAGAGAGGGAAAGAGGGAGATCGTTGTAAAAGAGAACGAGAGACTCCCGGCACACGAAGATTGTTCTAAGCTCGGGTTTTCCATTTAAATGAAAGTGTCATAAACTATATAACTCTAGGTTCTTCTTGTATTCTATTCGCTTTATTCCGATTTCACAATATATTTTATTTTCTTTTTTTTACGTCGTTTTCTCTTTTCTTTTTTTTTTTTTTTTTTTTTTTTTTCTATCGAATTTCTCAATCCATAATTTCTTTTGGAAAATCTTTAAAAAAGATCGACGATAAATAAAAGGAGAATTTTTATCTCGAAAATTATTTCGATGTTTATATTTTATTTAAGTATTTGTTGACACATGATGAAGCTCATATTACGATATTGATATTTAATGTAAACGTATGGACGTATATAGATAAAATGTAATATTATTAACGCTTAAAAATATTTCCCAGAGAGAGAGAGAGAGAGAGAGAGAGAGAGAGAGAGAGAGAGAGAACGATTAATACAAATTCTTTTGTTTATTTGTTTCTCTTAGAAAACAAAATTTCCTGATTATTAATGATATAATAACGTAATTGTTAAAATACAACGTGTTTGTAGTATTTGATGTTGTTTATTATACAGTAAAATTATTTACACGATAATGTATATCTCGTTTTAATGAGAGATTTACTCCCTTATATTTCGCGTCTTATCGGAAAAATAATTTGGATTTTGTGAAAAAATTACACAAATCATTATCCTATTTTATATCATACGATAAACACGATATAGATAAATCTTTAATATCATAATATAATTTTCATTAATTTATCATTTACATATAATAATAATAGTAATAATGATGATAATAATAATAATAAATGTAATAATAATTATGCATTGAAATCGTAATATTTCGATTTTCAATTATGAAGATATAAAATCCATGATCAAAGAAAAGGATCAAGTACCTTGAAAATCTGAAATGTTCGACCAATTCACAAACGATTTGGCATAAAAGCTTTTATATCAATCCCCTTTTTGCACATACATACGTCTTCCTCGCGTGTTCATAATATCTCCTTATTGCCGACGCAAACCGTGATTTACGGAGAATGATTTATGACATCGCAGTGTCCGTCGAAACGTGCGAGAATTTGCTATTCCTCCGTTATATAGACTCATGCGTTTATCCGACATTTTTCAGAGAATACACTTTTCCGAGTTTAATCCGAGCCGCACGTTATCGTTTCATTCTCTATGTCTCTGTCTATATATATATATATATATATATATATATATATATATATATATATATATGTATATATATTCTTTTTTTTCTTTGTTTCGTTATGTTAACTTTTTTCTTCTTTTTCTTTTTTTTTTTTTTTTTTTTTTTGACGAATTTTACATTTTATAATTGAAATTCAATATTACGTATATATAAAAGTTAGTTTTTTATTATTTCGTTATTATCATATATTTAATTAATATCGGTTTAATTTATTTTATATATATATATCAATATACACGGAAGTTTCTTATATTTTATTTATAATATTTTAATTTGATATAAAATGGCGATCGTTTTTATTTGTCTTAGGAATTTTAATTCGAAAGATTAAGATTAATCTTTTAACTACTCCCTCTCTCTTTCTTTCTTTCTTTTCTTTCTAGAAATATACAAAGAAAGAAGAAGTAGAGGAAGAAGAAAAAATGGAAAAAGACAAAGAAGTAGAAAAAGAAAAAGGAAACGTTTCTATAAGTTTGTTTAATAGCTGCTGTAAAAAATTTTCAAGCAATTCATTTTTGATCGATCGTAAGAGTAATCGAGCAGAGAATGGAATCATTGATATCGCCGGGCGTTAAATATTATTCTTGCTATCAAGTCCATTGGCGATATCACCGTGATCGACGGGTGACTTTGTTTGATGCGCAAACTACGCTGGGAGGGATTGAAAAATAACGCGGCAGGGTGAAACGGATTGGCCAAGAGAGGGAAATATAATATGCAAAGTGAAAAATAACAATCGTTGTATAGAAACGAACCGGCTCGATCGATCCATTCTAGAACATATTTTTCTTTCTTTCTCGAGAGAACGCAAACCCGGTTGGTAAGATATTTTTCGATTATGGTAATATTTAAATGAATATTAATATCCATTTACCGTAACCTTTAAAGAAAACAGAAATGTTTGAATTTCAAAAAGAGAAAAGGAAAGAATGAAAGAAAGAAAAAGAAGAGAAAAAATTCCATGAATTTCTCGAAATGCTATAATAGGTTACGACTAATTATTATTGCAGTAGACAATTATTATCACAGTAGATAATTAATCGTGGTAAGAGGGTAGAAAAGAAAAAAAAGAATACATACATATACACACACACACACATATATATATATATATATATGTATTCACCTAACGAAGAGCGAAGTGTTCATTTTATCTCACTTAAGCCTGTATCGTTAACGAGGACACACAGGGAGAGGAGAACACGCAAACGTCCGTTCAGGCGAACGAACGTTCGTCGTTAATCAAAGCATACGGTTGAAAGTTGGTGCATCGCTTTCGTGACGTCCTACTAAGGGTTAACCTAACTGGTTAGGGGAAAGGGCTTTTCTATCGTTGATAGAAATGCCGTGTATCGTGCTTTTGATATGGGTCGCGGTAGAAATTCAAGAATGTATTAAACCTTTCTCGTAGCAACAATCTTCCGAAAGATTCTAATGACATTGATTTCCTCTCTCTCTCTCTCTCTTTCTCTCTCTTTCTCTCTCTCTTTCTATCTATCTATCTATCTCTATTTTTATCTCTTTAAATAACTTTCAGTGACAACCGGACGAATTAACGTTCGTGAGTTTGCACCGTTTGTACGTTGAATATCTCAACGATACAGACGTGACGACTCGCTTACGTAATGGAAATAATTTCAGGGATACACACACACATACACACACACACACGCGCGCGTACATATTCGCCTCATAGAGAGAAGGTAACGCTCGTGCGAGCAGAATGACGTTCGTTCCCGTTTACGACAGAGAACGTCGGTTCTGATCCACAGTTACGCATGAATGCAGAACAGACGACACGTGGGACGGACCAGCGATACGCTTGACATTTCGCGAACGCATGCATCGGTCTATCCCTTCAACGTGCCGAATTTAGAAATCTAATTAGACATAGGTGTCGAGAATATTTTTTAAAGGTGGAGAGAGAAAAAAAAAGAAAGAAACGAATTTATATATATATATATATGTGGAAGGGGGGTGATTTAAAAGTCTAATCTAGCTTACTTCTTTTTTTATTTTTCATTTTTGTTTTTCTTCTTTTTTTTATTATTTTTTTTTTTTTTAATTTATTATATCAACCACGAGTATGTCTCGAATCGTTTCACGTTATTTCGATGTTCAAACTGTCATATAGATTAGTAAAATAATATCCGACACAGCGAACGGATATTGGAAATTTGGCGGACGGGGATAGGGAGGAAGGGAAGGAGGAAGATAATCGATCTAATTTAATCTTGTATTAAATGTCCGATCGAAAAATTAAAATAGATTTTCATTGTTCGATCGCAAATCTCAGATCATATATTTAGTTTATTTCTCATTTTATAATAATCTATATTTGAACATAATTTCTTCATGATATCGTCGAACGAATTGTGAAGGTATTAGTCAGTTATTATAAATATACATATATTCTGTATTTCTAAATATAACGTATATAGTGTGTACATGTATGTTCATTCATGCATACAAACATACATACATATATACGTGAATACGTGACTCGTGCTAGTCGTAAGGGCTCATACTAAGCTTTACGTTTAGCAACGTTTCCCTTGGGAAGAGCGAGCATTGTTTACGTTCGGTAATAAGTTACAATGTGTGTTGTTGTTGTTGTTGTTGTTGCTAGCGCGCGCTCGCGCAAGCAAGTACGCACGTGTAAATGAAGGCTTCGATCATGGGGCGAATCGTTCGTTAATTGTGGACCACTTGGCTACGACTATGAACGGCAACGCGATTACATGACGAACTATACGAACTATAACCCAGAAGCTTTGAAATCAAATACACATATATTATAAGTAAATACGTATATACATATATACGTACATATATTAAATGTTTTAAATGTGTGCCCACTCTGTCGTTACACACACACACACACACATATATATATATATGTATGAGTGTATTTATACAAGGCTCACAGTTACAAATAATTTTCGTTTCGTGGCTGCGGGAGAGAAATTTCATCGTATATATTTCGCTGTGGTTGGATCGTCGACGACGACGACGACGCAGCTTTTCAAATTTCGCGGTAATAAATGTCGTACGCGCGTGCGAAAACGTTCTCGCCGTTATAACGTTAAAATTTCATTTTCAAAGTTAACCTCGGCTTCATTAAACGCCGGTTCTACTGTGCTCCTTTTATAGAAGGAAATACGAATATAATAATCGTCGTCATCATTGTCGTCGTCATCATCGTCGTCGTCGTCTTCTTCTTCGTTTTTACGATAATGGCATTTTATCTTTTTTTTTTTTTTTTTCTTTTTGTTACTTTTTAATTCTTCCAGTTTACATTGGCCGTAAATAGTACTTGTTTCATTCCAATGTTTGTTGAAATAATTAAAAGTCAAAAAAAAAGCGAGATAGATTTTAATAAAACGCGAACGGGGTCCCATTTCAGATCTATATATTAAATAATTATTTTTCCAAAGGACATATCAATCTTTTGATGAAGTTGCTACCTTCGTCAATGACCCTTATTCAATGTATTTTCAATTTTATCTATTGTTACTTTAACGAACTATATTGTTTATTTAATAAAGTATATATCTCTCGTTCTCTTCGAAAAAATATAATATGTTATTTCAAGGAAGTCCCTTTTTCGAGCGTTCTCTTTTAACAATAATCAATAGCTTTTCTCTGTCGATTACCATTAGTTCTCTCGGAATAGGTAATTAAATCGGTACGATAAACTTGCGATTACGATATCTCGATTGGCCCAGTTATTAAATCTATTACATTTGCTGGTGTGGTTTAATATGATATATCATTCGTTCATAGATATACATACATACACACACACACACACGCGCGCGTGCGAATTTTTCGTACATTTGTATGTATGCGTCTATATGTTTGCATATACATATGCGTCAACACATTTATATTTCCGGAATATTTTTTTATCAGGGTTCCAACCATTCGTTCGTTGTTTCGTTTTATTTTTCTATTTTTTTCTTCTTTTCTATCTTTTTTTTTCCCCTCTCCTATCACGATATATCGTTATTACGTCTATCTTGTTTCCCCATGGTCGTACCTAGAAACATATTTCGTAGTTTCCAATCCGTCAGCTTCTCCCCGTTCCCAAACCAAACCCGAACTATAACCCCTTCTCGCATTCTTTCTCTTCCATTTTATGGTATGCGATTCTATCACGATTTTGTCGCGGTCGGAGGCACGATTCCGTCGTCATCCCAGGACAACGAGATTAACGTTCGATGCCGGGCTGTCCGATAAATCGGTTCGACCGATAATGGATAAATCGTTTATCCACCGATAACGGCCCCTACGTCGACACACGAGCTCGCCCGCATATAATTAATTCCAACGTTATCTTTCTGTTTCAGGTGAGTATCCGACGGTCGTGTCGAGAAAACATATGTATGTAAGTACATATACTTATGTGTGTGTGTATATATATATATATATATATATATAATATATTGTGTATGTACACACGTGTACGAAGTTGACGTTTTTTTCTTCCTTTTTTTTCTTCTTTTATTTTTTCTTTCTCTTTTTCTCTCTTAGATTCCTATTATTTTTCTTGCTTTTTTGTTTTATTTATTTATTCTTTTATCTTTATTCTTTATTTCTATTATCATCCATATTCTTGATGGAAGAAGACATGTAAGTGGTATTATATATATATATATATCTAACGGCCATTACTTTATCTATATCTATCGAAAAAGAAATTTCCCGTTTGTAAAACTAGGACAGCCATTCCTTCCGTTCAATCTATTATGAGGACTTCAAAATAACGCGAAAAAGTTTTAAAGATACGAATGGTTTGGCCCCTATTTTTTTCCTCTCTCTCTCTCTCTCTCTCTTTTTCTTTTTTTTTCTAACACGTTCGAGATGCACTCGACGACCGGGGCCCAGTAAGCATTACGTTCTCTTTCCATCCCTTAAAATTCCACGTCCAAAATTCGTGTTCTTGGCAGCGACCGACGGATCATTGGATTTTAGAGCGGATCGTTCTCAAAGGCGATCAGTCGATCCTGGCTTGGATCCACCAAGTTGGAAAATAATGCTGAGAAGAAGTCGGACGTGGTAAGGAGGGAGGACCATTTACGTCTTTCAGACACGAAATACGTTTAGCTTAGGAGAGAAGAAGCGTGGATATATACGAACGTGTACTCATGTTTGCATGTGTGTCCAAGGATAGAGAAGCTCCTTGCATTTACCATAGCAGCGAAGATAATCGTGCGTACTGACGCGTACGGGCGCCTTTCGATTTACGAGAATACATTTTTCTCATCGATCGATCTCGATAAAATTGTACCTTATCTTATCTAAGCTGCTGGTTTTCTTTTTTTTTTTTATTTTTTTTATTTTTTTTTTCTTCTTTTTCTTTTTTCTCTACGTTCTATTAACCCTATGATTTAAGCATTAAAAAATGCTTTATTAATACGTACGAATTTGTTAAGCTACTTTTACACAGTTTCAATGTGTATTTCTAAATTTGAAAAGATATCGTTCTATCTATGATGTATTCACGAATGAATACGTTCGTATTCAAAGTTATATATTTGATTAAATGTTTCGAAAGTAATTTGTCCATATTATTATAGATGGAGGAAAACAAATTCCTTCTAGTCTCTTCACGAGTCTATTGTCAAATATATTCAGGTATCCCCAACATACTTCGAATTCTTTGACAAGAATCTTCAATGCGGTCAAAGGTATCTTGTAAATTAACCTGGACCACGACCTTAGTCCCCTCGAGATTAATCGTATATAGTTCGAGATAAATATGTCTTTGAATAACCACTATTTGTCTAAATGAATGAACGATTTCAAATTACTATTTGTGGACGTTTAAAATTAATATATCAATTAATTAACAAAGTAGCTAGTGAAAATTTTTCCTCAAACTATATTTATAAGGATATATAATATCCATTGAAATACCTATCTCGTATTAATTTTACCAATAATTTTTTGTTCTTATATATTTATACGATAATAATAATATATATGTATAGTATAAAATCGAATTAAATTGTATAAAATTTTTACAATGAATGTTCATATTGATTTAGACAGACAATGTTGTATTAAAATCATTTGAACGATACATAAAAGTGAACGATCAAACGTTTATTAAAAAACTTTTATATACATCATTGATTTTCATCTATCGCTTAATCAAAGAAAAGAAAAGAAAAGAAAAGAAAAGAAAAGAAAAAGAAAAACCAAAAAGTGATATAAAGTGATATAAATTTTTACAAGGTTCATCAAAAATAGGATTGATCATTCTGTACTTCGTACTACGTACTACTATATTTACGTTGGTGCGTCTGATATACGTTAACAAAACATTTTACGGAGCCAAGGGGATGATGATGATAGTGGTGATGGTGGTGGTGGTGGTGGTAGAGAAAAGTTTTGAGGAAATCGTGTTTATCAAGCTAAGCTAGGTACGTACATAAATAGTTTAACGGAAGTTCGCATAGAATGATATTGAATGCTCGAGATAATAATGAGTTTGCGTAGCATGTTTTGAGAGTTAGCCAGTCGCAGAGTGCCATGAGAACGTTTTCGATGGACGAGTCGAGATAAGTACTGCGAAACGTTCTGTTACGCGAGTGCATGTTCGCCTGTCAACGAAGAAAATCTTGTTACATTAATCGTATTAACGTTTCTAGGTTAAACGACGTACGCGTTGCTATTGTTGCCCATAGTACTTTTATTAGATGAGTTCTTACGCGAGTTCTCTACCATTTTATAACATTGATAGATACATAGAGTTGTCCGTTTAATCAAACGTTTTTATCATTAATTGACCGGGCAATATTTCTTTTAGCGAAATAAAAAGAGAAGTAAAAATTATATAGGATTATATTCGATTCGATTCCTTTAATAAAATCACTTTGGGACTATTTCATTTCTATTATTTTTTTCTTTTTCCTTTTTTATCTTTTTTCTTTTTTTTTTTTTTTCTTTTTTTTCTCTCTTTTTTTTTTCAATCTTTTTTTTTTTTTATCCGATATCGATAATCTACATTACGGTGGTAATAATTCGATGAGAAGCTGGAACGCTTTTGAAATTATCGATGTATATTGATATTGGTATCGATATTCATTTACACGTTTATCTTGTCAATTATAATCGATATCTAATATATAGAAAAAAATCTAATATAAAAGTGTACGATATAGTTGTTCGAATTTATTTCTAAAATCTCTTTTCCATGCGAATTATTTCTTATCTTATATATTGTATTACGAATGGAATCGAAGGAATAAATCGGCATTTTCACGTAATACCCGTGAAAAATTCCATTCGTGATATTCGAAATTATCCAGAGATAAAAATTCTTCTTTCTACGAATATAACTCGGTACGATTTTAATACAGTGAGATTTTCATTCACATGTACGAATTGACTTCTCTTGTTTCGTTTTACGATTTTCCACGTATGGAGTTTTATATAAGATCGACGAAGTTATATTCTATCTCTCTTTGAATCGATCGGGAATAGATAAATTCAAATGGAATTTATCGGTGGAAGATAGTACGGAAGTAGGTGGAAGCAAGCAAGCAAGCAAGCAAGCAAGCAAGCAAGCAAGTCTTTTTCATAAAGAATGGTATACTCGAAAAATCATTCTAACTTAAGATCAAACGTTTTCTCTTGGCTCTTTTCGTAATCGAATTGCATATTGCAAAGAAAGAATAAAGAAGAAAGTAGTCTTGGCCTTTCAACAACCTCTCCCTTTTCCTTTCGCACGTATACACACCGATCATTTTTCAAGCGTTTCTTCTTTCTATCGCTATCGTTCTCGTTCTTTGTCCCTTTGTCTTTTATCTTCCACGTCGACGAACAGCAGCTGGTGCTCTTCACGTTAGCTAGCTCCCGTTTCGTTTGGTCACGTTAGTCGACTATATGCGCGAAGTGTATTCGCGTCGAGTACAACTTCCTTTTACAGTCAGTTCGATCCGATCATACATAGTTATATCTCGCGATCAAAGCATAAACTTATCGCGTTCACGTTTCTTCTTTGCTTCAAAAATCGATCGTTTTGTTTGACCTTACTGATAAGAATCATTCGCCCTCATCGATACAACTTTTATTTATTTATTTATTTTTTTGTTTTGTTTTTTGTTTATTCTCCCTCTCTCCTCGAAAGTATCCACGCGCAAAGATTTTAATTACGAAATTTATACGATATCGAAGGATAGAGTTAATAGAATAGAACTTTTATATTACAAAGTTTAATTAATGATTTAATGAATAATTATTATTAATTATTTATTTAATTAACGATACGAGAAAATATATTACAGTTTGTATCTAATTTTGTTATAATACATAGATTTAAATTAACACGATGCTTCATACGTAAGTATCTACAATTGTAGGGGGGTTTTCTTTTTTTTGTTACGACAATGTAATAAAAAAAAGAAAAATGATTTTATAAAAGCGTGCAGGATAGTTTTAATCGTTATAAATAAATTAATTCTAATTATTCAATTATCTTGATCGTTATCAATCCATATTCACACGGGCGTACGTGCACATAAATATATATATATATATATATACACACACATACACACACACATATACATTTTCTTTCCGTTCTAATTACACGTTCTTGTTGCCTTTTTTCTCACCTCTCAAAAGTTCATTAGCTTCAGCCACCTGGCATTATAGTTACGATCTTGAAGTATGGATCGGCACATAGAAAGAGATCGTACGAAGCGACAGCGTCGTCGCTTTACCCTTGATTAATCACAGGGCACCAGGTCGAAAGGGTGAGCGGCGGCTTGGTAAAAAAGAACAGGTTGGACAGTGGATGGAAAAAGAAAGAGAAAAGTAGTCCAGAGGGAAGTTCCATTCGTGCGGCTAGTCGATAGCGACCTAAACGTTAGGAGGATTAGCCTCGGGCAAGAACCTGCTCATAATTTTCGTCGAGGTGAAAGACACGTTCTGGAAACGGCATATTCTCGCGAGTCTCTACCACAAGAATATGAGTATCCTTGTTTCGGCCATTTTGCGGTTCGCGTAACTTTGTAAAATATTGCTTGACTCTTTACCTCTCTCTCTCTCTCTCTTTCTCTCTTCTTTCTTTCTTTCTTTCTTGCTTTTTCGTCGGTAGCAGTTTAAACATCGTAAAATATATTTGTGGACAAGACTGACTTTTTGTTTTTATTATCTTCTAACGAACGAACGAACACAATCGTTATATTAATACTTTTATATATATTTTTCGTTGAAGCTTGACTTTACTGATATAGATTAGATCGTAAGTAAAAGATGGGATATTTCGAAAAGGATGAAACTTTTGAAAAATAATAATTTGAAGGACGATTTTTTTTTCTTTTTTTTTTTTTCGTTAAATTCTTATAAGATATAGGAATTGGAAAACGAAATTATGGTTAAGCGTGGTCAACTGATTGGTTTAACCGTATTGCTTGTCGATTTTTAACGGAACGGACGTTAATTCGTTATACCTATATAGGTACCGCTTTATTCTCTTTGTCGGGATTTTCTGAAATATCGGTTTATGAGATACGACGAAATTGAATTTGAAAATGCAAAAGAATGATTTCGAGAAATCGACGAGTTCTCTTTCGAAAATCATGTTAAATTCTTAATCAAATCCAAATACGTAAGTAAGTACTATTAATATCTCGAAGCAAATAATCGAGGGCCCTGATATTGTTAAATCGACTTTAGAAGATTTAAAAATCCAGTTGAAATTCGAAACGAAAGTTAGCTCGAGTGCTTAAATATTTCGAGTTGTTTTAAATGGATGATTCATATGGAACAAAATCCGGGCTATTGGGAGAATTTATAGATGGTACCATTCTCTCTTTCTCCCTTCCTCTGATCGTATTTCGTTCCACTTGAGTGGAGATACGTATAGCGAGATATTTTTCAAATTACTCGAATGCGTACGAACGAAATCTCGTCAATATTTATAAATTTACCGTAGTATATAGCTGAAAATTTATTTTGTCTTCCTGCTATCAGAGTGGAAACGAATGTATATGGGAGAACAAAATGCATAATATATGTTGTTGATATTTAAATCTTCACGTACACGTGTATAAGTTATTCATTCGATTAGAAATTAAATAGTTATCAGCGTCGTCTTTTTCTTTTTTATTTTTTTACTTACTATTTTTTATTTATTTATTTATTTTTTATTTACTTTTGATTACAAAAAAATGTTATAGTTTCTCGCTTAGAGACATATAAAATATTATAATTATCATCGTAAGATACAACTTAGGGATCGACTTAAATGACGAAATGATTTTCTTGATGATCTGTGATAGACAAAACGGTAGTTGGTGATATCCAGCAAGCTTACGGAAATAGGTATGGCAGATAGATGGTTGCGGCTTAATTGGAACGCCGATACTGTGTAGCCATTTACTGGTTAGACTACGATAGGCAACCTCCTTCCGCCTCTCTAGTCGTCTCTCTGTTACGACTTTGGATCGCCATCTTCGTCGCCATCGTCATTGCCGTCGCCGTCGCGTCTCGAGCTTTTCCCCTTTGACAGATCGTTCCTCGTGTCGAAGAAAAATACGAATGATAACCTGATATTCGATCGAATTCCAAATATAATTTCCTACCTCTTCGTATATAACTATCTATTTTTGGTTGTTTGACATTTCGTTAAAAGTGATCGAGTTCGATCGAAATTCGTCTTCGATGTGGAATAAAATTAAATTGGAAATGGCATTCTTTATCGAACGAATTCAAGAGAATTTGTTACCGGGATAGATTCCAAAGGAAACGATATCAAAATATTACTATCTTTATCTTTTTCTTTTTTCAATATATAAAATATTTTTTTTTTCTTATCTTTTGAATATTTTTTTATTACAATGTTTTTTTTTTATATCGATTTTTAAGATAGTTCTTTTAAAAAATCATCTGCCGAAATTCCAAGCTAAAATTCGATGATAAAATTACTAGATATAATTATGAGGTAGGTAGGTAGGTAGATAGGTGGTAGGTAGGTAGGTAGGTAGGTACGTTGCTTAACAAGTGGAATATAATCAAGGTGACGTTAAACGAGACATCAATTGACCGAAATACTGATGATAATTGAAACGTTCTGGCGTTACCTCGCGATAAATATAGATATGTTGTGTGGTTACCTTATGATACTGTTTGCGTTAATAAATTATCTCACTTTTATATATATATATATATATGTATATATGTATTTATTTAATTGTTTTACATCACATTAGCTCGTTACGTTTATTGTCATTTAGTTATTGCACTTTCATATCCATGTATCGGAATAATCAACTGTCAGGTTAGTAATAAATATAAAAACTTTATATCATTTAATTTTATTCCATAGAGAAAAATAAAATTTCACCTTGATATTATTAATATAATGATTTTACTCTTCTTTGATTTTAATTAATATTAAATATGTACTAAAAGGACTAATTTTATGTCAGAATTAAATTTTAATATATTATTTCATATTCTGTATATGTATATTTATAATTTATAAATTAATTTTTAGAAAAGCAAATATTCCAAATAATGTAACAATTACCTTTGTTACAATCAATTAACTGGTTATCTATTTCCATACATCGATTATTAAACGGAATATAAATAATTAATAATCTATTTAATCAATAAATTAAATTATTGTCGAAAGTATCCCGCAGTAATTGAATTTATATAAAATGATTCCATATTTTACAAAATTTATATAAACATAAATTTATATTACAACATTTATATAAAATGATTACAATTTTAAACATGAAAAAAATTATATTAATCAAATATCTGTCGTCGTAGAAATAAAAGAAGAAACAAAAATAAAAAGAGAGAAAGATTGCAGAAAAATAATTAACGTTTATATATATATATATAAATATATATATACATATATATAAAAGTAAATTTCGATCGAATTAAAATTTTAAAAGAATTCGCGATCCCAAAGCAATTTTGCGTTCGCGGTACCCGTGCCATGGATTCGTAGATGATATTATTCGATAAAGGTAAAAGAAAGGTCGGCATGCAAAGTACAAACTTTCGTCCTATCTTCGTGGTAAACTTTTCGAGGGTGGTAGCGGTGGTGAGACGGTGGTTTGCCTCTTTTTCTTGTTCGAGCTTGGTTCGATTTGCAACTTCATTACCCGAGACGATCTCGAATCTCGGGGTACTCCCGAGTAAAACTTGTCCTTTATTCCGGAATCACCATCGCCATTGCCATCACCATTACCATCAGCATCACCATCGCCATCACCCATTGCTACTAATACCATCACCGGATGTCTTTGCTTCAAGTTACGTACTTTTCCAATTTGTCAAGAGAAGAAACGATCGTTCGTACAAGTAGCGGCGTGCTTTCACGCTCAATGAGTTAAAATGCTTTTTTAATCATATATACACACATACACAGAGATAGATTGAGAGAGAGAGAAAGAGAGAGAGAGAGAGAGAGAGAGAGAGAGAGAGAGAGGAAGAGGATAGATACGTTTTTCGATAAGAGAAACTCGTATACATGTTACACGGTGTACGTCATCTCGTTCCTTCGAGAAAGCTTTTCGAACAAGTAATAGTAGTAGTCGTTGGAGAA
Source organism: Vespa mandarinia (assembly GCF_050613455.1). Taxonomy (NCBI): domain Eukaryota; kingdom Metazoa; phylum Arthropoda; class Insecta; order Hymenoptera; family Vespidae; genus Vespa; species Vespa mandarinia. The sequence goes on from NC_140831.1 coordinate 1,000,894, forward strand.
AGAGAAGGAAGACGAAGAAGAAGAAGAAGATGATGAAAGAGGAGAAAAGAAGAACGATCAAGAGAAAGAGAGAGAGTGAGAGAGAGAGAGAGAGGGAGAGGGAGAGAAAGAGAGAGGATCGCGTTCTTCCGTTGTAGAATATAAAGTTTCCTTATAGAAGTGTTGTGTTGCATCTCTCGAACTCCAAGAGTGGAGGATTTCCTTCGACTATCTGCATAAGATGGTACGTTGTGCGCGCCTTGTCACGAGTCGATCGATCTTATCTTTCTAAAAGAGAGTGAGAGAAAGGGATGATGTAAGATAAAGAAAAAAAGAAAAAAAAAATAATATTCTCAATAGATATATTTATCGTTTATATCAGAGTAACAGAATGAGAATACAGATTGAACGTATTAAATCGATAATAAATTTTTTTATCGCTGGATTTAAAGTATAAGAAAAATATTTGATATTATCATATATTTTAGTTAATTATCAATTCGCATATAAGTTGTATATGTTTAATTCCTATACATAAATATATTATATCTTATAAATGTGATTGAATAAGGGAAAAAATAAAATAATTTTCTTATCGTTTAAGTAATAAAATGAAATAAAATAAAATAATAAAGACATGTCGTCAAATGGAAGATAGAATATTAGATATATTCGATTCGTAGTAAGCAAGTAAAGTGTAACTTCTACACTTGGTAGGTCAAGCAAGCTTCAGTAACCATAGATGTATATTACATAACCATCGAGCAAAACTCTCTACGGGAATATTCACGGTCGTTCCTTCGATTTTCAACGAAGACTACGACGACGATGCTTTTGATGCTTCGAGAGTAACCGATAATATCAGAGCACTTAACGTCGTCGTCGTCGTCGTCGTCGTCATCGTCGTCGTCGTCGCATCTTAGAACGAACGGTTGCGCCTATGCTCGCGAGCGCATCGAGCGTGTCCTCGTATTACTTTCCCAGAGAGAAAGAAAAATGAGCTCGAGGCGTATGTCGCACGAGATATCGTCGAGGATGTAGGATGAGTACATCAATTTTTCATGCGCCAAGCTTATTCGCGAGGGCGGCTCCTATGACATTTCTCAAATGGCACGATATACGTCTCTAAACGTTCGAGGTAAGATGAGATAAATTCGACGACGTTTTGCTTCCTTTCCTTTGAAAATCCCATTGACAGTTGTTGAATCGAATTATATAAAAAAGAAAAAAAAATTGATTATAGTATACTATTGTATAACTATACTTTGTTTATAATTATATAAAGTATGTATATATATATATATATATATATATATATATATATGTAGAATATATATCTATATGTACATACATGTATTATGGGATATATTATGTGATACCATAAGAATTATTTTGATTGATTATGTAAAAATATTTAAATAAATTTGGCAAACATTTAACATGATATATATATATATATATGCAATATTATAAGAAATATTATTTGCAAAAAGAAAGATGGATAGACGAAAACGCATGTACGTCTATACATTTGATATTCTAATTTTACTTAGCATCGATTATCACGTTAACCGTGGCTCAATAGTTCTGATAACATGCGGAAAAATTTGTCGGCACATCGAGAGAAGGGACGTAGGATTACGGTGGTACGGAGTCGATCATAAATTTGACGAAGCTGCTGTATCTGCAAAAGTCGAGAATCCAGTGCCCTCGGTTCACGGATGAATAATAGAGTCCCAAATAAACCACGAGCTCTCTCTGTATCCGGAATCGATTATTCATAACCCCGTATCTATTAGGTACAAGTAAACGGGAAGCTGCAATAAATGGATAGGGTGGAGTCGAAGCGAAAATTCCACGGATAACATTCTCTTCCCTCTTTATTTTTATCCCTCTTAAAATTCTGCCGAACGAAATTGTATGGATTTTTTTTCTTTTTTTGACTGGGAATCGTAACTTTTCAAAATAATACAATTGTTATCATCCTTTAAATTATCGTTCTCTATTCTTTAAGTGCTTATTATTAGATATTTTAATTTATGAAATGGTTCAAATGATTATTTCTATTATAGCCACCAAAATGTTCGATTATCTTTCGCTAATCGAATAAACATTTTTGAATTATGTTAAGTGACCCGAATTTTTTCATTAGATATAAAAGAAATAATAGAAATTAATAAAGATATGTTCTTTTGGTGGTATATATATATATTTATAAAGAAAAAAGAACGTTAATGAATTCCATAAAAATTTCAGAATATTTTTCCTATGACCATCCATATTTATTAATCGATATAATTTATTAGACGCTAAAATAATTTTCTTCTCTTTTACGATGCGATCTTTCTATAAGTCATATAGAATTATTAATGAAAATATTTAAGTGTAAAAGTAATTTTTAAAAAAGTTCCTTTTACAGCAATGAATTTTCATAGCGTATTAGACGTTAAATCGTTTCAATTAAATAATCAAATAGTAATACATTAAAATAATTAGCCATTAACAGTACGATTAAGATATAATAAGAAACGTAAACAAATTCGTACATTTTCATTTGGAAAGAATTGATCATTTCACATGGCCGTAAAATGTATAATAAAAATTCTCTCATAAGAATATGTCACATGGATTCATTCGAAAATTCTTTTTGGTTCGAATTGCAGAAGGGGGCGGGATGGGGGGAGAAAGAAAGAAAAAAACAGAAAAAGGAAAAACAAGAAAATGCTGTGCGTTATCTAAGAGTTAGGATGGTGCATGTGAGAAAGATGAATGTACGTATGTAATACGTATGCTATGTGCATACCTGTGTGTATCTGTAAAAGCGATTTGCAGATGCACTCAATGACCGAATGAGTTTCGAGGTCGTGCAAACACTCATCAAAATCAAATACAGGAAGACGGTGGAAATTTTACGTCCGATGTGTACCGATGCCTCTGATAATGGCAAAGGTTGTAGAGAGGGCGGGAGGGAGATACGACAGGAGCAAAAAGTAATAGTGGGGTTGTGTTAAGAATGACACGTAAGCAGACCGTGTCAGTTCAATACGATCGTTAAATCCTGTTTCCTTTTCAATCTTCGTTTCTTTCGAAATAATAATAATAATAATAATAATAATAATAATAATAATAATAATAATAATAATAATAATAATAATAATAATAATAATATTATCCTCAATGTATAAATCAATACTTATAGCCGTACCTATATAATATTACGGTCTTGTTAACTTATGTCGGCATTGTTATTTAACATTCTATGCCATAATCTCTAACAGTTTACGTATAGTAAATGAATTAAACAATGCGTAGTTTCATGGGTTAATCATATTTCCGTGGTATAACAATGGATAGGATGGCATGTCTCTACTAGTAGGTAAGAAAATGTGTTACCATATAATGCCGCTAGATTAAAGTAGTTTTAGATCTGGTAATATGGGATTAGTTAAGCGCATGAAAACCAACCTGTCATGGAATTTCGGTCGTTTTTCTTTCTTTATTTCTTTTTCGTCTATTCGATCGTTCATACGTACGTGTTTATATTTACATGTACATATATATATATACACATATGTGTATATATATATATATATATATATATACACATTATATACACGTATATTTGCCGGTAACGGGCCGTTCTTCGATATTTGCACTTTTCTTCTCTCCCTTAGACCAAATATTTTCTATCGTCGTCTCGTCGTTTGGAAATATTTCCTTCATTCGTAACTTTCATCTCTTTTCCTGTTCGCTTACCTATATCTTATACTTTTCAATATATTCGAGTAATCGCAAGAATGAAAGAAAAAAGAAAAAAAAAAGAAGAAGAAATGGAAGAAGACATTGGAACACCAAAGAAAGAGATCACTATCATTTGTCGACTAGAAATATTACGAGAGTATATAAAGAAATATATCTAAATATCACCGAAAGATTCTACACTCTACAACTCAATTGTAACTTTGACATAACACACTTAACGTATCCACCATTTATTTTATATCATATTATCGTCATTAAACTTTCAAACCTATTAAAACTTATTCGATATTTTATTATATTCGAAATTTTTATTATATTTTTTAAATGTGACTTGTAGTGCAATGTAATTGTATAGGATTTTTTTTT
>NC_140831.1:1010000-1027500 GCF_050613455.1 Vespa mandarinia
GTGTTTTAATCGCAATCGATCGAGTTCCGGAAAACTGATATTTCCGAATGTGTTTTTTCCTTTTTTTTTTTTTTATTTTTTGTATTTTTTTTTTTTTTTGTATTTATTTATCTATTTTTTTTTTATCCTTTCTTCCTCTCGCCTTTACTATCAATAACTATTAATAAACGTTCGAGGATTCTCTCGAAAAGTGTTAAGCTGCTATAGTCGATAACATCTGTTTCAATTCATATCGATAGATCTTTAAAAACGTACCTTAAATTTACGCGACGCAGCTCGACGATGATACGTTGACTACAATTTGCCATTGCGCCGTAACTCATTGTCGTTGGACGTTGATTAATTAACGAAACTTTGAGAAAGAAGGAAGAAATTTTTTTTTTTTATCAATATTTTAACGAACGTATTTAATGTCCGATGAATGAAGAGAACTTTCTCTCTCTCTCCCTCTCTCTCTCTCTCTCTCTCTCTTTCTTTTTCGTTTTAGTTAAGCCTCTTCGAACATCGATACTCGCTCCGAGTAATTATCAAATGGGATATAGATTAAAGTACACGAATCGGAGAGAGTAATCGATATTCCGGGGGTGTGGAACGAAGCTTTCGTAATTTCGAGTTCTTCTTTCTTTGCGAACCAATTCTCTATGTTGATTTTTTTCTTTGTCTTTTTTCTTTTATCTTTTTTTATCTTTTTTCTCTTTTTTTTTTCTCTCTCTCTCTCTTTCTATTTATCTCATCCATTCCGTTCATCTTCTTCTTTGATTGCAGTACCTTTCTCAAGAATCATTATATTCTTTGTTTCTTTTTCTCGCAATCGTCGATGTAACCGATCATCGAGTATCACTTTACTTTTATTTATCTGTTCTAAATATTGAAATGATTGTATGTGTGTGTGTGTGTGTGTGTGCGTGTACGTACATATATACATATATATGTAATACATATTTTGCGTATCTTTATGGGAAGTACGCGATTCGAAAGTCGTTTTGATTGAAATTGTAGAAAATGATCACGCGAGTAAAATTTAATGAGATTCTTCATCGACATCCGATGGAATGATAAGTCAGAAAATCTTACTATCTTCTAGAAAGTAAGAGAGATAGAGAGAGAGAGAGAGAAAGAGAAAGAAAAATATATGCATTTCACTTTGCGAGGTCTATGAAGATGATTCGCTAATGAAATGCATTTATTCGGTTACCCTTGTTATTCTCTTCCGCGAAAACGCTAAATATTATTTACATCATACTAAAATGTTAACTCGTTGATATCTAAGTTACTCTATCCTCCCCTCGTGTTCACGGTTTTATTATTTCCTTCTCTCTTTATCTCTCTCTTTCTCTTTCTCTCTCTCTCTCTCTCGTTCTCTCTTCACTTCATCCTTCTCTTTCTCCTCCACTATCACCCCTCCATACCTACCGAGTAATTGCTCGCTCGGTTTCGAGCTCAAGTAAATTTCCTCTTACATTTACAGTCGTGTCTGTACCAACGGAGTTATGACCGAAGCCAAACGCTACATCGTTAACATACTTTTTCGTAGATTTAAACGAGTAAAGAGATCTAATTCGAAAGCACTTCGAAATTCGTTATGTTTCGGTCAAAAGTATGAAACGATTTTAACGTAAATGTAATCTCTCTTTCTCTCTCTCTCTCTCTCTCTCTCTCTCTCTCTCTGTCTCTGTCTCTGTCTCTGTCTATCTCTCTGTCTCTCTCTCTCTCTCTCTCTCTTTCTCTCTTTTCGTCATTTAAAAGATACGCAAGGAATAAAATTTCATCGCGAAATGCAAACCAAATGGATGAGCAAATAAGAACTTTATGAAATCATTTTCTCTACACGCTTTGAACGTAAACCCATTAGTTTACCTGTGCTCGTTTGTTTTAACTTAAATAATAATATCGTGAAACAAAAGTATCTAGTCGCTGATATAAATGATGTATCGGTATATATATATTCCATTTACGTATATGTTGTATGTATAAAAGTTCTGCAACTAACTCGTCTGTTATAAATATATCTCGTTACTTTTGATAATGGAAACGATTGTCGAGATAAGAGAACAACATTTTGATTAAGAATATTGATTTGCGCCATATTTTTTTAATTTCAGATGCCACATTAGCATAGTAGCTTGTAAAAAAAAGAAGAAAGAAGCATATTCTGATATATTCGAATTTATTCGAAATGACGTTTCGTTGTTTATTTTATTTTTAACTCATTTTTTCTTTTTTTTTTTTTTTTTTTTTTTTTTTAAATTCGATACTGTATAAATTTACTAAAATAATAAATAAAGAAGAAAATAGCTTGATATGATTTTTGTATTAAATAAATAAATAAATGTTAGTTAATTAAATGGTTTTATGAAATATAGATTTTGCAAACTTCTACGGCCTCAATATCAGTGATTCGTAATAGGTATACAAATATATACATTGTAGAATATCGAAATAAATTTCTGGTAAGCTTTTCTAATAGAGAAATGTTTCGTCGTTGCTCGTCGTCGTTCCCCTTTGCTCTTTCACTTCATCGAAGAAACTTTCCGTGCTCGTAACGTTGAAACTAACGAAGCGAGGAACTGACCTAGTAATGGGAAAACTACGATTTAATGGCTTTTCAATTACTCACAATTACTTGCATTTAAACTTATAATCCATAAACAAAATTCTAAAGCTAGGTAAAATTTCATAACTCGAAGCAGGTAAAATATTAAGGATAACGGGTAGAGAATTGAAGAGAGTTAGAGAACGAAGGGTTGCGTCACGGCCAAATGATTTCTTTTAAACTTGAATTAGATTCTAAAAGGATCGACGTTTTAATCAATATATTTGAAAGAAGATTTCGTTAATGGCCTATGATATGAGATGATCAGAAAAATGTCTCATCTCACCTTTTTTTTATTACGACATATCAAAGTTTCGTGACTTTAAATGAATAAAGTTAAAATATATTCGTGATGAAGAACATTATTATTCATAGGTATCTGACTATTTACGGTAACTTATCTGATGAGAAAAGAAAAGAAAAGAAAAAAGAAAAAAAGAAAAAAAAAGAAAAAAAGAAAAGAAAAAAGAAAGAAGAAAAAGGAGAGAAAAAAGAAACCAGGGATATTAATAACAAAACAAAAGGTACGACGATGTGTCGATATATCGAACATCGAATGGATGCGCGATTAAAGAAAATCGTAGAAGAAGAAAATAGAAAAGCGTATTTGTTCACAATGGCGAGAAGAAGTATAGTACTCTTTTCGTTGATGATTCGAAAGGAATGAAGGAAGGAATGTGAGGAAGGAAAAAAGTGTAAAAACATTTTCCTATTATTTATTTGGAACTTGAATGCATAGATAGCCGGTGGCCATTGGGTATCCTTAATGCGTCCGACCATCGCATTTTCTACGTTCATTGTTTCCTTCGCTTCCTTTCGTGATCTTTTTCGATAGAAATACTCTGAAAGAGAAAGAGTGTGTATGTGTGAGTGTGTGAGAGAGAGAGAGAGAGAGAGAGAGAGAAAGAGAGAAATAGAAAAAGAAGAAAGAAAAAGAAGAAGATACTTTCTCACAGCAGCGTCATTCTAGCGTTGGTATAACGGGTTCCTAAGAGAAGTTTCACCTCCCTTCCAACTCGTTGAAATACCTGCCCTAGGGGGTATGAGCTAACCATACTATCGCCGTTCACGCTTACCACCACCACGACCACCACCATCGTCACCATCATCTCACCTTCTCCCATTTTCTCTTACCCTTGTGTTCAGCTCTCTCTCTCTCTCTCTCTCTCTTTCCTATTCGTTCTTCACTCGTTTTTAGTACCAAGAGTGCACATCGGCACGCTGTATCCCGTTTTTCCTTGCGTCACGAGCGTGCTGTTATACAAGGAAGTGCACTTCGTGCTCGGACTTCCCTACCGATTCCCTTGGGATCATGGGGAAAACGTTCGTTCGTAAAGAGGACGACGGTGTGTCAACGACAAAGAGACGAGGATGATAACGGCGATGACTTTTCGACTTTAAAATGTAAAGAAATTCTTTTCTTCTTTTCTTCTTTCTTTTATCGTACACTATATCCTTTTATTCTTCTTTCTATTCTTCTTTATTTCTTCTTTCTTTTCTTCTTCTTCTACTTTTTTTTTTTCTTTTAATATTGACGCAATGTTATTTTTCCGGATTTTATTATCGCTTGTACATTCCCGGAGAAAATAATTTTTGATTGATGTGTTTTTTTTTTTTTTTTTTTTTTTTTTGAAGGGATTATATAATTATTCCACAAGATCGATATAATGAGATTATCTTTAACATTATTTTCATGTTATATATATAGTATCATAGAAGCATCGATATTTTTAGTCCAAAAAAAAAAAGAAAAGAAAAGAAAGACTTTTATTCTAAAACAATTAGAAGAAAATAATAGAGTTTAACGCGTGTTCTGAACGAATTTGAAACAATGGTTACACTTCGGTAACCCAAATAATACAATAGAAAAGAGAGAGAGAGAGAGAAGAAGACGAGTGAGAGTTCTGATAGGATTTTACTTAGTTGGATAGGTTTGTTTGTTGAGTTATTTTCAATAGATACAGAGGAGAAATAGTTAGAGATTTTGAGAATGCGTTCGTTGATTCAACGCGAAAAAGTTTTTAACGTAAACACAGACCAGTTGGAAATATTGTGCAATACGATAAAAGTAGAAAGAGAGAAAGAAGAGAGAATGAGAGAAGATAAGAAAGACTTCGTTTGCATGAATCTAAAGGCGGGAATTGCGTCGAAGATATTGGCCCGTTGGGATTAAGTGATCATTCCAATTTTCGTTACGGAATCGTCGACGGCTAAACTTTTCCAAGTTATTTCGTGGAAGAGATTAGCTCTTTAAACTGATCCTCTTTAATTTAATCTCCGAGATCAGAACGTGCGTTACGTTCAACGATACAAAATACGACTGATTACTTTGATTTTATCAATTCTTAAAATCTATGCGTTAATTATTAATATTTAGATATAAATAAATATTAACGTGAGATATAATTTTTATAGAAATATTATATATTGTATCAATCAGATTTTATTATATAGTGTATCAAAAAATCGTTTCTCACTCACTCCCCCTCTCTCTCTCTCTTTCTCTTTTTTTTATTCTCAATATATTAGATCAAGATATCTATCGTATGTGCGTGTATATGTAATACATTTTATTAGAAAATAATTACTATTAGCTGTTTAAAACGTTTGAACGAACATCTTTTGAAATATCTTGTACGTGTCTCTTTTTATTTAATTACAATTAATTTCTTCGTCATCTCTTTCACGGAAATATATCGAGCCACATACATACATTTGGCCTAAATAAATTAATCTTTGGAAATACAAAGCGACGAAGAGAGTAAAAGCAAGGAAATATAAATCGTCAAATGATTAATCGTATAACGTGAAATGAGACATTCATCTGTTCATATATATACGTTCCATTCCTCTCGTTAATGTTACGTACATTTTAATAGTAGACCGTAAAGGATTCTGGATGTATAATTAAATACATATTATAATCCGTTTAAGATGATAACCTTCGTAATCATCGAATGATCGTTAACACGGTCTTCAAATAATTATCATTACATTGACAATTTAATAAATCTAGTCTTTTCTTTCTCTCTCTCTCTCTCTCTCTCTCCCTCCCTCTCTCTGTCAGCTTAATTATTACCATCTTTCGTAAATTACGAACGAAATGATCTGACTTTTATCTATAATATGGTATTAATTAAGTTCGTATAAATTTTTAGCTTTATACTCGAGAGAGAATACAAAGGATTTCGAAGAGAAAAGAAATCGGCGGAATGAAATAGCACGATAGTAGAAAAGTAACAGGGTGTAATGGAAATACAAAGGAGAGAAAAACAAACATTGCGAGATGAGGAAAGAATATTGTCGAAACGCCCGAAGGATGCAGAAAAGAGAAGAAAAAAAAAAAAAGAAAAGGAAGAACTAGTAGGATACGCCCTTTGCTTCTCCGTTTTCTCGTACTGATTTCGACGGGTAAACATGTTTTTATTTCGAATAAATAAACGGAAAATTATTTCTTTTGAGAATCCTCTCATTGTACCCAAGATTCCGATGGATATTAATGGAAGTATTTTATATCAGGGTGTTAAAAATCGATCGAACACTTTTCTACTGTTCTCTTTTCTTTTTTTTTGTTTTTTTTTCCCCTTTACTATTGTTATTGTTGTTATTGTTGTTGCTCCAGCTTCCCTCTCTTTCTTTCTTCATTTTTTTTTCTTTTTTACTCTTCCTCTTTTATCTCTGATAAACATTATTATAGAAAACTCGAGCGAATATAGAAACGTAGCTTCGAGCTAAGGGGAACGAAGTAAAGTATAGTACGCAAAATATATACTTTGAAAATTCATGAAGACGCGAATGTAGTTTCTCGCGGTGGCAACTTCCTCTTAACAGCCCAGCTAACAGGCTAGTCAAGCAACCAGCCAGCCAGCTAGTCAGCCAGCCAACCAACCAACCAACCAAACCAACCAACCAACCAACCAACCAACTAGCCAACCAGCCAGCTAGCCAGCCAGCCAGCCAACCAGCCATCCAGGCAACGGGGCATGCAACTTAAGTGAGGATTTTGGGGAGGAAAGCTGCGAGTGAAATTTGCATATCTTTTGCGACGTATAAGAATGATACGTAACGGGCGCGTTATGTGTGCAAATAGGACGATAAGCCCACTCCGCCGTGCTTTGTCTTAATGTCGCGAGAAATAACGTGAAGCTCCTTTATCCTCTTCTTAGCTCTGACTCTATATACTTTGACATATATTCGTTCTTTAGCCTATATTTAAACTATAATCTTATCTAGGATCGTTATAATAACGTTCCCAGATAAATTGGATTTATGAAGAGAAACAAAGCAAAGATCTTGATTTTGTATCTTGAAATATGTAATTTGAAAGGAATATATGTGGTATACATATATAGATTTCTTAAGAAAAAGGAGAAAGATTATATATATACATATATATATATATTGATATAATTATATAATCGATATAATTTTTTCTTCGGTCGCATATATTAGTTTCAAGATAACATTATCATATGATCTTACTTAGGTCTTTACTATTTAAAAGATATACTACATGTATATAGAATATCTGATCACCTCTTTTCTTTTTTTTTCCTCTAACTCCTCCTCCTCCTCCTCCTCCTCCTCCTCCTCCTCCTCCTCCTCCTCTTCTATAATATTTATCTTGTTCTATTTAAATATTTTTATTATTAATTTGAAACAATCCTTTCTAAATAGGCAAACAATAAGACAATTTCATTTGATTAGATTAAAATAAATGTTCAATCTTTAATACTCCATTTTTAAATTAGAAATTGATAAGAATTTAGAAATCTATTTTTTGAAATCGATAATAATCGTGAATTAAAGTTTTCTCTCTCTCTCTCTCTTTCTCTCGTTTTCTATCTATTTGTAGTATCACATTTAGCTCTCGTTCGAAATGCCATCGGATAACGCGTTTCCATTGAAAACGAAATCGCTAAGCGTATTTGGTCGGAAAGGAAGAGTACAGAATCTGTTGGTGAGAGATTGCAATCGATTCGCAGGGGCATTCAAAGTTTCAAACGATTCAAATCGCGGCCCGCGAGAGTCGCGCGTAATCCACATTCGACCTTTGCCAGTCAACGATTCTCCGAATTTGCGGTTGGAAAGGAAACCAGAATCGAACCTCTTCTCGTCGCGAATCTTTCATTCCTGTCGTCGTTGAATTGGATAGAAACGGGAGACGAAAAGAGCGACTGTAAAAGGACGGGAAGGGGGCAGGAGAAGGAGGAAGAAAATGGTGATATAATTGTTCAAGAAGAAGGAAAGAAAAAAGAAGGGAAGTAGGCCAGGAAATGTGAATGAAAGAGAAAGATAGAGAAAAAAAGAAAGAGAGAGAGAGAGAGAGAGAGAGAGAGAGAGAGAGAATGGGAAGGATCGTTAGGGGAGAACACGCGTACCGGAAGTCGATGCTAATCTCGACCGTCATTCTCGCCTTCCTCTTCTTTGTTTAATCAACGAGCTAGAGGTAGGAGTCGTCGATTCGTTCGTTAAGATGAACCAACGAAAAAGACTGTTCACCGCGTATATCAGGGATACTCTTTTCCTACTTTTCGTTTTTCTATTTCTTTTTGTTCATTCGTTCGTTCGTTCGTTCGTTCGTTCATTCTTTCTTTCTTTCTTTCTTTCGTACGTTCGATCGACACACAGCGAACTTTTTAAATTAAATTCTTCGCACTAGAAATTCCCGTGACGTTAACTCGATCTACATGCATACATATATATGTATATATATATATATATATATATATATATATATATATATATATACATATGCATACGTACATACGTCTTCTGTTTTTCTCTCTCCTTTGGGGAATCGATAAGGGACGACTACTTTCTTTCTTGCTTTTTTTTTCTTTTTTTTTTTCTTTTTTTTTTTCTTTTTTTTTCTTCACCCCTTGTGATCCCCGAGAAAAATATCGAGGAAACGTTCAAGCTCGTGCGTTGATCTGCAGAATGTAGAAAGAGAGAGAATGTTCTTCCTTCTTTCTCTTCTGCTCCTCCTTCACCTCCTCCTCTTTCTCTTCCTCTTCCTCATCCTGCTCATGTTCTTCCTTCTTTTCATACTACATACTTCCTTTCTTTCGGCTTAATCTTTTCCGTGCGATCAGCTACTATCCCATTTCGATCCAATGGGATTATCCGAGAAAGCCGGAATCAAGAATTTTCTTCGGTGATACGGAAATTTCTTTTCCTTTCTTTTCGTTTTTTTTTTCTCGTGGTTTTTTTTCCTTTCTTTGTTTTTTTTTTTGTTTTCTTTCGACCGCTTCGTCGTTAAATCATCGAATATCGTCCGTACTTTAGTTTATCTCCATTCTATAAAATAATTATGCCGATCGTGTAGAAATGGAAATAAATCAATATTAACGTCGGCTTCGTGTTATTTCTTTCGTCGTTTAAATCGTTATGGAAATACGACGAGTTCGGGCTAAAGAAGTTTTAACGACTAATCGAATAATGTACAATAAAATACACTAGAACGTTTTAGGAAGTTCCAAATTATGTCGTAGGAGATAGGTAATAGCTTTGACCTTGTTTCAACGAATACAAGGGGTAGAGGGGAAAAGAGAGAAAGAGGATTCTCATATCGATCTCCATATCGTATGAACTTTCGACCATTGAAATCACCATTGAAAACGAATTCGATGATAGGATTCGTTGATTTAACAAAAAAAAGAAGTTTCTATTTTTTTTCTTTTTTTTTTTCTATTTTTTTTTCTATTTTTTTTTTCTTTCCTTCCTTTCTTTTTTTTCTCTTTTTCCCTTTGCGATGGATTGACCTTTTTTTTTTTTTTTTTTACGCGCTCGCACGTGGTATCGCGTTCTCCGAATCTACTCAAAACGTATTATCGATCGTGTTTCGTATATTCGCTTGAGAAACTTTCAAACGAATTCGCGATGATAGTTCAACCTTCGAATTAAATCGAAACATTAATCTTTCGCACAGATCGTACTGATTTCATCTTCTCCCTTGTTGTAACTTCATAAATCGTGACTACGTACACGATCGGGACGCACCAATGGCTTTAAATCATTTTCGAATATGATCGTATATATCTTTTATGAGGAGAAATAAGCGTAGACCGATATTACTTTGAGATTATCGAATCAATTACTTTTGACAGAATGAATTTCTTTATTAATTATTTCAATTGCAATAAGTATAGAAGAAGTAATTGTAACGCAATTAAAAATAGTTATTAATTATAGGATCGGAGATATATCCCATAGCGAGAAATTATTTCGAACGCTCGCTTCGTCAACCAACAAAATGTGTTCTCTCTCTCTCTTTCTCTCTCTCTCTCCTTTGTCCATTAATCAAACAAACTACTACTACTATCTATTATCTTTTTATACGCGTTTCCGGTCAACACAAGGGACAATGAAAACCATTGACGAATCGGAAAGCGCGACGGTCGATCGAGAATTTATGATTCCTCGTTGAAAGGGCTTTTTTTTTTTTACGATACGCCAGAGTGACGCTAGGTTAGCACAAAATTTACCTACGCATTTATTTATCGGACTTCGCAGTTGCTGCCAGGACGAGAGTCCGAATTTAATCGCGTTAAACCTCTCGCAAACGTGCATCGAATTTGACTTTTCGACCAGACGACAAATTATCTTTCCCGAATGAATGTTACCACCATCGCTACCACCACCGAAAGTCGCCGTCACCCCTTTCACCCTCTCTTCTCTCTGTTCGTTGACGATACGCCAAAGTCACGTGTTTGCAGAACCCAGAGTACGCTGAATATTTTAACGAAGCGGTGGCCGCTTGACGAGCTCGTTCCGTCAGTACTTTCGTTTACTATTCATTGATTTATTGGGAGCAGCTTCGATCTACTTCTTTCTCTACTTTTCCTCTTCTTTCTCTCTCTTTCTCTCTCCCTTTTTTATTTTTCTCTTTTCATCTAGGGTCAAAAAGAGTTTGCTCAAAGTCCGTAAACGAAAAATAAAAAAAAAAAAAAAAAAAAAAAGAGAGAGAAAAAAAGGAAACAAGTCTTTTCCCTCAACAAAAATTCGTCGACGAGTTATAAAATGGTATTTGTTTATATACGATAAAGATCTTTTATTTCTCAAAATTGCAATTAATGAAATCTCTTACGTACGTATTATACGCGATAAGATTATGTTACTTAATTTTTAATAAAAAAGGAAAAGCAATCGATCGACTTACCTTTTGAAATTATACTTATGGTTGATATCGATTGGAATTAAGATTGAAATTTTCAAACATGTAATCGTGCTCGTTCGAAACCATAAATATCATTAATTCAATAACATAAAGAGTTAACGGCGAGTGGAAGTTGGTAAGCAATGTAACTGATGTGAAATCGTTTTGGCGTTACTGAAAATTTAATTGACGTATTTTTCACACCGGATCAACGTTAACTAGGGGATATTTGCTTTCACATTTGCACAATTTATTTATATCGTTTTCAAACGGGATAATAAAATGAGCACCGTTACAGGATCATTCATCATTTCGAATTAACAAAATTAATTTTGTAGTATTCGTATATGATTACCTAATTCTATATATTAAAAATAAATTTTTATTAATTTAAATATCATAGATATAAATTTAATTTAGTTTTAATTTCCTGCTTCCTCATACTTATGTCAATTAAAGCTTTCGGAAAAGTGAAAAGAATTATTTCTCCATTAAATAATATGACTTTTATATTCACACGCAAGTGTAGCTGAAATATATTTTATAGCGTAGAAAAATAAAAAACTAAAGAGAAGAAGATAAAAGAAGAAGAAGAAACTATATTGGGCGACCTATATCCTCACACTAACAATAACGTGTACACTTCCCATTTATTAATATCCTCTCTTCAAAGTTCACCACAATATCAAGTTCCTATACTCTCGTCGATAGTCTCTCTCTCGGAATATTGCTTGAACAAAATTTTGGATGAAGGAAGAGAGAGAGAGAGAGAGAGAGAGAGAGAGAGAGAGAGAGAGAAAGAGAAAAAATGTTCACTTCGGAATTGGCCATAACAAGATTTCGCTCCTATTATCATCCATCAGTGTCAATCCACGTATGCGTTCTCTCGTAGGCAACGAAAGCACTTTCGGGGCTGAGCTTCGATAGACGCAACGTCGGCAAATTCACCACACTATTCGTATGTGTGTGTGTGTATATCTGTGTGTCTATATGTGTCTTCTCTCTCTCTCTCTCTCTCTCTCTTCCCTCTCTCTTTATACTTACGAGAGAAAGCAATGCAGGACTAGGTTACTATACTTTTCAGCTCTTCTCACTGCCGAAAAAAAGTGCTACTCTCGTCTCATATGATATATGCACATTACGTAAAACGCATGCGTAGAATTGCTATATATATATGTATATGTGTATCTATATATATATATATATATATATGCGCGTATGTGAATATGTGTACGTATACGCGAATGTATATAAAGAGTTCATGGATTCTGCATTTTATCTATCGACTGTGTGCGTATGTATTTATGTATGTGCGTGTACGTATATATATATATATATATATATATGTATATATATTATATATGTATACGTATGTTTCGTTCGCAACCACGGCAGAGAACATGCTCGGCACTCGATACGGTACTCCATACGGCACTTTACGAAACCGATGAAATATGTTAACAGCATTTCGCGAGCGGTTGGCTGTGCGTGCACTGATCAAGTGAGCAGAACTTCGTTGAAAAAATATTTTCGACTTATTCGAGATGAAAAATCAAGCTTTCAATGATATAGCTTTCCTTTCCATTTTTCATATCTTTTCTTTCTTTTATTTTTCTTTTTTTTTCATTTTGTTTTTTTTTCTTTGTTTTTTTTTTTTTTGTTTTTTTTTTTTTTTTTGTTTTTTTTATCTTGTTTTGTGCCGACTGTGAAATACGTAATAGTAATTAGATTGAAGGCATAGGTTTGCCTCTTGCGATAAGAAGGCAAAGAAAAGAGAGAACAAGAAATAAATAAAACATAAATAAATAAACTTCTTTAACGATCTCGAATACGTTCTAATCTTTTTTTTTTTTTTTTTTTTTTAATATCCTTTTGATTTTATTAAAAGTATGAATTGCCAATTATATGTAATGTGGCAATGTTCCGTAAAATTGTTTCATTATCATAATTGATTTTGTTTGTTTTCACATATTTTATGAATCATTGCATCCTTTTGATACGCCTCTTCTTTTACGTATATTTTATCTATATCCCTTTCCCCCCCTCCCTATGCATTGTAACTCTCGATAAATAATCATGTTATATCGTACTTTGTACGCTTCACATGTTCCCCGCGTGTTATTCGAAATATTCTTTGCCAAAACAATAGACAATACAATTCATACGAATTTCTATCGTCATTTAACCGTTGTTCTGTGAAAAAGTAAGACAAAGAACCGTGTTTCAATTGGAAGTTTTATTAATTTGCATTCGTTTTTTTTTTTTTTTTATTATTCTTATTCATTCATTCGTACGTTTCCTTTATTTTGTCGACATGAAAAATATGAAAAAAAAAAAAAAAAAAAAAAAAAAAGAAAAAAAAGAATGAAAAGACGAAATAAAAGAAAATGAGGAAAAGAAAAAAACAAAGTGAATGAACGCAACAGAGACAGAGAGAGAGAGAGAGAGAGAGAGAGAGAGAGAGAGAGAGAGAGAACGTGTAGACATAATCGAAAAGACGAAGAAAATAGTGGAGATTGGTCGAAAGTAAAAAAGAAAAAAAAAAAAAAAGAAACACGAAAAGGATATCTCGAATCATTGTGTAACAAGGAGATGACAACGATGAGAAGTGAAAATAAGAGGAGAAGGAGGAGGAATGAGAAAGGTCAGAAAGAGTGGTGGAGTTTGCGTTTTATCCTCTGGCCGTTAGCAATAACGACTCCGATGGTACTCGCGAAAGTCGATGTCTCGTCGAGTTCACGCTTCTCTCTCTCTCTCTCTCTCTCTCTCTTTCTCTCATTTCCTTTATCTTTCTCTTTCTTTCTATCTTTCCTTTCTTCGCGAGCGAGAAATTTTCACAGCGCAATTTCACAGGGGTGTACTTACGGGCAACATTTAAAATTGCGAACGTTGCGGTAATTATTACAACGTTCTAACGAAGTCCCCCTTAATTCGTAGCACCTCAGACCCTCGACTTTTCTCTCTCTCTCTCTCTCCCCCTTTCTCTCTTTCTCTATGGGTTTCTCTCGAAACTCGCCTTGTCTCTCTATCTCTCACTCGTTTTATCGGGTTTTCAAGCTACCGGATAGTTTTATGTTTCTCTTCCTTTTTTTCTCTTCTCCTCTCTCTCTCTCTCTCTCTCTCTTTTCTATAGATTTACCTTTTTCTTCTTTCCTCCTTATCGTGCATTCGCCTTCGTGTACTCAAATATACTTATGCTTTAACATTTGCAGACTCAATTTTCTTCCTCAGCATAGTCGGAAAAACTCTCGACCGTCTGGAGAAGCCGCAAGTAGGGACCAGTTAGTCTCTCTCTCTCTCTCTCTCTTTTTCTTTCTCTTTATCTCATTCTCTCTCTGTCTCTCTGTTTCTTTTAATTCTCGTTTTCTTCATCGCCAAGGCGACGCCCGCATAGAAATGAAATTTTGCTTGTACGCGACAAGTAATTATTAGATCGTCGGGGTCGCTGATTAAGGGTCACTGTAAGGACGAAAATGAAAAGTGAAAAAAAAAAAAAGAGAAAAGAGGAAGGAGTGAGTAAGTACATAGCGTCGCGCGACATAAAAACGATAGATCTTTCGAAATCTTCTCACGAGACGAGAAACAAGGAGAAACAAATCTAAAAGTAACGAGTCGAATATCATCAGCTCCTCCTACTTCTTTCCACTTCACTAACCGCTTGTTCCTCTTTTTAATTAAAGGAATCCGTGCGACTAGACTCCTGAGACGAGTCCCGGACCTTCGTTTTTCTCGATCTTTCACTTCGGTTTCGTAACGATCCCCTTTAGCGAAACTCGTCGTCTCTTCGCTTTCTATTTCTCTTTTCTCTTTTCTCTCTCTTTTTTTTTTTTTATTTCTTTTTGTTTTTCTTTTTTTGTTTTTTTTTTTTTTTTTTCTTTCCCTCGTCCTTCTCGCGTAGAGAGAAGAATTTGTCACAGTGTAATTATAGTAAATGAAGGGGTGGTTTTTATACGAGAGAGAGATGGATAAAGCGAGAGAGAAAGATTTCAAAGAAAATTCTTCATTACTTGTTTCCAATGTTCATCATAATATACCTATATTATGTATAATGAAAAAACGATAAATAATATATGCGTGATATTGGAAAAGTGCGAGAAATAAGAGATGGAAGAGGGGAAGGGGAGGGACGTGTTAGATGAGGAACTTTGGAAGTGATAAAACTTCTTGGCGATATCGTTTTTTTCTTGTTTACTTTCGTCGAGTTAGGGAAAGATAAACCGCCATGGCTCTGGCTAGTCCGAATAGCCAGTTCTAAGAAAGTTTTAGATTTTGGCACAACCGAACGGTGATAAGTTGGTTGGTTGTCCAACACCTTGAGTTGGTTGAAAGCTTCTTCTGCTTCTACCGTTGCTTCTGCTTTTACCAATTTCTTTTCTCTCTCTCTCTCTCTCTCTCTCTCTCATCCTTTCCAGAGCTTCTATAAAATTCATGAGACGTGTAATGAAGTCGTGACATATCAAGCTGTGAAGGTTGCTTTGAAAAGAGAAAAAGGCAGAGAGGAAAAGAGAGACAGACAGAGAAAGAGTGTGAGAGAGAGAGAGAGAAAGAGAGAGATCTACGGAGAGATCCGACAAGAGGAGACCAGTTCCGTTTCGTCGAATGTAGCAGAACTCTGCGGTTAACCTAACCGCGAACACGATTAATCCTACTGAAACTAATTCGCTCGGCTGAATTCCCTTTATCCAGCCTTAAGCACTTTGGACTCGGTAGCCAGGCTGGCTCGCAGGCAGGCAGATAGGCTAGAGCCTGGTTGGTTGGTTGGCTGGCTGACTGGCTGGCTGGCTGGCTGGCTGGCTGGTTGGCGGCTGGCTGGTTAGCTCACTCGAAACATTAATAATTAGCGGCATACGAGAGATCTCAGCAGGCACTGAGAATCTATGGAATGCAAGCTGGAGAGACGAGATTATGATGGACATCAACTTAGTCTCAAGAAGATTAACACGTCTTTGAAACTTCCGACGGACTTATTCGTTTTCTAATTCTCTCATCTCCGGCTAATAACTTTCTGTTGACGTCATTTCAATAGTTACTTTTAACTCTTAACACTCGTAAGAATATTATAACGCGTTTGCATCACCAACTTCCAAAGAAACATAATAAATTTTCTAGACGATAAAGGAAGAAGCTATATATAATTGTTCCTTTTTTTTTTTTTTTTTTTTTCTTAATATATGTATATTGTAAAAAGGAAACGAAAATATTCAAACGATATAACTAAATACGATTGAAAATTTATGAAAGTTTTAATTAACGTTTCTTTTTTTTTTTTTTTTCATCTTTATAATATCAACGAAATATTAACTCTTTCTTTTTTTTTTTTTTTTAATGATTAACAACATTAAATACCTTTGATGTTGTTAAAATTTATTTCGTATTTTATGCGAGTCATTTAAAAAAAAGTGCGCCACTTTTCGTTCTCATCAAACTATTTTGTCATTATATGATACGCTTTTGGAAAAGTAGACGAAAGTAAAAAAGAGTGAAAGAAAGAGAGAGAGAGAGAGAGAGAAGAGTGAAAACGTTAGGGAAATGGGTGGGAGATTAATCATGGCCCGGAGGTCGAATGTCCTGAATGTGGCCTCGTGACTAGTAGGAAAAAGGATCGTAAACATCCAGCCATAGGAACGAACTTTTTTTTTTTTTTTTCACGAATTTCAACTAATCTGACTTTCCTACTCGTAAGCTCAAAAGCTTTTTTATTTCGCTTTACCATTTGGAAAATTTATTCGTCAAAGCTTTTCCAGAATACATTAATTAACCATTAGGACGTATTATCATCATTGAAAAATACGCACGATTCAGTGTTAAAAAAAAAAGAAAAAAAAAAAAAGATTTAATCAGTCAGACAAAATTAATACAGTAATTGTATTACTGTACAGTAATGATATTACTAAAGAAAGAAAAAAACAAAAGTAATATAATATTGTACGAAATGTATATTTACAGACATTCAAGAGATTTCCTAGAAGAACGTTCTATGTTTTTATTGGTATATATACATATATATATATATACACTTTAGAAGTTCGACAAAGTCGGAATCAATGTTTCGATGTGTAAACAATATCCAAGGACGATATGATGTCAGATTTTCATTGTATGTACGTACGTACGAGTCAGTTAGCTTGGAGCATTCATACCTGCTAGACGTATTTCTACGTTCGTAATAATTTCCGTAAGTATTAATACCAAATACACAGATACATTTTTTAATTAATTATTTCGTTAATAAGATCATTGAAACGTCATAATAATAACATTTTGTTAATAATTATAATGGTCGCTGTAACAATAATTTATTCTCTCAAGAATTCAACGATATACATACACCCATACGATTCTCGATTATTTCCATTTTATTATACTATACGACAGACAACATCACAAAGTAGCACAATTCTCGGTACTTTTCGCAAATTGCTCGCGAGTGTACACTTTCGCGGTTCAAAAAGCAACCTCTATTTCGAGCATAGAACCAGAAAAGCCGAACGCTACGATGGCCCGTAATTATCGAATGTTATCAATATTATCGATGTTACGTTACGCCTCGATAGCATGGTCGTTAAAGTAGAACCAATTGTTTTTGTATCATCATCGACACGGGGGAACTCGGCTAATGATTATTACGCTTAATGAAATTTCATAAAGTGCCGATGGCCGTTCCTCGTTAACGTTGTCCGTCATTCGTTTCGTAATGAAGTCCCATTTAATTTACACGATATAACAAGTCTCTTTTTGGAAAAAGAAAC
>NC_140831.1:1030000-1042500 GCF_050613455.1 Vespa mandarinia
AAAATTGCTTCGAAACGTAGTAAAACCAAGAGAGAAAGAGAAAGAGAGAGAGAGAGAACTCGTATAACGTTTGTATATGTGACCGAATAAAAGAGTATCTACGTATGCGTGTGTCTACGACTGCGTATGTTGCATTCAACGAATGATCGCGAACCAACTCGTAATTGTATTTGCTGTCCTCGTCCTCGGTGAAAATGGTCTTTCACGAAAATATCGTTTCTTCGTACTATCGCGTATTCGTTTCAACGTAAGGGAAGGGATACGTAAGAAAATTTCGATTAAGTAGATTACATCTGTTACCTCCACGCAATTGCGTTTCCGTGTTTGCGTGTATGTGTTTATTGACGAGCGTAAAAGGAGCAACCAACGATTTCGATGTTTAAATCGAAAGAGTCTATTCGAGCGAGTTTAGTGTCAATTTCTTGGAGCAAACTCATCGAGTATTCTTTTTTATGCCCTTCTTTTTTTCTTTCTTTCTTTTTTCTTCTCTTTACTTGAAGGAAACCAATAAAATATATATATATTTTTTTTTCTGTACGTACGTTTTTAGTGTCCTTGCGACGTTACTATTTTTTTATTTACTTCTTCTTTATAACATATTCTTTATAACACTAGGTATCGATTTTAAATGAATGAAATATATTTAGTTAACGAAGAAAAAGGAATGCGTCATCTATTTTTGTTGACGTGAAAAAGATAAAAGAAAAAGAAAATCTCGTCTCTGTTTACGACAGATTTGAAAGCTTCGGTATATTAGAGAGCTCGTTTTTCATAGCCCCTTTTGGTACGGATTTTTTGTTAATTTTGTAATATGTTTTTGTCCCGTTTAAAAAGTACTTTAACGATAGAGTGGCGAGTTTTCAAGTTACTGCCATCGGATATTTCGGCATAAAAACCGCTTGCCGCTCTCGTTCGTTAACGGGACTCTCGAGAAAAAAAGAGAACAAAAAGAAGAGGAATTCGAAGGAAAAGGTGGTCCTTGTTTTCTTCCAGCGAGCGTTTCATTATAGGAGCTTTAGGATGATAAAACTAGAGAGTAAAAGGAGAAGGAGATGAAGAAGTAGAGGGAGGAAGAAGAGGAGGAGGAGGAGCAGGAGGAGAAGAAGGAGGAGAAGAAGGAAAGCCACTTACCTGGATAAGATGCTCGATCCTCTCCGATGTCAAGGAAGAAAGAAAGAGGGATAGTAGAAGGGATGAGTTCGCGATGTCGAAGCCAAAACACTTCGCGGAAGTAAAGATTGCTATAATCTTAATTAGCAAAGAGCCAGAGACGAAGGTTTACGGCGCATCGCGTCCAAGATAGATTAATGAGATTAAGTACGACTTCTCCTTTACGAGAAAGTGGAATAGATGGAGGTGGATTTTGGTTAGAGAGTTAACTTCTCATCTTTTACATTTTACTTCGACTTACTTTGTAAACTGTCCCTCTCTCTCTCTCTCTGTCTCTCTCTCTCTCTCTCTCTCTCTCTCTCTCTCGTATTACAAGTATACATATATGTTAGATATCGAGGACTTTCCATTGAAAGATAGATAGGTCGAAGTCGATGAATGACACGAGGACATAGTTTAACGATTGATCCGTTGTAAACAAGAGAGAGAGAGAGAGAGAGAGAGAGAGAGAGGGAGAGTGAGAGAAAGAGAGAGAAAGGCAGGGATGATAGATAGATACGTAAGAGGAACGTCTTCTAGCTGGTTGGTGAAATTCGACGTGATTCGAGAATTCTATACGTGTCCTTTCTCTTTCTTACTCTTAGAATCTTGTAAGTTGTACGGAAGTCGGGAGAACTATTTACGAAAGTGAGAAAACTCGTGAGGATCTCTCGGTGGGTTCAACGTAGGAGAATCAACGTACTGAACTCACAATGCCGTTCGACGACGTGCGCGGAATCTAAAATTCGTAGACATTCGAGTAACGTCACGATGGAAGGCAGTAAAACGCGTTTCTTCCTGTTAATTGGCATCCACCACCGTGAGTGCGCTCGAGTTCTCTCCTTTTCTCTTTTTCTTTTTATTTGCCTCCATCGTAGATACGCGTTCCTCGTTCGAAGGTACACATATAGAAAAAGAGTGAAAGAGAAGGCCTTAGCCTACTTCTCGAGGCAGCTTCCTCTCTTTTTCTTCACTGGGGAACAAAAAGATCGTTATAATGGATCTCGTGCAAGCAAGCGGTAGCTGCAGAGACAGGCAGAGACAGCAACGTACTACTATTAGCGGTGCTGGTGGTGATGCTGGTGGTGGTGGTGGTGGTGGTGGTGGTGGTTGTCCAAGCCGTTGTTCTTTCCCGCACTCCCCCTTCATCTTTCCTCTCTATTTCTTTCTTTCTTTCTCTTTTCAAGTCGCGCAAAGTGAGAGATCTCTTGAGCGGAAATAGCTTCCGAGCGGGAAAAGTATTGTCCAAAAGTTGTCGCCGGGACTGTTCGCGGGACCGGCAAGAAATATAAGTGGACTCGCCAAGTGGGTAATTGAATTGCGGAAGGAGGGCACCCTTCGTGTTCGAATGAGACGCCTGAAGAAAGAAAAGCTAGAGAGAGAGAGAGAGAGTGGTGCGAGAGATGGAAGTTCATCTTGAGGGCTACGTTTTCCTCTGGATGTTCGTACACGTTTCTGTTAAAGCGAGAAGGAAAGAGAAATTGAGAAAGGAAAAGAGAAAGAGAGAGAGAGAGAAAGAAAGGGGAGGGTAAAGATGGGGTCGTGCGAGCGACACCAGTGGAGCTTGCAAAAATACGCGAACCAACGCGCGCAATCTTCTCGGAATTGGTTAGATCTCGTAACGGGCTTGAAGAAAAAGAAAAGTAAAGAGAGAGAGAGAGAGAGAGAAAGAGAGAGGCCAAAGAAAGTTTGAAATTGGGAATCACGAGAACAACCGATTCTAAAATAGTTGCTTTAATATTTTCGAGATATCTAGATATCGAAATGTACAAATTATACGAACGTACGAAATATTATGATCGCTATTACGTTCGTACGTATATATTATTGAGATTGTGCATATCTAAGGAAGAAAGAAAACAAAAAAATGAAAAAAAAAAAGAAAGAAAAAAGAAACTTTTCCATCGATTGTTTTAAATATTGTTTTGTGCGGTAGATTGTTATTTTCTTTTCTTACATTTAAATTAAAGATAAAAATTTTTTTTTTGTTTCGTATTAATAACCCGTTAAACGATAAAAGTGATTTATTTTATTTTTTCACAAGTTTATTCTCGTCAATTTTAAAGAAGTATTTAGAGACAACAATGAAAAAGTTCCTTGCCGTTAAAGCGTTAACGTTGAAAATATTAAATGTACGTGATTACGAAATCTTTACGAAAGTCTTACGTATGAAATATTTTTGTCGATGTACACGAAAAGAATCAAACTTTTCCAGTTTGAATTCGCTTCGGTCTTGTCGATTTATGACATATCGTAGATGAAGAAAAAGAAGTAAAGGAAGAAGAAGAGGAAAAGGAGAAGAAGAAGGATTCCTCGCGAGAAACGTAGGAAAGATCGACATTTCTGATCTGCCAATTCTTACCACGAAACTCTTTATCGAAGAAGAAGCCGAGAGAGAGAGAGAGAGAGAGAGAGAGAGAAAAGGAGAGAAAGAGAGAGAAGAGTGGTCGATCCATCCTTCTCTAGTTAAGAGTTAGAAACTCATCTCTCTCTCGTTCTGACTCTTGCTCTCTCTCTCTCTCTCTCTCCCTCCCCTCTCCTCTCTCCCTCTCTTCTTTCTTTCTTTACACTCTCTTCTATCCAAGTTCCAGTTAGTATCGTAATGCCAGCTGCGTTGTACGTAAAACGAGCTCGAAACTTCGTATAACTAGAAACGTCTAGGTAAGTCAGTATACATATACATATAGATATTTACCTATGTATACCTTTGTACGTACGTAGATAGGTACGTATACGTACACGGATAGGTAAATTCTCAGGGTAGACCACTAGGGACGAGAACGTACATATTTTATTCCGGCGTGCAGCGCATACGCGACCGAGGAGAGTATATTTTACAAAGGCTCTTGGGATATCGCGGATAGCGTTGTCGGTGGCAGCGTGGTGGTAGTAATGGTGGTGACGGTGGTGGTGGTTGGTGGTGACTGTGGTGATGCTGATGCCAGGTACCGCCACGCATTTGGGTCGCCAAGTTAAAGGTTCCGCTACTGGCGAGTGGGACAAACAGAGTCACTGCTGGTGGATTAAAAGGAGTGAGCGAGAAGAAGAAAGAGATTATATGTATGTATATATATATATATATATATAAATGTACACAGCAGCTTGCCAAACCACGAACGTACCGAGATTTTCCCTAGCGATAGTCATAAGGAACGCCAACACTCCTGCGTCACTTCGTCTCTCTTTCCTGTAACTCCACGCCGATAAAGTTTAGCCACTCGCGAGCTGCCTCGACGAAACTCTACGGGCCAGTCGCTGCTAAGTGGATGGGTTAAGTACGAAGTATAAGTTTCCTACGTGTGCTATTTCGTGCACGTATGCGCGTATGAGTTTCGCGTTTAGAGACGTAAAAGACCGAAGAGACAAATTTCGTACTTCCTCTGTTTCTCTCTCTCTCTCTCTCCCTCTCTCTCTCTTTTGTATTATATTTTTTTCTACATTCTTGTTTATGCTTTCGAGCAAGTATGCTGTTTTGTTTGCGTTTCGTTTATGTTAAAAATGACAATGTTAATTATCAACATAACGTAAGTTTGTTATATATCATATTTTCTTTTTCTTTATTTTATTCTTATAATTTCATTTTCTTTCTTTTAACACATTATATACATATATTATATACGTATTACTAATTAGATTTATTTTTTAATATATAATAATATTGGATATAAGAGTTTGTAAAGTTTCTTCGTCGAATTCTTAAGCGCGTTGTAAATTGAATAGTGTGAGGGTAGAGACATTTTTTGTTAGACGCGTAAAAGTAGAATCCATTTGTATCTGAACAATTTTTATGGCATACGATCTCTCACGATTTTATTATCCTTCGTCATACGTCTGAATATAACATTTCTCTGTATATATTCAATGTATAATAAGTGGAGTTGAATAATTTGTTCCGAGTCAAGCATCGTTACACATCCATTTACCTTACTATGAATGGTTGACATGGCGAGATTACATTACGTTCTATAATGACATCATAATTATCAAATAAGTTGAAACCTTTGAAATCGTTTCGCTTGACCCATTGTTCCTCTTCTTTGTACTCTCTGTTATCACAGTTACATTTTTCCTCTTTTTCTATTCTTACTTCGTTTATTTTTTACTTTCTTACTTTTTCTTTTCTTTTCCAAGAAAATGCCACAATCACGTATTCGCGACACATGTAGACAGGTGTTTCATTAACGATCGTCGAATGATAAAGATAAGATTTCAGAATAATTTTCTTATCGCATAAAACGCGAAATAACGTGCTCTAATTCTTTAGATATCTCGTCGAAATCCAGGTCGATGATTGTAATACTAATAGAATGGTAACAAAAGATTCGATTGAGAAAGGAAAAGGAATTCAATTCATTTTAACATTTCGCGTTCTTTTGCAATTTCCTATCGCATATATAAAAGTAAAAAGAATATAAACAAAAAGGAAAGAAAAGAAGAGGAGATAAAGATACTAATAAAATAAAAAATAGAACGAAGGATTACAATCTTCCTAGCGATTTACAGTTTTCCCTCTCTCTCTCTCTCTCTCTCTCTTTCTATATATATATATATATATGTATATATATGTATATATATGTGTGTGTGTACGTATGTGTCGTTTGACGTTAGTCGAAGCGTTTCTCGAATTGTTAAACGTTGTCTTGAGAAATCGCAATCCTTTATCATTCGAAACGTCGTACGCTCGTCGTTTCATTCTTTTTCTGTTTCTCTCTCTTTCTCTCTTTTTCTCTTTCTTTATCCTAACGTTATTTGCGGGACTTTTTCGCGTATTGTTATTTCACTCCTATTGCGGACTCGCTAACCTAATAACTCTGAGAACAATGTCCTTGAGTCTGCTTTTATTTCTTTCCTTCTTTTTTCTTTTTCTTTTTTTTCATCTCTGTCTTTCTTTCTTTCTTTCTTTCTTCTTCGACGTACTTTATACCATTTTTGTAGAAAATTGCTCTGAAAGAGAGCACTTTTTCTACTTCTCCTTTTCGGAAAAAGGTAGAAAAGAATATGCGTGTGTATGAATATATATGTGTGTGTGTTTGTGTGCGTGTATGTTTGTGTGTCTGAAAGAAAAAGAGAGAAAAAGAGAGAGAGAGAGAGAGAAAGAAATTTTCTCTTATCGTTAGTTCTATATTGAAATACTCGAAGTTATCGTTTACATATCTACATGAATAAAATCCTAAAAATAATTTCGAATTTGTTCGACGAAATGAACGGATATACAAGAATGGGAATATTCAGAATTATCGTTGAATATATACCGCAGAATTTTTTGAAGAGATTTTTAAATTACAAGTTCGTATTACCCAGTAACACAGGTAGTAGTAATTTACAAGGACTCTTTAATAGAACGACGATCTCGGACTTACAATCTCGAGTAATAATATAGTTTGTAGAATGTACGATATGTATGATGTATCTACATTACGTATATACATACGTACATATATCCAGGTATATTAACTCGTGTAATATAAATTATAGTCGTGACATCGATCGAAGCCAGAAAAAGCTTGAATACCAATGAGACGATAGACTTAACATATATACGCCAGAAACAAAGTATACACGTTCCATATACTTACATACATTGGACAAGCAATAGTGTAAACATTCATACGTTGCTTTTATAAAATAGAAAAAGAGAAATGACAGTATTAATATTAAATTGATCGATAAGAAGAATAAAGTAATTTTTTCTTTTTTCTATCTTTCTTTCATTACAGGCTCTAATTAAATATTGAATTATTCTATCTTATATCTTCCCTCTTTTTTATTTATTTATTTATTTTTTTTTTTCCGATTACATTCAATTCCAATTACATTTATCAGAGTCATTTTGTAATAATAATTACTATCTTATCTTGCTATCAAACATTTTGATAGTATTATTATTTTCTCTTTTCCTTTCAAAATCAACCATGTTTAGACTTTTGCTCGTCACTGTATATCAGCAAACATAATTCTAACCGAGTCGGCCTATGATCCTATCATGAAAACATACAGCTATAAGGATTCCTCGTTTTCCGTATCCTTCTACTTCCTTTCTATTTCCATTCTCTCCTTCTTCTTCTCCTTTTCCTCCACTTTTTCTTCTCTTCACCCCTTTGCGTCTTCGGCAGACCGCTTTTTCTCGAATCCGAGCGTAAATAAGTCGGAAACGAGCCGTCGGACTCGTTCCGTTCCTTTTTCGTTCCTCTCCTTTTTCGTTCCTCTCTCTCTTTCTCTCTCTCTCTCTCTCTCTCTCTCTCTCTCTCTCTCGCACTCTCCTTCATCCCTCGAACTTTGATCGACCATCCAGTCCTAGACGTATTCCCTCCAAGACTCTTTTTCGTTCACAACACAAAACCATCCACCTCTTATACTTTTTCCTACACTTCTTTCCAGACTCGGCGGAAGTTTTGACTTATTTTTCCCGGCTGGCACGGAATTCCATCAGCGATAAACACGTACGCAGACTCAAAACATATATATGTACACACTTTTATCCTCTCATCGAGTTCTTATTTCGATTTACGACATCCTCATGATATTCACTTTATTTTTATCTTTCTCTCTCTCTCTCTCTCTCTTCGTCTCTTTTGATATCGATTTTAGGCAAGTGACGTTAGCAACGAATCACAGCAAGTTTGTAGCCTACGGTTACATAGAGTTTTCGACGACGCCAGGATTAGCTATATGTTTCTGTCAAGATGAAAAGATGGTAGTCCATTTTCTTTAGTTTTGCCAGCTCGAACGAGCTCTACGTGCACTCGCATGAGCTCGAACGCATGACGATTTTTAAACGGAGAGAGAGGGAAAGAGTAAAAGAGAAAGAGAGTAAGACAAAGAGAGAGACTTTCCGACCGTCGTTTCATGTAATTTTGTATTCTCTTGGAGAGCATTCGTCTCCTCTTGCTTATATATATATACGTGTTTCGAACTTTCTTTCTTTCTCTTTGGTTAGAAAAAAAAAAGAAAAAAAAAAGAATTGTGGTACATTTGTCGTGCTTGCTCTTCTAAAGATGTTACAGCTTTATAGCCATAAACTTGTACTTTATCTACTTCCGTCCAACTTATATGTCTTCGATATAAGAACGATCTGATTTATTCAATCGTAAATAATATCATTCGTAGATTAACATAATATCGTTTAAAATATAATTATAATTAAACGAAAATATGATGTTAAATATTTTCATTCTAATCTCGTAAATAAATTCATAAGATTGTTGGTTTCATAATTTTTTATCGTCAACGTTGAAAATAATATTTTCAACAAAGTCCAAGTTATATATGCTCGGGAAGTATTTCGAAAGGAACGATTCTCCGGCACGGAATTCCGCGCGTGCACGCGAGTCACGTGTCGCACGCTTCGCAGATTCGCTTCCCGACAATTATTATTATTAACGTGCCACGCGAACTACGACGACGACGACGACGACGACGACTACTACTACTACTACTACTACTACTACTACTACTACTACTACTACTACTACTATTACTACTACTACTATTACTACTATTACTACTACTACTACTACTACTACTACTACTACTACTATTACTACTACTACTACTACTATTACTACTACTACTACGACTAGAAGTGACGTTCCACTTGTACAACCCGTTGGTCCACATAACAATAACGAGAGAAAGAAAAAGGAGAGAGAAAGAGAGAAAGAGAAAAAGAGTGATCGTACCTCCGTGATTAGTCTGCCAGTGTATGCCATTGTTAGATGCTTGTTGCATGAACGGCGCGATGTAAATCAAGCAGCGGCTAACCTCCAACAGGGAATTTTTCTTTTGCGGTTGAATCGTTCGAAAGCAGAGAAAATGAAAAATAAAAAGAAAAAGAGGAAGAGAGAGAGAGAGAGAGAGAGAGAGAGAGAGATAAGGGGAAACTAACGAAGGAATAAGAGCTATTTCTTCAGTCTTGTAAAAGATTCATAACGCTTATCTTTAAGTTTTCTTCTTTTTTTCTTTCTCTCCTCTCTCTCTCTCTCTCTCTCTCTCTCTCTCTCTCTCTCTTTATCCGTCTTTCATTCATTAATTACAAAACATACTATTACTAATATTATTATATTAATTATATTATAGACTTATGTTCGTTTATCATGAATTCGTATATTTTAATAAAAAGAGAAATTTTTTAATCTCTTTTTTTTTTGTTTTTTTTTTTCTTCTCTTTCCTTTTTTTCATTCTTTCTCTGTACACGAGAAAGTATTATATTTTTTTGTTATTCCATAATATCAAGCCATAAATTAATTAATTAAATAAATAAATTCGTTGATTTAATTACGTGACGTACTTTATATAGAAGATATAACACGAATAAATACATATATATTGTATATGTGAGTTGAGAAATATTTTCTACTGTAAGAGTTCACAATGTGTTTCGCTCAAGGGCATACATCTTGCACCGATGATTATGAAACACGAGACCATTATAGCGGGATTTCTGCTAGGTGACTTCATTTAATTAATCGTGAAACAAATGAGAAAGAGAAAAAAAGAGATAGAGAGGAAGAGACAAAGAGAGAGAGAGAGAGAGAGAGAGAGAGAGACATCATGTTGATTAAAAAAAATATAATTTAAAATAATAGTCTCGAGAATCAAAAAGATTGGAAGGATTATTACCAATATATAAAATTTTATATTATAATTAATTCTTACATATCGTAAATGTTTATCGATAATTGAAATGATTTTACAAGTCTGAACTATAAAAGATTTAGATCCTAATCTTATTTCCCGATATGTTGACCGATAAAAAGTTCGATGTTTTATGAGAAATCGTCTTGGAACGAAATAGTTTATCGTAACTCATCCTCGAACATGAAAGAGAGAAAGAGAGATAGAGAAACAAAAATATCTTTGAAAAGGGAACAGTTGTATGAAACAATTGTATTAAATAGACAAACGTTTTTTTTTTTTCTTTTTTTTTTTGTTTTTTTTTTGTACCATAATATGTAATTTCAATCGCATTAGATTCGACTTCCTGTCTCGCCTTTTAATTTTATTATGTGACATAGGATTTTTTCTTTTTTTTTTTTTTTTTGCTTTTTTTCTTTTTTTTTTTACGATGATATTTCGAATAATATTCCACAAATTTATATAACGTAAAACTTGCTACATAAGCGATAGAGAATAAGAGTGCGGGAAAGAAAAGCGATGCCCTCGATGACGAGAATGCTGACGACGTTAGCAGCTACAATGGTATGGCAGCGATAAGAATCGATCGTATTTACACCCGGAAGAATGTAATACAATAGGAGTGCTACTGTCATTTGTATGTCCTCGTTTTAGAAAGACAGAAAGAAATTCAAGTGGTCTTATGGCATCTTAAAGGAAGAATTTGCTTTTCGAGAATATCGAAATAAATTTTTATCGAAACGAAAAGATAAGAGTAAAAAAAAAGAAAGAAAAAAAGAAAGGAAAGAACGAATCAATGATCACAGAGACAAGAATTTATATTACCTATTTCAAGACGTTCTATATGATATCGATTACTGATTACACTCGAAATCTATACTTACGAACTTGATTCTCATGAATTTTTTGCAGTAATTCGAGGTGTAAAGAAAAAAAAAAAAAATAAAAAAAAAAAATGTTTAAGATAGATAACATCAACAAGAAAGTATTTCTATGAGAAAGATATTGTAGATAATAATTAAATCCATTCGATTTATATCGTTAATTTATATTTTATTATTATAATTTAATCAAACGAAATAAATTTAATCTCCTGGACGCGTAATCAATGTAGATTACTACGTACGTATGTACATAGATATGTGAATTAAAAGAAGAAGAAGAAGAAGAAAAAGGAGAAGGAGGAGGAGAAGAAAAAGAAAAAGTAAAAAAAAAAAAAAAAGAAAGAAAGAAGAAAAAAAGAAGAAAAAAAGAAAAAAGAAAGAACACTTTGAGAGTATACAACTCAAATTCGTCTCGTTCGATCTGCTCTCGTTGAAAGGCAACTTCATGAAAGGTAGTTTCAAAGGTCGGAAAAAAAAGGAAATAGGTCACGAGGGTTCGTCGTAGCTATCTTCGTTATTTTTTTACGTGAAAACGTCGCCGGGAGGGTAACGTGGCTTACTCTTCCGAAAGCGATTAAGAAATCTTTCGGAAAAGGAAGGAAAATCAGGGGAAAGAGAGAAAGAAAGAAAGAGAGAGAGAGAGAGAGAGAGAACAAAGATAAAAAGAAAGAAAGAAAGATGAATAAAAAAGAAGAAAAAACAATAAGAAAATGAGAACAGAGCGTCTTCGGGATTCATGCTACGCGGTTGGTTGCCTTGTAATAAAAGGATATGACAGTGAGTTTTGCGATTCGAGGAAGTGCATGCAAGTACGCGTTAAGATAGTTGAAAGAATATGTGTGTGTGTGTGTGTGTGTGCATAGGTATATCTTAAGATCGTATAAAAAATAAGTTTGTAGAAATGCTTTTCTTTACATGAATCTTTTTTCTTTCGGATAACCTACAAGAATTCTCTGGAGTATCGTCGACTTCTTCGTTCATTTCATCTCTCTCTCTCTCTCTCTCTCTCTCTCTCTCTTCTTAACTCTTTTCTTTGTCACTTCCAACTCTCCTTTAGCCTACTTCCTTGTTCCTCTGCCTCTATTCCGCAGTTTCCTCGTTTGGTTTCAAACTACCTACCGATGAAAAGTTTTCAGCATGTTTCTCAACGTAAAAGTCTCCTCCCTCCCTCCCTCCCACTCCCTCTTTCTCGCTTTTTTCCTCGCAATTGCTTAGCCCGAACTGCATCTTAAAGACCGGCTTGGCGATGCAGCTCAGAAGAATCGCTTCTTCCGGATGTTGGTACCGTGTGAGAAAAAGAAGGAGAGAGAAAGAGAGAGAGAGAGAGAGAAAAGGGATAGTTATACCTCGCTATGTTCTTTCCTTTTCATCGTTGAAAATTCTAACGAGCGACATTCTTTCTCTCTCTCTCTCTCTCTCTTTCTATTTCGCGCGTTTCATCACGCACCCGTGGGCAACATTAATTGCAAAACTCTTTTCTCTTAAAGCGTCAAAGTTCAAGGGGCACTTAAAAACATCGCTCGTTCCACGGATTGTCAAGTTTATAAACGAGAGCGGACGGAAGTTGAATGTACATAGCTCGAAAAGTATGAGAAGGAGAAGGAGGAGAAAAGGACTAGAAGAAGGAGGAGGAGGAGGAGGATGAGGAGGTGGAGCGTAAGTGTGACGATGATGATATCGAGTTACACAAGAAAATTAAGTTTACGGAAGTTGAGTCGTGAGTAAGCCGGAATAAGATAGCACATTCTTGTTCTTTTCTTCGAAAACTTTTGGCCAAATGGTAAGCTAGGAAGAATTTCTATTTCTCTTCCTCTCTCTCTCCCTCTCTTCAT